>NC_081410.1:173418160-173767327 GCF_030272615.1 Cryptomeria japonica | reverse complement strand
TAATTTTTGAAACCCTCTTGATTCAACCTTTGTCCAACAATTTCACTGATCAAAACATCTCCAAATCAGCTGTAACTTTGGATTCCGCAATAAAATCACAATATCTTTCATCCCTGAAAATTTGGAAAAAAGTTGCGAGGACCGTGTGCACTCCGAGTGCCATCGTCCCCGACATTTTTTCTAAAATTTCGGGAGCTAGATCTTACTGTATTTTCCTGCTAAAATCCAGAATTTTGGCTGATTTTATCAAATCTAACACTTTCAAAATTACAGTCAAAGTTGGTCTTGTGATTGCTTGGATTAAGGCTTCTAAACATTCAAAAATCATCGAAATTGAAATTTTGTGTCAAAATTATGTTCTTACTGTCCTAAATCTGAAAAGTGTGTTTGCATTCATTCGAAATTTCAGTGCTTTATTCAAATTCTTACAATTTGTGACTTTTGAAATTAAGTGCTTAATTACAACAACTTTAATTTCCGCTTTCAAAATTGAATTTTGCGTGAAATTGAGTCAATTTTTAAAATTTCAAAGTTTGCATTGCTCTTGGCATTCCCTCTAAAGTCATAACATTCAAAATTTCAGTTTCCCTCTCTTTTTCAAAATTCAAATTTTTGCATTTTTCGACAATCTTGGTAGGGTTCAATTTCGAGATTGCAACTTTAATTTGGCCTATCTACAGATCGTAAAATCACTCAATTTTTTCAAATTAGCTCTAAAATCATCATACCTTTCATCCCTGCAAATTTCGAAAAAAGTTGCAAGGACCGTGTTGCACTCCGAGTGCCACGGTCCCGGACATTTTTTCCGAAATTTCGGGAGACTGTCGTGATTGCATTTAACAGCTTAAATCCAGAAGATTGGCTGATTTTACTGAAAATTGCTACCTCTAAAATTCAAAACTTTCTCTCTCTCTCTAGTGCATGAGTTTTACAACAATAAGCCCTACTTACACTATTCCCGTTAGGCGAAGCCTTAAAATTAAGTCCTTCCAAGGTTTAATTACTGAGGAGATGGAACCTAATTTGAATGGTCTTTTTAACGAGGACATGGGTAATTCCTCTAATCCTCTTAATGATGAAGAAGCTCTCCATGAGGTTTCTGTAGAACAACTTTCAAAATTGGATAACCAATTTGACGATTTTCGACAGAGGATGTCTCAAGAATACCCCGATAGTCAAGCTCTTCCTTTAATTGAGGGTCTAAAACGTATGCTTCAAAGTGATAAGAATGGAATTGATATTTTGCGTGGTATTGTACACATTGTGGATTCGAATGTGATGCCTATGAAGAGTTGTGCTGAAAATTTGGGTTATACACAACCTCCTACTCAAGTCAATCATTCTATTCCTTTGACAACTTCTATTGCTAGCATACCTACCTTTACATCAAACATAATGGCTACTTCTACACAAGACATTCCTCCTGTGATCACTAGTCATGGGAGCAACCCTTCTTCTTCAATTAACTCTCTTCCTTCATTTAATCCGATTTCTTCATTCATTCCTTCAATGAATGTCCCTATTATATCTCCACAAATGAACATGACGCAAGGGGGCAATTTATTTAACCATTCCATTCCTCCTTGTAGTGTTCCTCCTGTCCAATCATCTCCTATGACTAACTATCATAGTGTCCCACCACCTTACTCTCTACCTTCTTTCAATAACATAACACCTCCATCACAATCTAACACGTCTAATATGAACTCTTCGACTGAAGCGACCATTAACAATCTTGCACAAACTGTCTCTTCTTTACAGCAACAAATTGCCTCTATGAATCAATCTAAGTTTAGTGTGCCCACATTTGATGTTGCGAGCCCACTTTCTCTTGACATTGTTCGAGTTATTCCCCCTAAACATGTTGAAATCCCGCATTTGAAGCTTTATAATGGTAAAGGTGATCCTCTAACACATGTTAAGACTTTTCAAACAATATGTACTGATTTTGCTTATGACCAAAGGTTGCTTGCAAAACTATTCACTAGAACATTAAGAGACAAAGCCCTACAATGGTATTGCTCGTTGCCTTCCTATTCTATTACTTCTTTCAAACAACTTGCAAATGCTTTCATTCAACAATTTCAAAACAATATAAGTCCTAAAGTTACTTTGATTGATTTAATGCATTGTAAACAAGGTGTTAAAGAAAAAGTGACTGATTTCATTGGTAGATATAAGCATTTGTATGCTCAAATTTCTTTTCCAGTGCCTGACAATGATATTCAAAGAATATTTATTTCTAATTTACAAAAAGATATTCGAGACAAACTTCTGTTTTCTGAGTTTACTTCTTTCCAACAGTTGTGTGCAACTCTTCACAATTATCAACTGACTGTGAGTCAAATGGAACAATCACATCCTATGGCTCCGAGTGATAAGGGTGATAGCAGTCAACAACCATTTGGGAAGTTTAAACCGAACAGAGATTCCATCAAATTCAATGAAAACATCATCAACAACAATGTGAATGCAGCATCAGGTGTGCCTCCTATTTCTAAATTTTTCAAGAAAGAAAGAAAGTATACTCCTTTGAATGAATCATTGCATAGTATTATGAATAAATTATTGGAACAAAATGTGCTTACTCTTCCTCCTATAAGACAAATTGATCCTGCAAAGATTACTTCACCTTATTTTGATAACAAATCTTTTTGTCAATTTCATCGTCAACCTGGGCATGATACTGAAAAATGTTTTACTTTAAAGGGGAAAATTCAAGATTTGATTGATAATAATACTATCTCTGTTTCTGGAGTGAATGATAAAGGCAACACATCTGTAGCTCCTCCTAACCAAAATCTTCAGATTTTCACTTATCCATTACCTTCTCATACCTCTAATGCGATTGAGGCTAATGATTCCTCTCTCTCATCTGATGGTCTTGTGTCTATGACTCCGAATGTGATTAACTTTGTAGAGCAGCAAGAAATCCCTAAAGAACCTTCCATCACATTTGATTCCAGTGAAACCATTAGGGCACCTGATGGTCCTTTATACATAGTTGCAAAAGTCAAGAATATACCTTGCCGTGGAGTGCTTATTGATCCTTCGTGCACGGTTAATGTTATTACTGAAGAATTTCTTTTTACTTTGCAATTGAATCAAGTGATCTATGACAAAACAGATGTGATTGTGAAACTATTTGATGCATTTTCTTCTCCTGCAATTGGTTCTATTACATTGCCTATTGAGGTCCATAACAAATCTCTTGATGTGAACTTTGCTATTATTCCTTCATCCGAACAATTTCGTGTGAAGCTTGGCTATCCTTGGCTATCTTCCATGAAAGCTATTGCTTCTCCTATTCATAAGTGTTTGAAATTTCCCCACAATGGTGAAGTTGTTACTGTCAATCATAGTCTCTTTAAACCAGTTGAAAGAACCTCTAGTGTTCCTATTGATTACTTTTGGCCCAAACAATTCCAATCTCTTCCCTTATATGGAGCAGTTCCTCCTCCTGCCTTCTATAGAGAGAAGAGATCTTCTTCTTCTCCTATTATCCAGCCTAAGAGACCACAACCTAAACACCCAAGTGATAGGGATGAGAACATTCCTCCTCCTCAATCTTCTCAACTTCCTACTAAGACTAGACGAAATCGTTCTGCACGTGAACGCCGACGAAAGCGTCGTCTTAGAGCTCAAGCAGCTGCTTCTCAAACTTTGCAATCTCCAAAAACACCTTCAACAAGCATTATTTCATTTTCTCCAAAATCTCCAAAACATAAGATGCATGATGGTCTTGATCCTGTGCGAATTAAAGACCCTATTTTTATAAATCTTGATGATGCTATAGATGAAAATGTTATTCATGATGAAAATGCTACTTCTCTTGTTCATTATGATAGTGAGTATGAACTTGTTGATATTGATAACCATTTATCTAATGAATTTTCTAAAGCACTTATCCTAGCTCCTAGACAAGAACACCGCGGCTTGGGACATGAACATAGCCCTTGTTTGGATCTTGTGATAGCTCCATCTGCTGTGTTGGATGTTCCTCCTCTAGCATGTTCCCTGCCTTCCCGAAACATTGATCAGCAAGATCGGGGGGTAGATGACGTGCTAGACTAGTTACATTAGCATAGCAGATTCTCTCCTCCTCTCTTGTGTTACTTCTTCTATATGTTATTCTCATTCTTCTATTTGTTGTCCTTAGTGTTGTCTACTTGAGGACGATGCAAAGCGTTGAGATCTCTCGATCTCTCTCATGTTGACTCAAAAGACACATGTGTTCCCTTCTTCTAGGTGACCTTCCTTGATTGGGGAATGAAGAACAATTATGCATACATACATATGATATACATGAATAATCATACAGCATACTGACCCCGAGGAAAGAGAAGTCACCTCGTGCTTTGTGTTTTGTGTCTATTATCCTTGGGTTTATCTCACACTTGGGGGCTAAATCCTTGCAATAACGTGCTCCTTTCCCTTCTCATTCTTATATGTATCACTACCTTAAAGCAATCACCCCTGGTGAGGCGTGTGCGATCGCTTTAACATAGGGGGGCATACATCCCGTTCATATCTTTTCAAGATACTTGAAAATTTCTTGACAAATTTAACCTTGCCTTGAAAATTTTTGATATCTTTCTTGCATGACTCATAGTGAGGGAACCTTACTACTGACAGTCATGGTTCTCCCTTGTGATCTTCCCTTTTACTTTGTCCACTGGGGGCTTGGTGTATCTTGCCTCCTTGACGTGGTGAAAGTCTTTCAATGTTGTTTCCTTGTACTTTACCGGAAGTATGAGCATACATACTCCCGCTAAAGTGGGGGCTAATTGTAGCGTCCTAAAATTGTGACACTTGCAATTTCGACTGCATTTCGGTCTTCACGATGGCGACGCAACACGCAACCTGAATGGAGACCCCGAAACCTGATTATGACACTGAAAACTGCATTTTTTAAGTACCCTGGCCTGAACCTCCTTGCACCCTGCTGTCCCGGGAGGTGGGACCAAAGCGCCCAGCGCCCTGGTCCCTGGGTCCTATTTTGGGCCCGGTCTCTTTTGGACTTCGGGTCTTTATGTTTGCAAATTGGAAAATTATCTTTCCTGGTCGGCCTAAGGTCGGGAAAATCAGTCTATCAGCCCTAATTGACAAGTATATAAATGACATTTTCCTCTTTCATTCGATATGATGGAAAAGGCGTGGAAACTATACTCAAGCATTCAAGCATTCAAGCATTCCTTCAAGCAATTGATCATTTCAAGTCTCCATTCAAGGCTAAGTGTTGCATTCAAGACAAGGATTCAACCATTGAAGAGGAGATCACATACTACATGCTACATACAACATACTACTACAACAAACATACAACATTTATACCTTCGCACATAAGGATACAAACATCCTTAGAACAAGGTATTAGTACTTGTTTTACAGTCATTTACATTTACAGCACTTGCTCATTTCTTGGTTAATTCCAAAACTGGGGTTTGACCTAAAGGCAAACCCCTAATCCCTAACCCCCCAATCGTCTTCGCTTTTCTGTGTGTAGGTTGCAGGTACGCGGCTGAAATTGAAGATCTGGAATCCTTGTGCAGAGATGAATAGATCCCCCTTCGTTTCGCGGATTTTTCGGAGGACCGTGGCGCCGGGCGCCATCGTCCCAACAACTTTTGCTCAAATTTGCAGGACAGCGCCGTATCGACATTTTACTGCTAATTCCAGGTCTGCAGCTTCATCCTATATCCATATCTCAGTTTATAAGCGAATCTTTGTCACTTTCTATGCATTCCTAACTTAATTCTTCTATGCACATTCTTTACAAAAGAGGGTAGCCTTGTTTTCTTAACCCTTGAAACACATTTAGCATCCAATCTTGCATTGTGTGGGATTGGATCTTGTGGGTTTCAACCCCTCTTTTGAATGTAAAGTCTCTCCCCTAAGTGAAAACCATCAACCCTAGTGAATCTCCCTTCTCTCTCCTTGGAGTTGGAAGAGGGGAGAGCAACTAGGGTTCGATCGCGATTTTCCGCTTTACATATATATATACACACACACATATATATATATATATACATATATATATATATATATACATATATATATATATACATATATATATATACATATATATATATACATATATATATACATATACATATATATATATATATATACATATGTATGTATATATGTGTATGTATACATATACATATACATATATATATGTGTGTGTGTGTGTGTATGTATATATGTATATATATATATGTGTGTGTGTGTGTATATATATATGTATAGATATATGTATATGTATATGTATATATGTATACATATATGTATATGTATATGTATATATGTATACATATACATATATATATATACATATATATACATATATACATATATATATATATACATATATATATATACATGTATATATGTATGTATACATGTATATATGTATATATGTATGTATACATATACATATACATATACATATATATGTATGTATATATATATATATACACACACACACACACACATACATATATACATATACATATACATATACATATACATATACATATACATATACATATACATATACATATATATACATACATATATATGTATGTATACATATATATATATATATATACATAGACATATGTGTGTGTGTGTGTGTGTGTGTGTAGTAATGCCAACATGGATATAAGCCTCCCATAACCAAGAAGATCAAATTCATAATACAATTCCCAATGAAGGAAATCAACCCACTAAACCATCTCCTAATATTTTCAAAATGATATCATACTAAAAGCATATGCACGAGGAGATAGCCAATGCTATATATCTCTCAAATGAATCCTGTAGGATTAACAAACTTCATAGCTCAAGATCCATATCCATAAGGGATAAGCATAAACATAATGCACCTGAAAAGAACAATGGGCAATACCTCTCAAGTAGCAACTTTCCAAGTAGACCAAGAGTGGGGAATGAGAATGCTCATCAATATATCCAAGTCATCATGACTCACACTAAGAACACTCTCCTCTCAAGTCTATACCAAGTGAATGCTCCTCAATATTCTTATCGAAACAAACAATTGTCTCAACATATATCTATAATCACAAGAGAATATTGGCATCACCTACGTCTCCATGTATCAATGAGCTCATATAACCGATCAATCCATGCCAAAATCCAAATGCAACACAACATTATCATGAATTAATCAAGAAAATGATCATACACTCGATAGAAAGAGAACCACCAAGATCAATGTCAAAGGTCCAACCATGGAATTAGGAACATAAACATTAGAACATGATCTGAAATGAAGAGTAAACCATGACATAATAGCAAATATGCTCTAAACCAAATATCCCATGTAAACATATCCAATCAACATGAAGATAAATGGCTCCTCCTACTGTACTTGCAAATGTGAAAGACCCTCTACAACAATAGGATCAAGAGCTCCTCCAACATCTAGACACTAAGAAGATCATCCACCATCCAATGGTGAATACTCACCACTTCCAACAACTCCCACTAAACCATGATACTGAGTCACACATGGCATCATGACAATCATCTCCTAAATGAAGATCATCCATGTCTACACACATTCAACTAAAAAGTCAATAACATCAGGTGTAACCATGAACTTAGAGCCAGGAAAATACATACTAACGTCAATAAAATGGTGATTGATTAGTAATAAATATAAATCCATAATAAGCCTAACCATAAGCATACAAATTTAACCATTTTATAACATCTCAAAGAATATTAGCATATGAAACATAAAAGAGAAACATGAACAAACATAAAAACTTTACTTCCCTTATGGTGCTCCAAATGCCTATTGTAAAGCGGAAAATCGCGGTCAAACCCTAGTTGGTCTCCCCTCTTCTAACTCCGAGGAGAGAGAAGGGAGGTTCGCTAGGATTCGATGGGTTTTCACTTAGGGGGAAGACTTTACATTCAAAAGAGGGGTTGAAACTCATAAGATCCAATCCCACACAATGTAAGGTTGGATGCTAAATGAATTTCAAGGGTTAGGAAAGCAAGGCTACCCTCTTTTGTAAAGAATGTTGATTAAGGAAATTAAGCTAAGCATGCATAGAAAGTCATAAAGATTCGCTTATAAACTGAGTTCGGGTTATAGGATGAAGCTGCGGACCTGGAATTAGCAGTAGAATGTCGATACGGCGCTGTCATGTAAATTTGAGAAAAAGTTGTCGGGACGATGGCGCCCGGCGCCACGGTCCTCCGAAAAATCCGTGAAACGAAGTGGGATCGGTTCGTCTCTGCACAAGGATTCCAGATCTTCAATCTCAGCTGCATACCTGCAACCCACACACAGAAAAGCGAAGACGATTGGGGGGTTAGGGATTAGGGGTTTGCCTTTAGGTCAAACCCCGGTTTTGGAATTAACCAAGAAATGAGCAAGAGCTGTAAATGTAAATGACTGTAAAACAAGTACTAATACCTTGTTCTAAGGATGTTGGTATCCTTATGTGCGAAGGTTTAGATGTTGTATGTTGTAGTATGTAGCATGTAATAAGTGATCTCCTCTTCAATGGTTGAATCCTTGACTTGAATGCAACACTTAGCCTTGAATGGAGACTTGAAATGATCAATTGCTTGAAGGAATGCTTGAATGCTTGAGTATAATTTCCACGCCTTTTCCATCATATCGAATGAAAGAGGAAAATGTAGTTTATATACTTGTCAATTAGGGTTGATAGACTGATTTTCCCGACCTTAGGCCGACCAGGGAAGTATATTTCCAAATTGCAATAAAAAAGACCCGATATCACTTAGGAAACCGGGCCCAAAATAGGACCCAGGGACCAGGGCGCTGGGCGCTCTGGTCCCACCTCCGGGACAGCGGGGTGCAAGGAGGTTCAGGCCAGTGGTGCTTGAAAAATGCAGTTTTCAGTGTCGTGAGCAAGTTTTGGGGTCTCCATTCAGGTTGCGTGTTGCGTCGCCATCGTGAAGACCGAAATGCAGTCGAAATTGCAAGTGTTGCAATTTTAGGACGCTACATTTAGCCCCCACTTTAGCGGGAGTATGTATGCTCATACTTCCGGTAAAGTACAAGGAAACAACGTTGAAAGACTTTCACCACGTCAAGGAGGCAAGATACACCAAGCCCCCAGTGGACTAAGGATCTTACGACTTCGATTGACAAAGTAAAAGGGAAGATCACGAGGGAGAACCATGACTGTCAGTAGTAAGGTTCCCTCACTATGAGTCATGCAAAAGAAATACCAAAAATCTTCAAGACAAAGCTAAGTTTGCCAAGAAATTTTCAAGTATCTTTGAAAGGATAGACAGGGTGTATGCCCCCCTACGTTAAAGCGATCGCACACGCCTCAACGGGGGTGATTGTTTTAACGTAGTGATACACATAAGAAATGAGAAAGGAAAAGGAGCACGTTATCGCACAGATTTAGCCCCCAAGTGTGAGATAAACCCAAGGATAATAGACACAAAACACAAAGCACGAGGTGACTTCGCTTTCCTCGGGGTCAGTATGTTGTATGATAAGTCATGTATATATCATATGTATGTATGCATAATTGTTCTTCATTCCCCAATCAAGGAAGGTCACCTAGAAGAAGGGAACACATGTGTCTTTTGAGTCAACATGAGAGAGACCAAAGAGATCTCAATGCTTTGCATCGTCCTCAAGTAGACAACACTAAGGACGACAAATAGAAGAATGAGAATAACATATAGAAGAAGTAACAAAAGGGAGGGGGAGAGAATCTGCCATGCTAATGTAACTAGTCTAGCACGTCATCTACCCCCCGATCTTGTTGATCAATGTTTCGGGAAGGCAGGGAACACGCTAGAGGAGGAACATCTAACACAGCAGATGGAGCTATCACAAGATCCAAACAAGGGCTATGTTCATGTTCCGAGCCACATTGTTCTTGTCTAGGAGCTAGGATAAGTGCTTTAGAAAATTCATTAGATAAATGGTTATCAACATCAACAAGTTCATATTCGCTATCAGAAGCAAGAGGAGTAACATTTTCATCATGCATAACATTTTCATCTATATCATCATCAAGATTTATAAAAATAGGATCTTTAACTCGCACAGGATCAAGACCATCATGCATCTTATGTTTAGGAAATTTAGGCTCAATATCCGGCTGAGGAGAAAATGGAATAATGCTTGTTGAAGGTGTTTTTGGAGATTGTAAAGTTTGAGAAGCAGCTGCTTGAGCCCTAAGACGACGCTTTCGTCGGCGTTCCCGTGCAGAACGATTACGTCTAGTCTTAGTAGGAAGTGTAGAAGATAGAGGAGGAGGAATGTTCTCATCCCTATCACTTGGGTGTTTAGGTTGTGGTCTCTTAGGCTGGATAATAGGAGAAGAAGAAGGTCTCTTCTCTCTATAGAAGGCAGGAGGAGGAACTGCTCCATATAAGGGAAGAATTCTTGGTTTACGAAGAAGACCAAGTCCATCATGATGAGGAGGTATAGGTCTACTTTTAGAAGATTTATTAGGCATAGACATAGTCACATCCATGGGGACGGGTTGGGAATCTTCTTGGGGAAAGACATTAGTTTTGTCTTTCAAAGGAAGAATTTCCTTCTCAAGAATGATAGGAATGTCAAGTTTAGGTGTTCTAGGTTCACTTAGAGATAGGATCATATCTGTTTTCCACTTTTGATAAGATTTAAAAAGATGATCACTTCGCAGAGGAAGAGATTGGAATTGTTTGGGCCAAAAGTAATCAATAGGAACACTAGAGGTTCTTTCGGCTGGTTTAAAGAGACTATGATTGACAGTAACAACTTCACCATTGTGGGGAAATTTCAAACACTTATGAATAGGAGAAGCAATAGCTTTCATGGAAGATAGCCAAGGATAGCCAAGCTTCACACAAAATTGTTCGGAAGATGGAATAATAGCAAAGTTCACATCAAGAGATTTATTATGGACCTCAATAGGCAATGTAATAGAACCAATTGCAGGAGAAGAAAATGCATCAAATAGTTTCACAATCACATCTGTTTTGTCATAGATCACTTGATTCAATTGCAAAGTAAAAAGAAATTCTTCAGTAATAACATTAACCGTGCACGAAGGATCAATAAGCACTCCACGGCAAGGTATATTCTTGACTTTTGCAACTATGTATAAAGGACCATCAGGTGCCCTAATGGTTTCACTGGAATCAAATGTGATGGAAGGTTCTTTAGGGATTTCTTGCTGCTCTACAAAGTTAATCACATTCGGAGTCATAGACACAAGACCATCAGATGAGAGAGAGGAATCATTAGCCTCAATCGCATTAGAGGTATGAGAAGGTAATGGATAAGTGAAAATCTGAAGATTTTGGTTAGGAGGAGCTACAGATGTGTTGCCTTTATCATTCACTCCAGAAACAGAGATAGTATTATTATCAATCAAATCTTGAATTTTCCCCTTTAAAGTAAAACATTTTTCAGTATCATGCCCAGGTTGACGATGAAATTGACAAAAAGATTTGTTATCAAAATAAGGTGAAGTAATCTTTGCAGGATCAATTTGTCTTATAGGAGGAAGAGTAAGCACATTTTGTTCCAATAATTTATTCATAATACTATGCAATGATTCATTCAAAGGAGTATACTTTCTTTCTTTCTTGAAAAATTTAGAAATAGGAGGCACACCTGATGCTGCATTCACATTGTTGTTGATGATGTTTTCATTGAATTTGATGGAATCTCTGTTCGGTTTAAACTTCCCAAATGGTTGTTGACTGCTATCACCCTTATCACTCGGAGCCATAGGATGTGATTGTTCCATTTGACTCACAGTCAGTTGATAATTGTGAAGAGTGGCGCACAACTGTTGGAAAGAAGTAAACTCAGAAAACAGAAGTTTGCCTCGAATATCTTTTTGCAAATTAGAAATAAAGATTCTTTGAATATCATTATCAGGCACTGGAAAAGAAATTTGAGCATACAAATGCTTATATCTACCAATGAAATCAGTCACTTTTTCTTTAACACCTTGTTTACAATGCATTAAATCAATCAAAGTAACTTTAGGACTTATGTTGTTTTGAAATTGTTGAATGAAAGCATTTGCAAGTTGTTCGAAAGAAGTAATAGAATAAGAAGGCAACGAGCAATACCATTGTAGGGCTTTGTCTCTTAATGTTCTGGTAAACAGTTTTGCAAGCAACCTTTGGTCATAAGCAAAATCAGTACAAATTGTTTGAAAAGTCTTAACATGTGTTAGAGGATCTCCTTTACCATTATAAAGCTCAAAATGCGGGATTTCAACATGTTTAGGAGGAATAGCTCGAACAATGTCAAGAGAAAGTGGGCTCGCAACATCAAATGTGGGCACACTAAACTTAGATTGATTCATAGAGGCAATTTGTTGCTGTAAAGAAGAGACAGTTTGTGCTAGATTATTAATGGTCGCTTCAGTCGAAGAGTTCATATTAGGTGTGTTAGATTGAGATGGAGGTGTGATGTTATTGAAAGAAGGTAAAGAGTAAGGTGGTGGGACCCTATGATAGTCAACCATAGGGGATGATTGGATAGGAGGAACACTACAAGGAGGAATGAAATGATTAAATGAATTGCCCCCTTGCGTCATGTTCATTTGTGAAGATATAATAGGCACACTCATTGGAGGAATGAATGAAGAAGTCGGATTGAATGAAGGAATAGGGTTAACTGAAGAAGGAGGATTGCCCCCATGACTAGTGATCACAGGAGGAATGTCTTGTATAGAGGTAGCCATGATGTTTGATGTAAAGGTAGGTATACTAGCAATAGGAGTGGTCAAAGGAATAGAATGATTGTCTTGTGTAGGAGGTTGTGTATAACCTAAAGATTCAGCACAACTCTTCATAGGCATCACGTTCGAATCCACAATATGTGTGATACCACGTAAAACATCAATTCCATTCTTATCACTTTGAAGCATGCGTTTTAGACCCTCAATTAAAGGAAGAGCTTGACTATCGGGATACTCATGAGACATCCATTGGTGAAAATCGTCAAATTGGTTATCCAATTTGGAAAGTTGTTCAACAGAAACTTCATGGGGAGCTTCTTCATCATTCGGAGGATTAGAGGAATTACCCATGTCCTCGTTAAAAAGGCTACTCAAATTAGGTTCCATCTCCTCAGTAGTTAAACCTCGGAAAGACTTAATTCTACGGCTTCGTCTAACGGGAATAGTGTAAGTAGGGCTTTTTGTTGTAAAACTCATGCACTAGAGAGAGAGAAAAGATTTTGAATTTAGAGGTAGCAATTTTCAGTTAAAACAGCCAATCTTCCAGATTTAAGCTGTTAAATGCAATCACAACAGTCTCCCGAAATTTCGGAAAAAATGTCCGGGACCGTGGCGCTTGGAGTGCAACACGGTCCTTGCAACTTTTTTCGAAATTTGCAGGGATGAAAGGTATGATGATTTTAGAGCTAATCTGAAAAAATTGAGTGATTTTACGATCTGTAGATAGGCCAAATTAAAGTTACAATCTCAAAATTAAACCCTATCAAGATTGTCGAAAAATGCAAAATTTTGAATTTTGAAAAAGAGAGGGAAACTGAAATTTTGAATTTTATGATTTTAGAGGGAATGTCAAAAGCAGTGCAAGTTTTGAAATTTAAAAATTGACTCAATTTCACGCTAAATTCAATTTTGAAAGCGGAAATCGAAGTTGTTGTAATTAGGCACTTAATTTCAAAAGTCACAAAATGCAAGAATTTGAATAAAGCACTGAAATTTTGAATGAATGCAAACACAATTTTCAGATTTAGGACAGTAAGAACACAATTTTGACACAAAATTTCAATTTCAACAATTTTTGAATGATTAGGAGCCTTAAACCAAGCAATCACAAGACCAACTTTGACTGTAATTTTGAAAGTGTTATAATTGACAAAATCAGCCAAAATTCTGGATTTTAGCAGGAAAATACAGCAAGATCTCGCTCCCGAAATTTTGGAAAAAATGTCGGGGACGATGGCGCTCGGAGTGCAACACGGTCCTCGCAACTTTTTTCCAAATTTTCAGGGATGCAAGATATTGTGATTTTATTACAGAATCCAAAGTTACAGCTGATTTGGAGATGTTTTGATTGGTCAAATTGTCAGATAAAGGTTGAATTAAGAGGGTTTCAAAAATTAGGGTTTTGACATTTAACCACTTAATTTTCAAAATTAAGGTACAGATATGAATTGATAATTTATAATAGAAAAGCAGATCTGAAGCAAGCATTAATAATTAAACATTTCGCAAGTTCAATGTTCAAAAAGAAAATTTAGGGTTTTTATGCAATCACCTCTAAAATTTTGCAAAAGATCAAACATGGAAATGTAATCAAGGAATCAATTTTCAGATCTAAGCATGAAAAATCAGAAAGGATGTTCACGTCGGGTTCACCAAAATGTAAAGCGGAAAATCGCGGTCGAACCCTAGTTGGTCTCCCCTCTTCTAACTCCGAGGAGAGAGAAGGGAGGTTCGCTAGGATTCGATGGGTTTTCACTTAGGGGGAAGACTTTACATTCAAAAGAGGGGTTGAAACTCATAAGATCCAATCCCACACAATGTAAGGTTGGATGCTAAATGAATTTCAAGGGTTAGGAAAGCAAGGCTACCCTCTTTTGTAAAGAATGTTGATTAAGGAAATTAAGCTAAGCATGCATAGAAAGTCATAAAGATTCGCTTATAAACTGAGTTCGGGTTATAGGATGAAGCTGCGGACCTGGAATTAGCAGTAGAATGTCGATACGGCGCTGTCCTGTAAATTTGAGAAAAAGTTGTCGGGACGATGGCGCCCGGCGCCACTGTCCTCCGAAAAATCTGTGAAACGAAGTGGGATCGGTTCGTCTCTGCACAAGGATTCCAGATCTTCAATCTCAGCCGCGTACCTGCAACCTACACACAGAAAAGCGAAGACGATTGGGGGGTTAGGGATTAGGGGTTTGCCTTTAGGTCAAACCCCAGTTTTGGAATTAACCAAGAAATGAGCAAGAGCTGTAAATGTAAATGACTGTAAAACAAGTACTAATACCTTGTTCTAAGGATGTTGGTATCCTTATGTGCGAAGGTTTAGATGTTGTATGTTGTAGTATGTAGCATGTAATAAGTGATCTCCTCTTCAATGGTTGAATCCTTGACTTGAATGCAACACTTAGCCTTGAATGGAGACTTGAAATGATCAATTGCTTGAAGGAATGCTTGAATGCTTGAGTATAATTTCCACGCCTTTTCCATCATATCGAATGAAAGAGGAAAATGTAGTTTATATACTTGTCAATTAGGGTTGATAGACTGATTTTCCCGACCTTTGGCCGACTAGGGAAGTATATTTCCAAATTGCAATAAAAAAGACCCGATATCACTTAGGAAACTGGGCCCAAAATAGGACCCAGGGACCAGGGCGCTGGGCGCTCTGGTCCCACCTCCGGGACAACGGGGTGCAAGGAGGTTCAGGCCAGTGGTGCTTGAAAAATGCAGTTTTCAGTGTCGTGAGCAAGTTTTGGGGTCTCCATTCAGGTTGCGTGTTGTGTCGCCATCGTGAAGACCGAAATGCAGTCGAAATTGCAAGTGTCACAATTTTAGGACGCTACACCTATGATATTCCTTGTCCTCCTCCTTTTCATGATCTCGTTGCTACAAGATTGACAAATGAAGATTGGGAGATGGTTGAAGATAAATGAATGTGTAATGCTCTCACATTTGCATAACAAAGGATGGCTAGATGGATGAAGATTTTGATATGGTAAAGGGGGGTGTGGATTGGTGAATATATGGTTTATGCAATCAAATTGACAACATAAGAATACAATGGAAGTGGATATGAAACCAAAAGGGAAGCATAAGAATACAATGGAAGTGGATAATTTGTGAAGCGAGGAGGCTCCAATTTATAGAAATTTGAATTGGAAACATGCGGTTGAGATTGGAAGTTAAATGAAGGGTTGAGATTGAAGGTGATGAGATGAGTTAGATTGAACTCATAGCCTTGTGACAAGTGTCACAAAGGGTAGGATTTGGGAAGAGGGAAAAGTGTGGTCACACATGTGTGAGCACCTCTTGGGAAGGGCACTTGTCATGGGGAAGAGGGCAAGATGTGCTCACACATCACATGTGTGACCAAATCTTGGGAAGAACCTGAGGCTGACAAGTGGAAACACTTTTGGCAAAGTGAGGGCTATAAGAAGGGGGGATATGACATGTGGACTAAATGGGAAAGGTGTAGGGTGACTCCACGGGGAAGATCATTCTCACACGTGTGAGTACCCAAGGGACAAAGGTGAGTGGAGAGGTGAAAATGACTTGTGCATGCAAGTCATTTATGAGGGGAGTCACATGTGGACTTGGGTAGGTGTGTAACATTTAAAAATAGCATAAATGTTAATATGGGTTAGTCTTAGGTTAATTAGCTTGATGGAAGGGATTAAAAGGTGGGTTTGTAGGAATCACCAAATTAATTTAATTAATTGTGATTTAATTTGACTAATTG
This sequence comes from Cryptomeria japonica, assembly GCF_030272615.1. Lineage (NCBI taxonomy): Eukaryota > Viridiplantae > Streptophyta > Pinopsida > Cupressales > Cupressaceae > Cryptomeria > Cryptomeria japonica. Next base: position 173,750,863 of record NC_081410.1, on the reverse strand, counting down.
TGATTAGGAGGAAGATTGAAATATTTGGCTAAAGTTGAGTTTGATTTATTGAAATAAATCAAACTTTAGAAGAAATGAGATATATGTAATTAATTAATAGATCAATTATATGGATGGAAGGGGGTAATTAAATGTGATTTAAATAATTGAGTAATAAAGGGATAACATGATTAATGAAATTAACTATGCAATGTGGGGTAATAATTAAATATTAATTTAATTATTTTTAAATTTCTACACATACAACCACCAACAAACCACCAATCAAGAATCAATCCTACACCACCAACTCATCACTATCAAAAGCTCCCACCAACTCATCACTATCAAAAGCTCCCACTAAAAGTGCAACCAATGAATAACCAAGCTAACATGGCATTGTTGATGAATCATATATTACAAGTCCCAACACCATCTATCCAAGTACTATAAACATCAAACATCGTCTCATCTCAAAATAAAGATACTGATACATTAATGACCATAGACAAGGCCGACTAACAAGTATGCACCACAATGAATAAAACCTGGTGGATATAGACAATTCACATCCAAGTCATCCCACCACAACTAAATAGGTGATCAACCCACCCAACTATATAACTCATAGGTCAAACATCAAAACATGCAAACTCGCCATCACATTAATAAACTGCAAATTATGATATCAAAGAGAATAATCTTGTAGACCACATGACTAAAACATCAAATCAACATCTGATATGATTTGTCAAACATGTCCATATCCAAGTACCATAGTCAAGGAGCTAATAAAACATCAAGGAGATAAGAACAAGCTCTTAACATTAAACCAAATAACCACAAATAGGACTATGTTGCGTCAATGCAAAACATGTACCTACATAACCATGACACTATAATTATCACCAATGTTCTATCTACACTCAACTATCACCCACATGAAACTCCAAGTCTCAAACCATGTTCAACTATGTCCTCAAACTGAGAACAACCTGTGTACCTGTCACCATCAAATTCCAACTCTGAAAAACACTTGTAAACCTATATAGGAAGCACCAAATCTAATTATTAGATGTAGCATCATAAATATTTCATAAAACATGTACTCCCTCAAGGTTTTGCCTCTTGACTCATCTAGATGCTCACATAAGCACACTTTGAATCATACATGCCTACAAATGATAAACCAAGTACACAACTCTCTATACTCATCAAACTGATAAAATAATAGTGTCATGCAGTAGATTGAACATGCTCTCCAACGCCTATTCGAAATAGAAAATTTGACTTTGTATGCAAAAGTTATGACCAAAATTATGAAAAGAAGAAAATTTGGCTTCCAAGCCCCCAAAATTGATCAAAATATCAAAACCATGAGACCAAACCTATACCAAAGCGTAGTTCTCAAAACCAACTTTCCAACAAGCATAAAAACTAAAAAATGAACTCCCCGAGTGAAAGTTATGCTTCGTTGAATACAAACATCTAATTTGGCTATATAGGGCACATTCCGTGGACTTCAAACTTTTATCCAATTTGTTTAAATTTAACCTCCAAAGTTAAAAAATAAAATATTTCTAGGTAGGTTGAACCTAACCCATAAATAAATATGGTTTATTTTTTAATTATTCGATGAATTTAATTTTATTTACCCACACCACATTAAATATTTTTCATTGCATATGAAATGACAATTTTAATTTTAAATGTATTTAAAAAATTCCTTGGGCAATTTTATTTTTTTGGTAGGAATTTTGGTTAATGCCCAACAGGCGCGACCATTTGAGTTTTGGTGGTCACTAGGGTTTATACCCCTACTGGACTAGTATTGACAAAGCTACGCCATTGGCTAGTGTGGGGCCTCGAGACTATCTGTTGGCATTATGTGAACCGACATGAAGACATAATGATATTGTATGTTGTCATTGATGTCAATATGAGACATAGTGTGAACCGGCACATGTGATAAGTGAAGAGAGAGGAACCGACATATGTGTGAACCAATTTATATGCCAAAGTGAAGCGGCATATTTGTTCAAAGTGAACCGACATGTAGTTATGGGAGCCGACACATGGAAGCACTATATGACTACCGGTTGGTAAGCAGCTTCCACTTCGGGGTTTCCAGTTGGAGTACCTTAAGTCTGTGTGACTCAATCGGTGATCTTTGTGTGATGAGTTAGCAGTATAATGGAGGATAGATCGTGTTGCCACGTAAGCTCTGTGTGCGTGAAGGATCTTGCATGAAGATGACTATTCCTATCTACCTCGGGAATGTGCGAAGTCTGTCAAACGATGATAACACGTGATGGGTTATCAGCCGCCATGAAAACAGTGGATAATGGACGATGGAGAATGTCTTGAGATCGATTCAAGATTGGTGCATTTAATGCAGTATGATTCAACGGTCAGGATCGAACCATTTGAATTGCTCAACCTAATAGGTTTAGGGTTTAGGGTTTTTTCTATCGACCTATATGTTTCCTATAAGGTCGATGTTGGGTTTCTATCTGAGGTTGTTGGCAAAATTTGTGAGTGTGTATCCAAGGAAAGTGATACGTGATTCTTGCCAGACCAAAGGAGAGGAGAGATACCTGCAAAGTGAATGTGCAGAAGGAAAAGAGGAGCCTAAACGGATCTGCATTAGCATTGAGTGTTGTTAACAAATCATTGTAATACCTGTTGATCCCTAACCACTTCAACAGTTGTAAAATCCCCTAACAGGGTAGCCTTAACTGGCTTGACTCAAAATCCCTTAAATCGGGTGGTCTTAACCGACTTGTTTCAAATCCCTTAACCGGGTAATTCGAGGCTAATGAGTTATGAGAAGCTAGAGAAGCTTAGGAGATCCTTTCAGCTATTGAGTTCTTAAAATCCTCTAACAAGGTGACCCTACCGGGTTTAACCCTTAACTGGGTATCCCTTAACCGAGTGATCCTTAACAGGATCGGTTCCTACCAGAACCTATTGTAATGTCCTTAACCGGACAAGGCTCCTAACAAAGCAGACTTCTAAAGAGTTCAAAAAGCAGCTTGTGGGTATTCATCCCCACCATGGTTTTTCCCAGTTGGGTTTCCACGTGAAAAATATGTGTGTCATGTGTAATGCTTTTGTCTTGTGATGCTCTATTTTATCTATTAAGCACATGAAGGTTCTATGTTTTATGCCTGTCTATAAAACATATCGAACTCACTGTTGTGAAGATTTGATGGTTAAGTTTACTAGTTTATGCATGAGAATATAATGATAATGTGGTATTGAGCTAAGATAAAATCTTATTGAGTGACCGATTCATGATTGATTGAGCTATACTGGATGTTACCGGTTGCACTCTATTTTACCGGTATCCCTGTTTATTAGTCATTTGGAGTATTTGTTGTCAAACCAATTTTGGACTGTATTTGTGTTTGTACTGATTCACCCCCCCCTCTCAGTACCGGTTTGGTACTAGTGGTTCATCATTGAGTTATCACTATCTCATAGTATAAAGTATTGCAGGCATAGTACTAAGTACTATGGACCTACAGTTCTTCTATATTGCAGTCTAGCAGTCATTGCAGGGAGGCCAGAAGGGTGTGGGGTGAGGTAGGGACTCCCCCACACCAATATCTTTTTTTTTTTTTTTTATTTTGAAAACAAAATACAATGCACTTGACCCAACCCCGCCACCCCCCTCCCCATCCCTTGATTTATTTTTTTTGTTTTCAATTCCTATTTTCTCTTACAAGTATGAATTATCTGATGACAAGGAAAATATTTTTTTTATTCTTTGCAATGTGCCCAAATTTGACAGCCGTCACGACCATAAAACAACAAAAATGACAATTTTTCAACTGTAGGCAAAATAGGGCGAATTATATATCAATTTTCATCTCTTGGCCAACCTGGATCTAATGGAAAGGTTTGCTTTTGTCCATGAGGATATTTATACAAACTCCCTCCCAAAACCTTCATTTAAATGCATATCCAAAGGAAACCCATTTGAAACAATATTTTTTGTACTTCAAATATGCAAACAATGCATCATAACTACAAAACAAAATACCATATATTTGGAATAAAATAAACTGCAAGTGTGTTCCATACTTTTTAATGTCTTAATCCTTTCATGCATAGCCATGACTTCTACTTTGTACCTCTTCCACTCAAGCTAAAGTTATCATTCCAAATCAACCATGAAATCTCCACTACCACTTGTTAGGAAATAATGCTTTAAACCCACATATTAATAATCCACTTCCTACATAACCCATGAGAGAAAAGAATGCATACAAGCTTACAAAATCGCTTTTACACAAAGATCAAATAAACAAGCCACAAGATAACACAAGATATACCATGGGAAAACCCTCATATTAATCAACCATAAAATAATACAAAACATCTGTGAAGTTACAATGAATACCTTCAAACTATCAAGCCTTCCAATGCATTCCCATGTGTCCAAGTTGTTGGGATCCAAGAACACTAAGAGGGGGGGTTGAATCAGTGTTCTACCAGTAAGATAAGATTTTATTCTTTTATATCATACACATATAAACTGGTAAACAAATAAACATATAACTTGAAGAAAATAAACCATCCACATGAATGAACACCATAACACATAGAATTTATACGTGGAAAACCTCAAAGAGGAAAAACCACGATGGGATTTGTGACCCACAATATCAATTCACTGGCCATATGAAAATATATTACATATATTGGGGGCTTGCACATGCAAGAAGGCACACTGCCTAGAGCACACAGATCATCACTAAAGAGTCTCACTGACTACAAGCTTCTGCTGAAGTAAAACAATGAAAATGAACTCACATAATGCAACTTCTATGCCAAATAGAGTTTTGATTCTAGCTCTACTTTGTACCGGTTCATAAACCCTGAACACTACTACCGATATCACCTTCCCTCCAAGAATGTCTTACAAAAAATTTACAAATCATTACATGATATAACATTCGCATACAAATGATCTACATACATATACTTTACATTATACAGTTCTTCTATATTCTCCTATGCCACACACTCTTTTCAAAATGACCTAGCAGATGGACCTATATACCCATTACAAATAATATGCCTTATGTCAGCTTACAATACATTACAAAAGATATTCAATGTCAGCCTCGACAATAATTACAAAATGATTTTCCAAATAAATCTTCCTTGATGTCGGTTTCCTTGAAGTACTTGATGTTGGTGCTGGTGCTGGTGTAACCTTGGATACTCCAATGTCGATGTCTGTCGATAAATGCCTCTTAGTGCCGATATATAACTTCCATCTGATCTTGTTGCCATGAATGAATAAAATGAATCCGATGAGTGCCAATTGCCAACAATCTCCTCCTTTGGCATTGATAGCAACACTCATGTGAAAAATGGATTCCCTATCGGTTCAACTGAAATATCCTCCCCCTGAGAAATACACTCCTTCTGATATTTTGATGTATTTCCCATATGTACCTGTTGGATATTTTTCACATACATACACTCCCCCTTTGGCATCAATGCCAAAGACTGGTGAAAGAATTGAAAGAATTCAGAACAAAAGAATGAATAAATATTGTTTGTTTTATCAGAGCTTGACTAACTTCAAAATTTTCGGGTAAGCTTTGTCCAACAACTGTAGGTATGTATCACAATTGGTTTTGAAAGTTTCAGATATGGATGCTAGTGCACTTAGTAAGTGTGCTAGCATTTCCTTCTCTTTGACTTCTATCGGTGTGGGTTTAGCAATAATGTCCATACACTCTCTTTTATGCACACCCAATGAATCTAATCTGGGACTCACCAATCCTCTAAGACTCCTTGCTCTCCAAATGCTTTTATCTCTCTCCTTCTCAAAAGCAAAAATTTGGTTCTCTAAGGACAAAATTTGTTCATCAACAGATGTTGTCAGTGCGGTTAATCCATCAAAAGAATTAGCAATATTTGCAACTTTAACATGTAATTCCTTTAATCTGCCATCTACATTTGCTATAAGAGTTTCTATATTACAGCATACCCTGTAGATATTTGTACATTGTTTCAAACAATTTTGAATAAGAATGAGTTTAGCTTCAATTTTCTTTTTCTTTATTTCAATGATCTTGTCAAAGGCAACTTTCTTAGCCATAGTAAATCTTTCTAATGCCTGCCGGTCTGATATCTGCTATAGTGATTGAAAATTATTAGATATGTACTCAGTTAATGCCTTAAGCTTTCAGGAAGGGCTTGCTTCATTCTTAATCTGACAACCAGGGATTAATTTATGCAACACTGTAACTGATTGATCTATTATTCCCTTATCTGCATATTCCTCCTTTAATAGTTTTTGAGTAGCCATCATCATTAACTCAATTGGAATCATCTCAGTGACTGGTTTCTTCTCAACTTGAGAAGTGTCAATTGCCAAAACCTTTGCTAGGGAATCAATATGTACTGCCGGTGTAGACTCAATTCCCTTTACCTTATCTTCTTTAGCAGCGGGCTTCGCCACTTGGTGTAGTGTCAATTACTGATGGTGGAGTATTATCGACAATATTCACAGTGTCTTGTACATTGCCTTGCTCAAAAATAGTTTGTTCTAGTACAGACTATACACTTTCCTTTATCGGCGGTTGTGTCTGTATATCTATAGTTACTGTCAGTTTAGTCAAAATTGGAGTTGAACTATCCAAAATACCTTTACCTTTAAATCTGTCTGGGATGGTGGAAGATGTTGCTTTAACAAATTCTTCATGATATGTAAGAAAATATGGATTCTTCTGGAAGAATTTGGTCCAACCATCTTTGGTTTCATTTACTACCTCATTAACTCTGCCCATCATTAGGCTTATTTGTTGGGGTTTGCTACTAAATATTGTTCTGTTTGCAACATCTATGCATATTTTCATTTCCTCATTGTTTATTGAACCACACATTTCCAAAAGTTCTACTTCCTTAATTTCTCTATCCCTCTTGATTGCATCAAGCCTTCTAGCATCTAATTTATTATATAGTGATAGAGAAATTTCCTTCAAAATTTCTACTAAGGCTTTCTTATATATATCCATGCATAACAAAATTGCCTCTTCAATCTCATTTTTCTCATCATCCTCTAAATCTTCATAGTAAATGGATACATTTTTTTATCATTCCATCCTTTGTAATTTCATCAATTAATTCAGCACAGGTCATTTTGGTCTTACTGGGCTTAGTATCATCACTCTTCTTCTTTTTGCTTGTGGTCGTCGGAGTAGATGTAACTGGTTTTCTCCTTTGTATAGGCTTCCTTGCCAGAGGTGGCGGTGTAGTAGGTTTAGTTGCCTTTCTAACAAGTCTCCTCCTAGGCTCCACCTTCTTCTGCTCTACCAGTGGTTGATCTACTTTCTTCCTTTGTACGAAAGCTAGAGGTTCATTGTCCTCGGGATCAGAGTCAGAAGTAGAAATGTAAGCTTCGGGATTCTTTACTTTGCTTTGAATGCTTGAATGCAGGGTGAGTGAAAATTAATTCACTTTCCCTTTTTATCAATAAATAAAACCCTAATCTTTCTATGTCATAAATGCTTCGCGATGCACCCTACTGGATGTCGGTTTCACAGTTTTATGTTGGGTGAACCTTAAACAATGATGATCTCAACTCTCCAGATCTCTTCTGATCTCCTCCAGGGGAATAAACAATATTTGCAATGAATTTTCCAACCCCTAAGGCCTATGCCTTAGTTACCGGTGGAATTTTCTGTCGGTGCAGGAATGCTTTGTTCTACCAGTGGAGTTACCAGTGTTGTTGCATTTCCACTTTGTTCTTCAGACTTTCTAACCCATCTCTTGGTGTGATCTTGTTGTATTTCATATACCTTTTTCTTTCCTTTCTCATTATCTTTATCTTTGCTAATTGATTGAGTCTTGCTTCTGCAGTACTTAGCAATATGACCTATTTTGTTGTATGCATAACATGTATTATTGTTCTTTTGAATTGCTTTAACATATCGGGTGTCATTCCATGACCTACAATGATTAGAAAATTGTCCAAACTTTCCACATGCATGACATTTAACATTCATTATGCAATCTTCTGATCTATGACCATATTTCTTGCAATTTGTGTATTGACCAGGAACATAATTGTAGTTTTGATTTTCTTTATTTCTACATTGTTTAGCCATATGCCCAAATTTATTGTAAACAAAACATCTACCATTGAATTTATAAGCATTAGATTGCCTTACCGGTTTCCTCTGTTCTAATGAGTTCTGCATACCGGTTGTCGAATCTTCATTTGCAGTACCAGAGCTTTCACCTTGTACAAATCCAAGTCCTCTAGAATCATCAATTTGCCTTTGTTTTTTCAATAAGTCATTCAACTGTGCAACACTAGTCCTGATTTTTTCTTTATACTCACTTGCAGTAGTCAGATCATCTCTCAGAGTAGTTATTTTTCTTTCAAGATCTTGTTCATTGATTTGGGAGTGTGCCAAATCAGCTCTCAACAAATTATTCTCATGAGTCAATTTGTCACATTCATCAAATTTGTTCTTCAAAGATATAACAAGATTATCTTCCTTCTTCTTTATGTCCTTAATATATTTTGATAACCTCATAGTCAGGTCTTGCATTTCAATCTTCATGAGCATGCTTGCTTGACTTAGTTTCTGACATTGTTCCCTAAGTGCATTCTTCTCCTCATCATCCGGGTTTTGTAAAAGTTCCTTTCTCTTGGCTTGAGTAGATGATAATCTTTCTTGCAGGATAAGAATGAATTCATTTGTAGAATTCAATTCATCTTGCAATTTTAAAATCTTCATCCTGTCAGCATCATAATCCTCAAGAGCCATCTCAAGTTGCTTTTCCATAGCCATGTTCAAAGATTTTGGTTTCAGGTTCTTCCTCAAGCTGTTAAAATTCTTTTGAGGTACTAGGCTCTGATACCAATTGTTGGGATCCAAGAACACTGAGAGGGGGGGTGAATCAGTGTTCTGCTGGTAAGATAAGATTTTATTCTTTAATACCATACATATATAAACCGGTAAACAAATAAACATATAAATTGAAGAAAATAAACCATCCATATGAATGAACACCATAACACATAAAATTTATTCATGGAAAACCTGAAAGAGGAAAAGCCATGGTGGGATTTGTGACCCACAATATTAGTTCACTGACCATATGAAAAGATATTACATATATTGGGGGCCTGCACATGCAAGAAGGCACACTGCTCATAACTAAAGAGTCTCACTGACTACAAGCTTGTGCTGAAGTAAAACAATGAAAATGAACTCACGTAATGCATCTGTTATGCCAAATAGAGTTCCGGTTCTAGCTTTTCTCTATACCTTACAAAACATTTACAAATCATTGCATGATATAACATTCACATACAAATGATCTACATACATATACTTCACAGCTATATTCTCTTATGTCACACACTCTATTCAAAATGACCTGGCAGACTGACCTATATACCCATTACAAACAATATGCCTTATGTCGGCTTACAATACATTACAAAAGATATTCAATGTCGGCCTTGATAATAATTACAAAATGATTTTCTAAATAAATCTTCTTTGATGTCGGCTTCCTTGAAGTACTTGATGCCAGTGTAACCTTGGATACTCTAATGTTGGTGTCCGCCGGTAAATGCCTCCTAGTGCCGGTATATAACTTCCATCTGATCTTATTGCCATCAATGACAATAAAATGAATCCGATGAGTGTCAATTTCCAACACAAGCATGAATCCACACATCCCATGCCATGCTCCACAAATTTAGTCCTCCAAATGACTCAATAAAATGACAACCCAAAACCACCAATGAACCTTAACCACTAAACATGTGTTTGCCTTTATAGACAAAAGCTCACACAAAAACAACTAGTGGTAAAGTAAAACCATGTGCTCGCAACTAACCCTTGATCCCACATTTAATATTGGGTACTAAGTTTTCTCTTTTTAAATATCTTTTTCCAATATTAAATAATTGCAATATAATATTACAATGTTACAATACAACATCATAATGGTCCCAAGAATATTCCAAAGGAGTCTCTTCATGTTACACGTCCATGTGCAACATCACATAATAAACAAATATTATAATTATAAACATTATTATACAAGGTGTACAACACCTTATTGCCCAATATAACTAATTGTATTATGGATTTGCTTACAAATGGAGAGGTGTGTGATTTGTGAAGAAACTTCCTGGGAACTGCTTTCTTTTATTGCACACGATATAGAGAAAGCATGAGTATGATTATGATTTTTATCATTGTGAATGTAGAGACTTAGTTTGATCTTCTTTACGCAAACCATTTTTTTGAGGACAATAGTAAAGGTGAAGGCATTTTTAATATTATCATTCTAACATTCACAAATAGATTATTATATATTATCTTCTCTAAAGAATGATTATAGGCAAGAAGAGTCTTTCGATAAACCATGTATGGAGTTGTGTAGTGAAAGAAGAGTGATTGTCTTTCCCTTATTGAAAAGCGTGTGTGGTTTAAATATATGGCTTTATGTGATTTTTGAGAAGTGATTGTTGGAAATAGTTTTAGGTTGCAGTTGCAAAGTGAGAAGAGAGGAAGAGTGATAGTGCACAAGGAAGGGAAAGAAACTGTAGGTTTGGGTAGTAGCTATACTATGGAAAGGTGGCATGAGCCATCGACTGGGCTACCTAAGATTGATTACTATTGCTATACTTGAGCGTAGAGGGTTTTTGTGAAGTGAGTGATAGATATTTGAAATAAAAAAATATTTTCTTTCAGTTTGGAATAATAGAGAAGAAAAAGTGCATGAGAGGCTTGCATGTAGCGAGAGGTTATCATTTCACTCAAGTAAACCAAATTAGTCTACAACCAATACTCAAGCTTGATTTGTAAGGAAAAAATGAAACATACCTAGTTACATTTAGTCCATTTCCTAACCCATGAGAGAAAAGCATGCATACAAGCTTAAAAAATCACCATTATGCAAAGATGAAATAGACAAGCCACAATATATACCCTGAGAAAACCCTCATGAGGGCAAAATCCAACCTCCAAAAACATATATAATCCATCGCATAATTCAACAATAAAGAAATATAATGTATTTACAAAGGTCAAATGAACACTCTTGAATTATCAAGCCCTCTAATGCATTCTACATGTGTCCAAGCATGAATCCACACATCTCATGTCCCGCTTCACATATTTAATCCTCTAAAGGATTTGATATAATGACAACCCAAACACCAACCAACCTTAACCACTAAACATGCGCTTACTTTTATGGAATCAAGCTCACATAAACACAACCAAGTGGTAAAGTAAAATCATGTGAAAACACTACCATTGACCCATCATTTAATATTAGGTACTAAGTTTTCACTTTTTAAATATCTTTCCCTAATAATAAATAATTACAATATAATATTATTGTAAATGGAAAATTGAACCCTAGTGATTCCTCACCTAGGAGAGAGAAAGGAAATCACTAGGATGATTTTCACTTGGGATATACTTTACATTCAAAAGAGGGGTTGAACTAACTAGATCCAAACCCTAGAGTGAACAAGGATCAAAATACTAAGTGAATTGTAAGGGTGCAATGCAATTTACCCTCTTTTGTAAGTAGAAGAGTTGACTTGTTGACTAGGCAGAAAATGAAGACAAAATGGGTGAAATAAGGAGCTACTGATTCAGGATCGCGCTGTAACTTCAAATATGAGGTACTTAGACTGATACAAACTATCCTTGCAAATTTGGAGAAAATTTGTCAAGACCGAGTTGAAGTTGCACCCGGTCCTCCGACAAATCCGTGAGTCAAAAAGGGTTTTCCATTTTGAAAATGAAACCTAAATATGCAATTACAACTGCACACTTGCAATCTACACACATAAAAGAATGGAAGAAGGGTTGTGGATAGGGGTTTGCTTTAGTCAAATCTCAATTAAGGAATCAACCTTGAAAGAAAGTAATTGCAAATACTTAAATGTGAATAATGGAAATGTATACCTTGTAGATCTGCAATTTGTTGATGATGGTTGCTTTTCTTCTTGAATGTAATCATAAGCGTTGCATGAAATGGCATGTAACATGACAAAACCCTAATACACACACATGCTTGTAAATGATTTTTGTAATGTTACTCCAATGGATGAATGAAGAAGACACATGAAGAAGAAGAAGACTTGATGAAAGCTTGAAGAATTGAATACTTGATGACAATAATGAAGACCTTCCACATGTTTACCAAATTTTCGCTTATCTTCACTTATTATTGTATATCCAAACAAGAGGACTAAATCCCTTTTTATACTTTCCTAGGAGAATTAATTTTCATCTCATCAAGGGCCAACATAGGGGAAATTTAAATCCTGAAGAGCAAATTAGGGTCAAGGGCCAGATGGACCCATTTTAGGGCCATCCAAAGAGGGAGGACAGGGGCACCACGCCCCTGTCCTACCCTATTTTGGGGCTTGGATAGGGTTACAAGGTGATGCAAGGGCTTAAATAGAAGGAGATTTGGAAGAATGATGCCAAAAGGGGTCCCAATTGAGTAGGAAGATGTCGTCGGTAAGGTGAGGACCTAAAACGTGGTCAAAACTACAAGGGTCACAACTTTACGATGCTACAATTACAATGTTACAATGCAAATAATTAAGTGGCCCCAATAATATTCCTAATAGAATCTCGACATGATGTATGTCCATCTAGGTTCCCCTAAGTGCAATACACACATAATAAAATAATAAAATATTACAACGCAAGGTGCGCAACACCTTATCCCAATATTCTCCCACTTGTTTTATATATTTCATAAGGGTCAATCAATGAATACATCATCGTATCCATACATGTAACCACATGAATCTCCAACACGCTCTCGTGCTCCATGAATAAAACTACAATAAGACAAAGTGACCACCATATCAAGCAAGAAATGCTCTCATTCTCCAACATGCCATCTATGGAATAAAAGGAGCAAGCCGAGGTGTAGATGCACCAATCCAAGAACACAAGCATAAAATCTAATGTGATAACAAAGGCTCCAAGTTGTTGTCATTTAACAAAAACCCACATAATAAAAAATGATATCCACAACACTATTGAAGATAACAATCATTGATTTCTCAGTTTTGTCAATGATGTTAGCCCTCGATGTTGTGTTGTCATTAATGTCACATGTGCAATTGTGTGTAGAGATTTTTTAAAGCTATGATGATGTTCATGGTTGGATGACAACCCTCATCTCGTGTTGGTGTTTATACTCAGTATGTTGTTAGGTCATTGGTGCTTGCTCTTATATGATGATGTTGATGTGTTTGGTTGAAGAACGATGATGGTGATAAAGTTTGTGATGGGATGTCTCATGAATAATGATGAACAAATAATACCCTAACTGGTATTGAGAGGGGGGGTGAATCAGTACAGAGAAAAAATTTCTCAATAGTTTATCATATTAAAACAATGTTGACCAGTTGTCTTCACCACTGACCTTAACCATGGGTATACCAGTTAAACACAGATACTCCAGACAACATTTGACAGATCTTAAATCTTGATGACTACTTCCTGATATAATCAAACATGAGTTGTATCAACAATACCACAATCATTTAGCACTACATGCATAACTAACTTAATCAACAACTACTCAATCATCACATGAAAACTCACAACCCATAACACACAGATTTTTTCATGTGGAAACCCAAATGGGAAAAACCATAGTGGGGATGAATACCCACAAGCTTGTTTTGAACTCTTTTGAAGTCTTCTCTGTTAGGATCCTAGTCCAGTTAAAGAATTTACAATAAGGTTCTGTTAGGAACCAATCCTGTTAGAGATCACCCGGTTAAGGGATGGCTATAAACCCTGTTAAAGGTTACCTTGCTAGAGGATTTAAAGAACTCAATGAACTTGAGTCACCTGGTTAGAGGATTTGCAACAAGTCTATTAAAGCTACCTGGTCAAGGGATTTTCCTTTTGTTGAAATGGTTAGAAGTCAACAGGTAAAGCTTTGATATGACAACAACACTACTTGCTAAGGCAGATCCTTTTCAGCTCCTCTCCTCAACAATCACACTCTGTAGATTCCACACTCTAGTTTGGCAAGTATCTCAACATGCGGACACAAACACATCATTTTCCAACCCAAACAATAACAAACATCATCGACCTTATAAACAACAATTAGGTCAGTACCATAAACCCTAAACCCTAAACATTTTAGGTTTACAATTACAAGCGGTCTAATCCTGACCATTAGATCCATTACATAGAATGAAGCGATCTAAAATAGATCTCAAGTCATTCTACATCATCCAATCTTCACCACATCTGGAAATCAGTAACCCATCACGCGCTCTTCATACACCGCTCAGAACATCGTGCATTCCCAAGGTAGACATTCAATGCATTTGATCTTCACGCTCACAAGCACATAACTGACATGGTACCATGATCTCATCCTTATCTCTTAACTAACTAATCACAGAATGTCATCGATTGCACCACATAAGCCAAACCAGAAACCCTAGAGCTGAACATAGACTACCAACCGGTAGTCACACTTAGTGAACCCCAACACCGGTCCACTCCATCCTGGTTGACCATCACCACTTCCAATCTTCATACCAGTTCATACTGGTTGACCTATTGACATCAATGACAACATACATTGTCACCGCTTAATCATATGCCAACAATCTCCCCCTTTGGCATTGATGACAATACTTAGTGTACCATTGCTTAGTAACATCCGATTCAGTTTGAAACAATCACTACCACCACCATCTGGACTTGTCAACTACCACCACCATCTGGACTGGTCATTATGTACATGCTCAATATCTTCTCCCCAAACAATATATCTTCTTCATCAGATATCGTCTCCCCCTTTGACAACAATGCCAAAGTGGAGACACAAGCTTCCAAGATCCACTATGTTGCTCCCCTTGTGGAGTAGCATCCTTCAACACATCGATCCTGTAAGATCTGACATGGTAGTACCTGACTGATGTGGAACACACAACTTTAGTTTACTTCATGAAGGGGCATAACCCCTAATTCACCTCTCAAATAGGTAAATGTAGTCTTTGGTAAGGGCTTAGTGAATATGTCTGCTAGTTGCTCCTTACTGGAAACATGTTCTAATACAACCTCTTTATTTTGAACCTTTTCTCTCAAGAAATGATACTTGAGTTCAATGTGCTTTGTCCTATCATGCAATATTGGATTTTTGGAAATATTGATTGCACTAGTATTATCATAGAAAATACTCACTGGTTTAGATATAGGCACTTTGAAGCCATTCAGTACATGCCTCATCTTGATTGCCTGAGTGCAGTTCATAAAAGTTGCCACATACTCTACTTCAGCTATAGACTGGGAAATACAACTCTGCTTCTTTCTCATCCATGAGACTAATCTTCCACCAAGGAAGAACGCTCCACTGGTTGTGCTCTTCCGGTCGTCCACACTACCTGCCCAATCTGCATCGGTAAACACTTTGAGACCAAAGTTGCCATTGTATGGATACCACAATCCATAATCAACTGTCCCTTTTAGGTAGCTAAGAATCCTCTTTATCGCTACCAAGTGGGATTCTCTTGGACTCTTATGAAAATGGGCTACTATGCCCACTGCATGAGCAATATCTTATATGTTGTGCACCACATAGTGCAGCTTACCGATCATCGACTGGTACTCCTTCTCATCCACCAACGTTGTATTATCCTCCTTTGTTAGTTTGCAACTGGTCACCATCGGTGTTCCAACCAGTTTGCTCTCCTCCATGCCAAAGGTCTTCAATACCTCTTTGATATACTTGGACTGGGTAATGAAGATACCCTCCTTCATCTACTAAATGTGTTGATCAATGAAGAACTTTATCTCTCTAATCAGAGACATCTCAAACTCTTTCTTCATTTCATCTACGAATGCATGGCTCATTTCATCATCTCCTCTAAAGATTATGTCATCTACAAATACTTCACCAATCAGAATCTGATCACCTTCAAATTTCAGGCAGATGTTGCTATCCTCACTTGTTCTTTGAAATCCCATCTTCACAAGACTAGAGTGTAACCATTCATACCATGCCCTTGGTGCTTGTTTCAATCCATACAAGGCCTTGTGTAATCTACACACCATGTTACTATCTTCTGACAAAACAAATCCATCTAGTTGATCAATATACACTTCTTCTTCTAGGATTCCATTCAGGAATACAGACTTCACATCCATTTGGTATACCTTAAATCCCTTGAATGCTGCAAATGCAAGTACCATTCAAACACCTTCCAGTCTGGTCATTGGGGCAAAGGTTTATCCATAGTATTCTCCCTCTTCCTGAGCATATCCTTTTCATACTAGTCTTGCCTTGTTCCTTACTACTATGCCTTCTTCATTCAGCTTCTTCCTGAAGACCCATTTGGTACCTATTAAATTCTTGTGTTGCGGTTTGGGTACCAAGGACCACGTTGCATTCTTTTCTATATGGTCCAACTCCTCTTCCATTACCTTTATCCAGACTTCATTGGTAAGTGCCTCTCTAGTGGTCTTAGGCTCAAATTCAGAAATCATGCAAGAGTTTTCTTTCACCTTTCTCCTTGTGAGTATCCCTACATCTTTATTTCCTATGATTTGCTTTGGATCATGATGTAGTTTCACATATCTAGCAATGACACTAGTTGGTTTTGCTTGCTTTTCCTCTTCTTCTTCCACTTCATCTTCTTCCTCACCTACCGCATCTTCTACCTGTATAGGAACACTAAGGTCTTTCTGGTGTTTGTAACTTATTTCCTTCTTAACTGGTTCCTAGAAGGCTACACCCGGTTCATCTTCCGCTTGCTTGTTGCAGGTTCCTCAGGCTCCTCAAGGGATTCGTCAACCCTGACATTGATACTCTCAACAATTTTTTGAGTCTTGTTGTTGTAGCATTTGAGAGCTTTGATTTTAGTGGAATATCCTAGAAATATTCCTTCATCACATTTAGCATCAAACTTACTCAGATGCTCACCTCTCTTGATATAGCATTTACTGCCAAAAACTTTGAAATAACTCACATTAGGAGTTCTCCCGTTCCATTACTCATAGGGGGTTTTGTCTTTACCTTTCTTGATGAGTACTTGGTTCATGGTATAGACTGCAGTGCTCACCGCTTCTCTCCAAAAAGTGTGAGCAACCTTTCTTTGGATCAACATAGTTCTGGCCGCTTCAACTACAGTCCTGTTATTCCTTTCTGCTATGTCATTCTGCTATGGTGTCCTTGGGGTAGACAACTGCCTCTTGATGTCGTTCTCTTCACAGTACTTGTTGAATTCATCAGAAGTGAATTCACCTCCCTGATCAGTTCTTAGGCATTTTATTCTTCTATCGCTCTCCTTTTCCACCAATGCTCTAAAGGCTTTAAACTTTCCAAACGCCTTAGACTTGTCTTTCAAGAATGTGACCCACATAATTCTTGAGCAGTCATTAGTAAGAATCATGAAATATCGGTCTCCCTGAATACTTCTTGTTTTCATCGGACCACACATATTGGTGTGCACAAGATCAAATAAGTTCTCTACTAAAAAAGACTTACCTTTGAATATTGAGGAAGACATCTTCCCAAGTTGACATTCTCTGCATAAAGCATTCTCTGGTTTGTTCAACAAAGGCAATCCTCTTACTGCCTTGATCTTACTCGCCTTTACAATATTGTCAAAATTCATATGACAAAGTCTCCTATGCCATATCCAACTGTCATCAAACTTTGCCATCAGGCACTGACTAATATTGGCATTCAGCTGAAACAAGATTCCTCTAGTCTGCTTACCAGTGGAAATAAGTTCACCACTCTTTCCAATTATTCTGCAAACTCCACCTTTGAAATCCATAATGAGTCCTTTGTCGTTCAGCTGAGCAACACTCAAAAGGTTGTGCTTAAGGCCTTCCACCCAGTAGACATCATCCGCACTACTTTTTCCATTCATTGAGATGGATCCTTTTCCTTTCACCATGCAAGGTGCATCGTTGCCAAACCTGACAACACCTCCATCATATTCTTCCAAAGATAGAAACTTTCTTCGGTCACCAGTCATGTGGTGAGAACACCCATTAGAGTTATCAATGCGAGAGACAAGGGCTTTCTGATCAGACACATCTTCCTTTACAACTACAAACACTATGTCCTCATTCTCTTCATCCTCAAATTCTTCATTGGTAACATCTTCATCTATTGCAACAAGACAATTTCTCCTACCTCCTCCTTTATACTTTCTAAACCTTTCTGATTTATCCTTATTGTCATTGTTAGGACAACTAACAACTATATGTCCTATCTTATTGTAGGAAATTTTTTTTAGAGAAGCTTACCTCTGTATTTTCTAGTGCCTTGTCTCTTGGCAAGAAGAGCTTCAAACTCCATCAGAATATCCTCCTCATCCATGTCTCTGCTTGGCCTAGATTCATAACTGGTGTTGACTTCTTTTCCTTTTCTGGTTGGTGCGGAGGAAACAAATGCTCTAAAGGCTGACTCTGTCTTCTAAACACTACCATCATAGATATTCAATTCACATGCAGTCAACTTTGCAATGATAGAGTCTAGAGATACCTTTGTCTTGTCGATAGACCTTGACTCTTGAATAGTAGCAACCCTGATTGCATAGACTGGTAATAATGTTCTCAGGACTTTACTAATAATGGTGGCATCATTAACTGTTCCACCAGTGCTCTTGATATCTCCAACCATAGTCTTGATCCTTATGCCATATTGTTGAATGGTCTCACCTTCAACCATCCTCATGTCTTCAAATTTTCCTCTAAGGCTTTCTTCCTTAGCCTACTTGACATGCTCATCACTACCATAAATGGTTTCCACTGTGCCCCATACATCCTTAGGAGTGTCCTTATCTTGTACATCAATTAACTCAATATCAGACAGGCTGCTAACAAGGGCTTCCATGACTTGCCCATTTTCTTGAATCTCTCTTTTCTGATCATCGGTTAGGGTGCCAGTGGGGATTACATAGGTATTCTCAACATAGCTTTAGTGTTGAGCACCCAAACTCTTGATATAAATATTCATTATGTCCTTCCATATTTTGAAATTATCCCTATTGAACTTAGGACCTTCCCTCTTCATCATTAAAGCGAGATCTTTTTCCTCAAGCGGTTAAGCTTATATCACCGAGGACCTGGAGTTGCTCTGATGCCAATTGATGAATAATGATGAACAAATAATACCCTAACTGGTACTGAGAGGGGGGATGAATCAGTACAGACAAAAACTTTCTCAACAGTTTATCATATTAAAACAATGTTGATCGGTTGTCTTCACCACTGAACTTAACCATGGGTATAGTGGTTAAACATAGATACTTCAGACAACATTTGATAGATCTTAAATCTTGATGACTACTTCTTGATATAATCAAGCATGAGTTGTATCAACAATACCATGATCATTTAGCACTACATGCATAACTAACTTAATCAACATCTACTCAATCATCACATGAAAACTCATAACCCATAACACACAAATTTTTCACGTGGAAACCCAAATGGGAAAAACCATGGTGGGAATGAATACCCACAAGCTTGTTTTGAACTCTTTTGAAGTCTGCTCTGTTAAGAGCCTAGCCCGGTTAAAGAATTTTCAATAAGGTTTTGTTAGGAACCGATCCTGTTAGAGATCACTCGGTTAAGGGATGTCTATAAACACCATTAAAGGTTGAAACCCTGTTAAAGGTTACCTTGCAAGAGGAATTAAAGAACTGAATGAACTTGAGTCACCTGGTTAGAGGATTTGCAACATGCCTGTTAAAGCTACCCAGTCAAGGGATTTTCCTCTGTTGAAATGGTTAGAAGTCAATAGGTAAAGCTTTGATCTAATAACAACACTACTTGCTAAGGCAGATCCTTTTCAGCTCCTCTCCTCTGCAATCACACTCTGTAGATTCCACACTCTGGTTTGGCAAGTATCTCAACATGCGGACACAAATACATCATTTACCAACCCAAACAATAACAAACATCATCAACCTTATAGACAACTATTAGGTCGGTAGCATAAACCCTAAACCCTAAACATTTTAGGTTTACAATTACAAGCAGTCCAATCCTGACCGTTAGATCCATTGCATAGAATCAAGTGATCTAAAACATATCTCAAGTCATTCTGCATTGTCCAATCTTTGCCACATCTAGAAATCAGTAACCCATCACGCGCTCTTCATACACCGCTTAGAACATCATGCATTCTGAGGTAGACATTCAATACATTTGATCTTCATGCTCACAAGCACATAACTGACCTGGCACCACGATCACAACCTTATCTCTTAACTAACTCATCAGAGAATGTCATTGGTTGCACTGCATAAGCCAAACTAGAAATCCTAGAGCTGAACAGAGACTACCAACTGGTAGTCACACTTAGTGAACCCCGACACCAATCCACTCCATCCTGGTTGACCATCACTGCTTCCAATCTTCATACCAGTTCATACCGGTTCACCTATTGACATCAATGACAACATACATTATCACCGCTTCATCATATGCCAACAATGTCATGTCATATTTGTTGTTAGAGATGTTATCATGGTGATATCATATTAAGTTGAGTATTAGAAGCATTAAGTTGAGGATTAGAAGTATTAAGATGAGGACTAGAAGTATCAAGATGAGGATTAGAAGTAGTAAGATGAATATTAGAAGCATGATGATGAATTGGATATGATGTTGATGGTATTTTACATGCTACAAGGTGTTGTTCTAATTGTGCTACAAAAATGTTCTAGTCTATGCAGATTGTTGAAATATGAAAGTACAAAGGTGGTTGATGACTATATGGGATAATTCTCTAATTCTCTCTATATTTGAAGATATGGTCTTGTGTTTTAGTATTTAAGGTGTATATGTTGCAGATATTGCACTCTTATCTTTTTAGGCCATTGGTGTTGCCTCAAAAGGTTTATGGTGAATACAATGTGTTGGTAGTTTGGTTGATTATCAAGGTTGGTCTGAAAAATGCTCTACATTTTTCCACATTATTATTTCTACTCCTACAACTTGGTGGATGTGCTTAGAATGTCTGTGTAGTGTCCCAGTTCAAATTTTAGGTGATGAAGTATACCACAACTATGTTTGATGATGATTTATCTTATGACTATGTTTCTTGGCCTTTCTAGTATGAAGAGCTATGTATCTTTTTGGTTGTGCTAGCTTGTTTTGGCATGACAATATAAAATAAGTGTATGGAAATGTTGTTGGATATTTTAGGAATATCTCTGTGTGGTATGCATAACAATGGTTGATATTTTTGGTGCTACTTGTTGTCTAGTGTTGGTCTTTAAGGTGATTTGTGGTTGTTCAATTGACAGGGTCTATTTTCTTGCGTGTGTTGTGCATTTGGGGACTTACACCAGTATTAGAGGTTGTGATGAGTTGTCCTTGGGCCTCACTATGACTTGTTGTGATCAACATTGTGTAAAATCATTTGGGAGTTATGTTTTTGGGATGACTGGTTATGTGCTACACGTTACCCTATTACTAAATTGGGATGATATGCACCAGCAAGTTTGTTGCTTAGGGATACATGGAAAGATGTAATGTTATTTTAGGTATCTCTTGGTTTGGACCTCTTTTAGTACAATACGATCTTATGGCTGACTTGTTGGGTTATTGCTTGTCTCATGTTTTGGCTGACCTAATAGATGTTTTATTTGCTTGTAGAGGACATATATAGAAGACCAAATCAATTGAAAATGTGTGGTTATGTGGATTGTGAAAGATGTGAAGTTGATGCAGTAAAAGTCCGTGGTGGAAGTTTTGGAGTTGAATTGCTTAATGGTTGCTTGAGGCAACATGTTAGGAGTACTTACATTCTACGAAGACTATTGGAGGTTGTGAGCTAAAGGCTTATTCATTGTAATTCACATTTTTCATGTATCCTACTCTGAGATATTGAATCTCTTCATTAGGTCCTTTTATCCTTTGTATCTTCCTTGGAGGTAGTGAACTTCTTCAACAAGTCCTTCTGAGAGAAACGTGATTCCTTAGGCAATGCTCCTTAAAATAAATTGTAATACTTGTTTATATATTTTGAGTTACCTCTCATAGTGGTTTTTTCCTTTTTGAGTTTTCCACATAATTTTGGTGTTCTCTTATGCATTGGTATTTATTACTTTATCTTACTTTGTTGTTGATTTGGTTTAGAGTTTTGAATTTGAATTATGCTAAAGGATTGAAGTTTTAAGGATACAGATTCACCCCCCACTCTCAATATCTAAGCGTGTTCATAAATAGATATAAGATCTAAGTACCTCAGAAGAAGCTTAAATACTTGAGGAAAGGTCCGACATGAAACAAGATGGATCTCACAAGGAATCAAAGTTTGATGGAGTAAACTACACTTTTTGGAAAGTGACAATGGAAACACATTTGTCCTCTTTAGGATTTGGGATATGGAACTTGGTTAGGGATGGTTATACTCCTCCTACCACTTGAACAAATCTAACAAAGATCAAGCTATATGAAAAAAATAGCAAAGTAATAAATACAATCATGAATGGATTGGTATATTCAGAACTTGTGAAGGTGATGCACTGTAGTACTACTAAGGAGATGTCGAAAAAACTTAACAACATTTATGAAGGAGATGATAAATTAAAAAAAAAAATATGCCAAAATTAAAGTGAAGATTTGATAATTTGAGGATGCCAAAGGATGAAGACTTTTCTAGTTATATGCTTCGAGTTGATGAAGTGGTAAATGACATCAAAGGTATTGGTGGAGAATTAAAAGAAGATGAGATTGTGAAAAAGGTACTTAGATCTCTTCCCAAATATTAAAGTTATAAGGTATCTACTATTGAGTAAATTAAGGACTTGGATAAATATTCAATGGACCGACTATATAGTTCTCTCAATACCTTTGAGATGACAAAATTGACAAAGATGCTCCAAATAAGGAAGAAAAATTCAAAGTTAGTAAGAAGGTAGAAGATGAAGCAACTAATCAACTTGATGAATTTGATGAAGTTGAAGCCGACATTGTGAGAAGATTGAAGAAAGCACCATAAATTACAAAGGTGAGTTATCTTTCAAATGTTTTAATTGTGGGAGGATTGGTCATTTTGCATCTAAATGTACCTTTAGAGAACCAGTAGATAGCAATAAAAGAGTGAAATTTAAAAGGTCTTTATTCCAAGGAAAGTAGTTGTTCCTTAGAAGATAAGGATCATGGTGCTTCAAATGATGAAATGATTCAAATGATGAAACTCTCTTCATGGCCTTCAAAGTTGGTAACAAAAAGAGTGATGTGGAAAAATAAAAGAAGTTGGGTGGCTTGTAGACCAACACAGATAATGAGAAATCAATAATTGTATGGACTACCTTCTGTGCAAAAGAAGAAGCAAATGCATAAGTGATTGAAAATGATTTTTCTCATCACATGACTGGTGACAAGGGAAATTTCATCATCCTTAAGAAGTGGAATGGTGAATCAACTAAGTTTGGTGATGAAGTTTTTGCTAAAATTTGGGAAAGACACTATAAAAATTGACGAAAAGAACAAGATAAAGGATTTTCTTTATGTCAAAGGACTGAAACACATGTTGGCATTGAAGTTGTCATTGATGTCAACATGTGTGTACAGGGCTGATGAAATTGCAGATGAGTTGTTGTGATTAGGTTGAAGACAGTGATTAGGTTGATTGATATCGTAAGTTGGAGAGACTTGCAGACATCACAGTGATCAGGTTGATGAATTAGATTGATGAAGATGACAGTGATGTAGGATGATGAGGTTTCAAAGAAAGATCAAATAGGCTGCAGATTAAGTAGAAGAGATCACACAAATCAGGTTGATGTTGCAGACTCCACAATTCCTATGATGTGTCTATGAAGTTCTTGTTGGATGTCCTGAAGCTGGAGTTGTGAAAACAACAAATCTTGTATATCGACAAAACCTCACTATGTTATACCGATCAAGTGTTGTGCTACTCAAGTGATCATATCGGGATAACATATACCGATCAAGTATTGTGCATGAGATATCTGCTCTGGTGTTCCTATCGGGATAGCTAGGCCGATATCGAGTCGCGCGGAGGAAGTTATTCTCGACATAAGTCATGCCGATGTCGGTTTGTGAGGAGTCTCTTTGGTGTTGTCTAGGATCGGGATAGCAATGCCGAAAAGAAGGGCAAAGCTACTTTTTCAGGATAGTAGGACAAAGGTGGAGTAGCATTTTTGAGTAATGTCGATAGTGTTAACTACTCTGACAATCATTGTGTCGGAATAGCTATGCCTACCAGGTGAGTGAAGATGAGTATCGGGGTAGCTTTAGAAGGCGGATTAACAAATTTCCACTATGCTAATTGTAGTCACATAAATCTGTCCACTTAATTAAATGAATACTTAGTATTTATTTGATTATTTAACCATCAATTAATAATTAATTAAATTAATATTTAATTAATTCATCTTAACCCTCTTCTCCTATTAATTAAATAAATTATTCAATTTATTTGATTTAATTCACTTAACCAAATTCAGACCATTAATTAAATAAATAAATCATATTTGTTTAATTAAATCTTCTCTCACATTTAAATAAATTAATATTTATTTAAATTCCCCCAAAATCCCACCTCTCACATTTAAATAAATAATTTATTTAAATCACCTTTATCCTCCACCCACTTGTATTTTCCTAAAAAAACAAGTTGCACAACTATTTTAAATAAATTATTTATTTAAAATCCTATTTATCCTCACCCACTTGAAACCTTTAATGGTTTCCCTTAAAGTATTCAAACTTGATGGCTTTAAAGTCTTCAAACTTGATGGCTTCCTTCTATAGTCTTCTTAAGACTTGAATGGTTTTCCTTAAAGTCTTCAAGCCTTTAATGGTTTCCCTCAAAGTCTTCAAGCATTTTAATGCTTTATCTTCCTTTTTCTCATTTAAATAAATTAATATTTATTTGAATATTTATCCAAATGCAAATTACACCATTTAATTGAAATAAATGATTTTATTTTAATTGAAAATACCAAAATTTCTCCCACTTGCATTTTCCTACAAAATCCACTTGCATGCCTAAACCCCTTCTAGAATTTTCTAATCACTTCTAAATAACCTAACTCCTTCTCTAAACTTTGTCACATTCCTAAGAAAAAGGGAAGTCACTTCTCAAACCCTCAAAGTCTTTGATAACCATTAAAGGCTTTCAACCTTCAACCACTAAATGGCTCAAAGTCTTTGATAACCATTGAAGGCTTTCAACCTTCAACCACTTAATCCCCAAAGTCTCCAATAACCATTAATGGTTACCTCAAACCCTCCCACATGGTTAAAACATTTATTTTGACTCAACCTCTACCCAACCCAAAGGTCTCATCAGGCCATTAATGCTTTGACCATGATTATCTCTTAAACATTTGCACAAAGGTTTATCCTTGGATTAACTCTTAATCCAGTGGGTAATCTTAATTTGGACTTGACCCTTAGCCTCTAGATAACCATGAGGTCTTCCCAGGCCTTTAATGCCTCCAACCTCTTCTCTCAACCCAATCTTATGTTGACACTTGTCACCATTTTATTGGTGCCAATTGTGCACATGGATCCCCAACTTTCAAACTTGGCCCTTGATTAAACCATTCAATCTTAACCCTTCATTTCCCCATTTCTTCTATAAATAGAACCCTTCTCCTCAAGCAAAATAGAAGCATTAGAGTATTGTTGTTATACAGGTATTAGCATAGAGCTTTTTCATAGCATCATTGTCTACACTTGCATAGCATTTGCTTATCATATTCAACTATCTTGAATCTCCATATGACATCCATGGCTAGTGCTAAAAGCTGAGAGCTACACTCATTTGGGACTTGGAGAGGAGAGGAACAAGGGAGGAGCAACTATGAGCATCTTGATTAGCTATTTTATTCTATGTTTATATGCTTTCTATTTCATGCTTAATATCTCTCTTGATATGCCTGTTTAGGATAATCTTTTGTTGCTAACACTAACGTTTGTTTCTTGTGCTCTTGTGTGTGTTGCCATCAAACAGATTTTCTAATCCTTTTTACAGAGCATCACTAATAGTAGAAGCTATTTTGATAGAGGAAAATGTAGAGAATACCCTTTTAGTAAGATCATCAAAATAACACATGCTGATGTGTTGTAGGACCACAGATATGCAGTTCGGGATACCTTATGTTGATGAAGGTTCAAGTTGAGTCATCAGAACAAGTTTGTACACATGGTATAACACCCAAAAGTTAATCCAATAGTGTTAACTATTTTGATGTGTATGTGCTTCAAGATAACTATGCTGATAAAGGGTAAGCTGATTATGTTTTATCATAATGACTTGTTCGGTTGTTCTAACTAGCTTTTCCTATGCCAATAGTAATGGTCATCCCGATAAGTGTTGTTTTGGCATGAAGTTTTTCAGTTCAGAGTAGCCTATGCCGATGAAATTTGTCATTGTGGAGTTATGAGTTTGGAATACTTATGCCGATATTGAGAAGGTAACAATATGTCTTTGGTATAACTTGTTATGTCGATTTAGCATATTCTGCCTACGCCGATAGTGATGACTATTTCGATATGTGGTCATTTGGTTTGGAGGCTCTTTGTTTGGGATAGCTTATGGCGATAAAGGGAATCAAAGGTGAAGTTTTCATTAGAGTAACCAATACTGACGAAAGGAACAAAAGACATCGCAAGGTCATCGAAATAGGTTGTGAAGGCAAAATAGAGACAAGTAGTCATCCCGATAGTTAAAACAATACTGATGGAGCTTTTGAGCAATGAGACTTCAGGATAATTATGCTGATGAACATGACGAAAGAAAAATCCAAAGGACAAAGTTGATCAGCATAAGCATTCAATTGTAAACCCGATACGTGGAATATGTCTGCATAACACAAAGGTTAGTCACAACATGGAAATCGACCGATCTGTGTAGCCCGATTGTCCACATGGATTTTGATCAGTTGTGACCATCTGACTTGGACGAAGAATGTGAAGACATGTGGCTCCCTAGTGGATAGAACAAATCAGATTTGTAGAGTTAGTATATTTGATGGAGGTAGTTGTCGATCTTTTCTGGGTAGGTCGATAAAGGATGAAGAAGACATTAATGGCAAACATATTACAGCTGGTTTTTGGGCTTGAGGTGATAGAAAATGGCAGAATCAAATCTATGAGGCAAATTTAGATTGCTAAAAATAGCAACCCAAACATAGAGAACGTCCAGGAAACCAGAGAAGAGTCACTTAATGTAGGTGGTCAATTCAGGAGATAAAATCCAATCTGCTACTAACCAGATCTTAGAGAAAGAAAATGAATTAATTTTAAATTGCAAATTTGGAGGGAAAAGTCTGATATGTACAAAGCTGATTGATTCCTATAGAAGGCATTGAGACTTGATATTGGTAGGTGAAGTAGGCAGAGCAGATACAAAGATGACTATGCAGAGAATGGACAATAATGAGGTAGCTGAGTTGGTAGGGCTGTGAGAACATATGCCATGACATCGAGGAATGAGAAGAGTTGTCCTGCATGTGATGAGTCATGATTTGATCAACCTTGTGCAGGAGTTGTTGAGTGCAATGGTGAAGATCAGAGTAATATAATGAATGTGATTTGATAGGTGTAGTTGACTTACTATGAGGAGTTTCTATGAAGTAAGTGTAGAGAGTGTTGCGAGTTGTGGTTGATAAATAAATAGAGTATGTTGTAAGAAGAATAGAACAAAGTGTGAATCCGATGTGGTTGCAGGGGTGAAAGCATAGAGAGGTAGGGTAGAGAAGACAGAGAGTAGAAATAAAGGAAAGTAGAGAACAAGAGAGTGTTGTAGGTGAGCAGATATAATGATGTAACTGCCGAGAGAAAATAGAGAATGATAAAGATAGCATAAAGGATTAGCGACCAGAGTGCAGAAAGCTAAGGTAGAGAAGATGATAGTGTATAGAGCAGGCCATAACAAGGAGCTGAGAGTAGACCAGAACTAGAAGCAAAGAGTAGAGAACAAGAGCAGATAGAAGGAAGAGAAAGAGTAGAACAATAAGTTGTTGCAAAACCTCATTGTCAACAAGGCATGTATTTTGTATTTTAAATCTATACTTATTTTAATCTTTGAGTGGGTCCTCAGAGCTATGGGTTGGTGCTCCTTTGGGTTGTTGTTGATAAAGATAGGGGTCAGTGCTCCTTTGGGTTGGTGCCCATAAAACTGTAGGGGTTGGTGCTCCTTGGGTTGGTGCCCTAAATGTTGTAATCAGTTTTACCCGTGAGGATGGATTGGAGCAGTAGACTCCAACAACATTTCTCACTGAGGTTTTTCCCAACTGTGGGTTTTCCTCATATACACTTGTGTTATGGGTTGCCTCTTATGTGTGTGTGCTCATCTGTTTAATATCTATGCTCATGGTATTGTGATTAGAGTTATCAAATCTTATATCTTTAGAAAGTAAAAGTTTTTATTGATTACCACCGATTCACCCCCCTCTCAGTGGTCCATTGTGTTCCAACAACACAATCTTCTCGATATTAGTCAAATGTGCAACAAAAATAATCTTACATTTCATGACAAGGGTTGTGAAATAAAAAAAGATAACACTAGTAAACTAGTTGAAGAAGGAACTAGGAATGATTGAAATGTTCATCACCTAAAGGAGGTTAATGGAAAAAGTTGTCTAATGGCACAAACTAGTTAATGTTGGATATTACACAAGAGGATGATGGTATGATGAAAGAATAAGTATCCGGTCAACTACTGAGAGGGGGGGGGGTGAATCAGTAGATAGAAAAACTGATACAAACTTCACCAATCTCAAAAATCAATCTATCAAAGTAAACTTAGAACTATCAATGTAATACCATTGTCAAGATAAAACTTCATAAGATAAACTGGTTGACTGTTACAACAAATTAACAATAAACAACTTCAAACTCATAAACATCCAAATGCTTTTTCATATGTCAACAAACTTCATTTATTAATGCTTCCGATTATCATAACTTATCAAAGTAGTTAAGTAAATCAACCATAAGAACATAACCACAAAAACATTCACCACTTGACACAAATATTTTTGACATGGAAACCCAAATGGGAAAAACCACGATGAGGTGACACTCACAAGATAACTATCTGAACTCTTCTGAAGTTCACCATGTTAGGAGCCTAGCTTGTTAAAGCTTTACAAAAGTCCTGTTAAGAACTGATCCTGTTTGGAATCACCTGGTTAAGGGATTGACTACAATGCCCTATTAGAAGCAATACCCTATAAGGAGTAGCCTCAGTAGAGGATTTGAAAATCCAAGCTAATGGATCACCTTGTTAGAGGATTTGAATAGTACCAAGCTTGTTAGAGCTTACCCGGTTAGGGGATTTCAATTCTGTTGTAATTGTTAGAAAACAATAGAAGTTTGTTGATCTCTCTGAATAACACTACACTTGCTTGATCAGATCCTTTTCATGCTCCTATTTGTCTTTACTCAAACTATAGATACATCATCCGGTTTGGCAACCACACACTCAACTGATCTTTGCCAACTCTTTGCCAACTACTTAAACTAAACAACTTCATCCACCTTATAAACAAATCAATTAGGTTGGTAACACAACAAAAACCTAATTCTCATAGAGATTACAAACAAGTCGGTTCAAGTATGACTATTAGATTACATAGCAATCTCTGCACATCAATCAAGAAAACCTTGATCGCTCCTTGATCATCGCTTCATCGAACTTAGTAACTTACCACGCGCTTTGCATTATATGCAATATACTTGCTCATTCCCTAGACAAAAATCATTACAACAACTCGCCAAAACACTTGAAATTGTCTTCATACAATAATCATACATGTCATAATTATTGTCGCTCATCATCAGATCATAAACCAATATAATTAATTCACCAAACTTAATCTGTTAAGGTTTATAAAAAATAACAGGTAGGGTTTACCGGTTACCGGTTCAACTCTCCAATATATAGCAATACCGGTTCACTCCACAAATTCTTCCTATCGGTTACAAAACAATATTACAACAATATCAACAATATCATTACCAGTTAATTGACATCAATGACAACATAAAATATCATTAATGCAATCTTCATGCAAATGCCAACAATCTCCCCCTTTGGCATTAATGGCAATACAAATATCAATACCATTGTTTGATGTTGTGATTGTGAATAGGAATTCTGGATTACATTACCAAGTATTCACCATGCTCTCCATGTCTTCAGCTTGTCACTGGTTCTTCTTCCCATAATCACATAATTCTTCTCCCCCTTTGACAACAATGCCAAATTGAAAGTAAAACATGTAATGTAAAATTTCATTGTGCGGCATCAACAACCTACAACTTGATGCTCCCCTTGTGGAATAACTCCACTTTTACACCAATCCTTCTGTAAAATTCTGCAAGTAGCTCCGGGACTGATGTAATCTACATCATGCTTAACTGACCTCATGAAGGGGTACAACCCCTAGTTGACTTCTAAGATACTCAAAAGTAATCTTAGGCATAGGTTTAGTAAAGATATCTGCGAGCTTCTCCTTGGTAGAAACATGCTCCAAGATCACATCTTTACTCTGTACTTTTTCCCTTAATAAATGATACTTAAATTCAATATGCTTGGTTCGTGCATGCAAAACAGGGTTCTTGGAAATATTTATGGCACTTGTATTATCACATAAGATTTTTATAGGTTCTGAAATATTCATCTTAAAACCTTCCAAAATGTGCCTCATCCAGATAGCCTAAGTATAATTCATGTAAGCTGCAACATACTCAACTTCAATAGTAGATTGTGAAGTACAACTCTGCTTCTTACTATTCCATGAAACAAGTCTTCCTCAAAAAAATAATGCTCCATTGGTTGTGCTTTTC
Source organism: Cryptomeria japonica (assembly GCF_030272615.1). Lineage (NCBI taxonomy): Eukaryota > Viridiplantae > Streptophyta > Pinopsida > Cupressales > Cupressaceae > Cryptomeria > Cryptomeria japonica. The sequence continues at coordinate 173,720,009 of NC_081410.1, read as the reverse complement.
TGATCATCAACATTTCCTGCCCAATCTGCATCTATGTACACCTTCAAGTCAAAATTTCCTCCATATGGATACCATAATCCATAGTCAACAGTATCTTTCAAATATCTAAAAATCCTCTTGGTTGCTATCAGATGTGTTTCCTTAGGATTCTTCTGGAATCTAGCAACTATGCCAACTGCATGAGCTATGTTCAGTCTACTGTGAACAACATAGTGCAATTTTCCAATCATTGACCTGTATTCCTTCTCATCAATAGCTGTGGATTCATCTTCCTTAGACAACTTACAACTTGTAACCATTGGTGTCCCAACTAGTTTACAGTCACTCATGCCAAATGTCTTCAAGACCTCTTTCACATACTTAGACTGTGTGATGAAAATACCATTCTTCATTTGCTGTATTTGCAAGCCTATGAATTTTTTTTATTTCTCCCACTAAAGACATTTCAAACTCATTTTTCATTTCATATGCAAAACTATTACTCATGTCATCATTACCTCCAAATATGATATCATCTATAAATACTTTGCTCACCAGTATTTTATCTCCTTTAGATTTGAGATATATGTTACTATCATCACTGGTTCTCAAAAAGCCTATCCTCATCAAATGTGTATGAATCTTTTTATACCATGCTCTCGGTGCCTGCTTTAATCCATATAAATCCTTATGCAATCTGCATGCCATGTCTTTTTCATTAGTCAAAGCATAACCTTCTGGTTGCTCAATGTATACTTCTTCTTCCAGTATCCCATTAAAAAATGTTGACTTAACATCCATCTGGTATACCTTGAATTTCTTGTGTGCTGCAAATGCAAGTAAAGTTCTGACACCTTCCAGTGCATAACCTTTGCAAACCAACCTAGCTTTGTTGCAAACTACAACACAATCTTCATTCAATTTATTCCTGAATACCCACTTAGTACCTATCACATTTTTATTTACTGGTTGGGGTACTAGGGTCCATGTGTTGTTCTTCTCAATTTGATCTAGTTCCTCCTTGATAGCTTTAACCCACTGATCATCACCAAATGCTTCCTTAGTAGTTCTTGGTTCAATAGTGGATATCATGCAAGAATTCTCTCTGATTCTTCTTTTGGTTAGTACTCCAACATCCTTATCCCCAATAATCTATTCAGGATTGTGATTCAGTCTCACATATCTTGGAATAACATGATCATTATCTTTAGGTTTAGCTTCTTCATTATCATCATCTTCTTCTGAATTTATCTATTCCAGTTGAACTGGTACATTAGTATTTGCTTTGCCGGTTTCAGATTTCACAGTTTTTGGTTCCAAAAACAAAATGCAAGAATCTTCATCCTTTTTCTCCAAACTGGTTTCCTCTGAGACCATGATATTCATCCACTTGAACATCAACACTCTGAATAATTCTCTGTGTCCAGTTGTTAAAACACTTGTAGGCCTTACTCTTGGTAGAATAGCCAAGAAATATACCTTCATCACTTTTAGCTTCAAATTCGCTAATATAATCAACTCTCTTAATAAAACATTTGCTTCCAAATATATTGAAATAACTAACATTGGGTGATCTTCCATACCAATATTCATAAGGAGTCTTGTCCTTGCCTCTTTTTACCAGAATATGGTTCATAGTGTAGACAGCTGTGCTGACAGCTTCTCTCCAAAAAGTTTTTGCTACACCTCCTTGTATCAACATCATCCTAGCAGCTTCAATGACTGACCGGTTGTTTCTCTCTGTGATACCATTCTGCTGTGGTGTCCTTGGTGTAGAAAGTTGTTGTTTGATACCATTTTCTTCATAATATCTACTGAATTCCTCATAAGTAAATTCACCGGCTTGATCTGTCCTTAGACATTTTATTTTCTTACCGCTCTCCTTCTCAACTAAGGCCTTGAATGCCTTGAACTTACCCAAAAGCTTTAGTCTTATCCTTCAAGAATGTGACCCACATCATCCTTGAGCAATCATCAGTGAAGATCATAAAGAATCTATCACCTTGAATACTTTTGTCCTTATTGGTCCACAAAGATCTGTATGAACCAAATCTATCAAATGTTCCACTGAAAAAGATTTTCTCTTGAAAGTTGAGGATGTCATCTTTCCCAACTAACATTCTTTACATAAAGCATTAACCAGTTTGTCCAACTGAGGCAAACATCTCACTGTATTGGACTTACTCACTTTAACAATGTTATCAAAGTTTATATGACAAAATCTCCTATGCCAAAGCCAACTACCATCTATCTTTGCAATTAAATAGTTGTTGACTTTAGGATTAAGGTGAAACAAGTTACCTTTAGTTTGCTTCCCGGTGGCAATCAGTTCACCTTTTCTACCATAGATTTTGCACATACCATTCTTAAACTCCAAAGGGTATCCTCTGTCATTGAGTTGTGCCACACTCAAAAGATTGTGCTTTAAACCTTCAACCCAGTTGACATCATCTACACTGCTCTTTCCATTAAGAGGAATAGTTCCCTTACCTTCAACCATGCAAGGTGAGTCATTACCAAATCTTACAACTCCACCATCAAATTCCTTCAAAGAAATAAATTTGCTCCGATCACCAGTCATGTGATGTGAACAACCACTATCAATGATCCAATCATCAGAGTTATCTATCCTGGATACTAATGCCTTCTAGTCTAATATCTCTTCTTTAATGGCTACAAACACAATGTCTTCATTGGCATCACCATCAAATTCTTCATCAGTGATACCACCATCAACAACAATAAGACAATCTATTTTTCCTTTACCCTTATACTTATTGAATTTCTCTCGTTTGTGCTCATTATCACCATTAGGACAATTAGCAGCTATGTGTCCAATCTTGTTGCATGCAAAACATTTCAAAGGTAATTTACCTCTATATTTACCTGTACCACTAGGCAACTGCTTGGCCAACAATGCTTCAAGCTCAACTAAATTGTCTTCATCATCAGCTTCTCTGTTGGATCTGGATTCATAACTGTGGCTGGCATCTCTACTTTTCCTCACAGATGGGTTAGAAACAAAAGCTCTAAATGCAGACTCATATTTCTATACACTGCCATCATAACCATTTAATTCAAAAGCAGTAAGCTTGCCAATGATGGAGTCAAGAGTTACCTTAGTTTTATCAATGGACTTTAGCTCCTAAATGGCTGCAACTCGAATAGCGTAGACCGATAGTAGGGTTCTCAGTACCTTACTGATCACTGTGGCATCTTCCACTTTACCTCCTGCACTCTTAATTTCATTGACTATCTCCTTTATCCTTTGACCATACTGCTGGTTATTCTCACCTTCAACCATCTACATGTCATCAAACTTTTCTCTTAGACTCTCTTCTTTAGCAATATTAACATGTTCATCACCACTATAAATCTCTTCAAGTTTTTTCCATACCTCATATGCAGTCTCTAGACCATGAACATCTGCATACTCTGCATCAGACAAAGAACTAATAATGGCCTCTAATGCTTGATTATTTTCTTGTTGCTCTTTCTTCTAATCATCAGTCAACATCCCAGTAGGTGAAACATATTTAGTATCGACATGTTCCCAATACTGGCTTCCCAGACTCTTGATATAAATTTTCATTCTGTATCTATTAAACTTCAGACCTTCCTTCTTCATCATGATTTGAAAGATCTTTACCTCAAGTTGTTAGGATTAGACCTTAGAGGACCTGATAAGCTCTGATACCAATTGATGGTATGATGAAAGAATAAGTATCCGGTCAATGACTGAGAGGGGGGGGGGGTGAATCAGTAGATAGAAAAACTGATACAAACTTCACCAATCTCAAAAATCAATCTCTCAAAGTAAACTTAGAACTAACAATGTAATACCATTGTCAAGATAAAAGCTCATAAGGTAAACAAGTTGACTATTACAATAAATTAACAGTAAACAACTTCAAACTCATAAACATCCAAATGCTTTTTCATATGTCAATAGACTTCATTTCTCAATGCTTCCTATTATCATAACTTATCAAAGTAGTTAAGTAAATCAACTATAAGAACATAACCACAAAAAAATTCACCACTTGACACAAATATTTTTGATGTGGAAACCCAAATGGGAAAAACCACGGTGAGATGAGACTCACAAGATAACTATCTGAACCCTTCTAAAGTTTGCCCTGTTAGGAGCCTAGTCTGTTAAAGCTTTACAAAACCTGTTAAGAATTGATCCTGTCAGGAATCACCTGGTTAAGGGATTGACTACAATGCCTTGTTAGAAGCAATACCCTGTAAGGAGTAACCTTGGTAGAGGATTTGAAAATCCAAGCTAATGGATCACCTTGTTAGAGGATTTGAATAGTACCAAGCTTGTTAGAGCTTACCCGGTTAGGGGATTTTAATTCTGCTGTAATTGTTAGAAAACAACAGGAGTTTTCTGATCTATCTGAATAGCACTACACTTGCTTGATCAGATCCTTTTCACACTCCTATCTGCCTTTTCTCAAACTGCAGATACATCATTTGGTTCGAAAACCACACACTCAAGTGATCTTTGCCAACTCTTTGCCAACTACTTAAACTAAACAACTTCACCGACCTTATAAACAAATCAATTAGGTCGTTAACACAACAAAAACTTAATTCTCATAGAGATTACAAACAAGTCGGTTCAAGTATGACCGTTAGATTACATAGCAATCTCTGCACATCAATCAAGAAAACCTTGATCGCTCCTTGATCACTGCTTCATCTAACTTAGTAACTCATCACATGCTTTGTATTATATGCAATATACTTGCTCATTCCCTAGAAAAAAATCGTTGCAACAACTCGCCAAAATCACTTGAAATTGTCTTCATATAATAATCATATGTGTCATAATTATTGCCGCTCATCATCAGATCATAAACCAATATAATCAATTCACCAAACTTAATCGGTTAGGGTTTATCAAAAACAACAGGTAGGGTTTACCGGTTACCGGTTCAACTCTCCAATATATAGCAATATCGGTTCACTCCACAAATTCTTCCTACCGGTTATTAAACAATATTACAACAATATCAACAATATCATTACCAGTTAATTGACATCAATGACAATATAAAATATCATTAATGCAATCTTCATGCAAATGCTAACAAAGGATGGGTCATATCAACTTTGATAATCATATCATCATAAATTATATGTACATACAATTTTGTCCTTAGACCTTACCTTGGCATTTTGTCTTTCAATGCATGATATTTGATTTGATTCTACTCACACCTTCCTAAAATTTGTATTTTCAACTCCCTTTTTGACCCCTATTCAAATATGAGTCTTAATTAATAGTACTAGGGTGTTGGGAGCACCTTGGTCCTATCTCAGGACTAGGGTACCCCCACCATTGTGGTTCTGCTGATCAGGACCCAAATTTGGTCCCATGTCGGCCTGCTCTGAAAATTCAAATAATTTTTGAATGTTTAAGTATAAAAGGGGGCCTACCCTTCTCATTTGAAGTCTAAGATGGATGGATGTCTCTCAATTACACTCTAAAAAAATTCAATTCAAGTGAGAAAGAAATCAAGCATTCATCAAGCATTAGAGGAGAGGTTAAGTTAAATTAAAGCATTTGAGATGGCATCCATGATCAACCTTCCATAAAGATATTCTAAATAACATCCTTGTTGGTGTATATAATTATTCATCATGGATATTATTACACCTTACTTAAGTTTACTTAGGAAATGCATTTCATAGTAGTTTGGGTATGAGACACTTGGGTGTTTGTTCCACATTGGGATAGCGTGTGTAGTAGAATTTCCACCTTTTGTGGACTCATGTTGTTGTTACATTCCACATTCAGTGGGTGATCCACCTCTTGTGGAATATTATATTGTTTCTCCTACCTACCCACACCTATTTTGTGTAGGAGAACCTCATCAAACCCTTCAAGATGACAAGTCAGACCCTGATAAGGGAGAATAAGGCATTAAAAATGTCTTTAGGATGTTTTATATAGGTTTTCAATCATGCATTATATGTTTGTAATAATGAACCCCATCTTTTGAGCCAAACTCCTATTTTGGCATTTCTATGAGCCAATTAGGAATTTTGGACAATAGGGGATCAAATGTGTTGGTTTTAAGCGTTTTAAGATGTTTTAGGAGGGGTTTAACTTTACCCAAGGCATTAGGAGGCGAAAGATGACATTTTGACAACTTTTACAAAAGTTGTCAAAAGTTGTCATGAGCACCTTTTATGCACTTTTTGCATTTTGTAATTTGAAACTCCTCCAATGGCTTTAACCTCTTGATTTTTGGTTGAGAGAATTTGAGGAATGGTTTATACACGTCATGGATCCAATTTCCAAGAGGTGATGGTACAGAGAAGAGTTTTGATGCAAACAAACTAATAAAATTATGAGGAGTTTTGGTCCATGGTACGGTTTTGTATGGATTGGGATCCATTCCCAATGATGTGAATTGATTTGAGAGGATATTTAACTCTGTTTTGGTTTTTATTTTAAGTCTTTATTGTGTGTGTTGCTTCTGATATTCAAGTTTTGCTGTAGGTACCCAGAAAACTAGGGTTTACCTTGGGTTTTTCCTCCTTCATGGCCATATCTTGCACTTTACCAATCTAAGGCTCATGGGATTTGGTGAAAGGAAAGTATGGTAAATTTATTTTATATTTCCAAGAGTGTTTTTTAGGAGGAGCAAGGGAGGGAAGTGTTTGGAGCGACCCTAGGTAGACATCTCTATGTGGCTACCTAGACCCTAAACAAACAAAAGTACCTTGTGTAAAAACGACGATGCTTCTAGGCATATAACCTTGTAATCCCTATTTACTTATGTCTCCCAACATTCCCATGGAATTATAATTGACCGGTTCATTCATCTGAGCATAGTTTCTTCACAAAAGAGGCCTAATTAGCCCTTTTAGGACACTCAACTTCCTATCGAAAAAGACCTTTATTTTATAGACCTTGACCCTTCCTTTTGGGGACTTGTATAACTTCCAAAAGGGTGTTTTAATCCATAATTTTTTTTCCAAGGTTTTTGGGAAAATTTTAACTTAAGGTCCCTTTAGCCGCTAAATAGGGCTACAAGCAACTAGGCCTAATTGGGTGAGTTTCTTAAGGAATGAGCAAGTATTCTTGCAATTGGTGCTTTGTCTAACCTTAGGGAGTCTTGTATGACCCAAAACTAGTGTGAAAATGATTTGTAACCCTTGGAGGTATCATGGAGTGTGTTGTAGCAAGATACCTCTGATTGAGTAAGCAAGAGTCTTGGAGATAGTGAGAAGATTGTACTAAAGTTGTAGAGCCTTGCCTTGATAGGATCCCATTAATGTGTCAGGGGGTCAGTGTCATACATTTTGAGGTGTTTGGCAGGTAACAAGGAGGGCTCTGCATCAAGTGGTATCCAAGCTAGTAACGACTTTGGTAAGGAGATAGAAAATTGAGAGATGTTAGAGGGACAAGAAGAAGAGGTCCCTAGAGGACCAATCACCAAAATTGAATTGGCAAAGATTGTAAGAGAGCAGGCCACTTCTTGCATGTCAATGCAAAGGGAGCTAGAGAGGTAGAGTAGATGGGAAGGAAGATGGAGGCACTAGTAGTTGTGATGAAGGGGATGAGGATGAGATCCCTATGTCGAAGGAAGAGGCCATTCCTCTTGACCAGAGGCACTTCCTTAATGCCCTCAAATCCATGGAGAGGAGAACCATGAAGCAAAAGATTGATTTGCTAAATTTCACTGGGAAGATGGAACCAGATGTTGTGATGGTTTTGATAGACTCCCTGTCTAGTTTCTTTGAGTGTGAAGACATTCCAGGACACCAGAAGGTGAAGATCGCTAAGTCCAAGTTGAAGAGAGAAGCCCTAAATTAGTGGAACTTTGTCCAAGAGGAAAGAGAGAAGGACAATAAGCCCAAGATTATTTCTTGGAAGATGATGGTTGCCTTAATTAAAGAGGCCTATGTACCCAAAGACTATGAAATACAACTCCATAAGAGGAGACAAAATCTCAAGCAGAAGGAGATGGATGTGAACTCATATACAAAGGAGTTCCAAAGGCTATGCATGAAGTCTAAAACAAAAGAGGAGAGTGAGAACGTTGCTCGGTACCTGAATGGATTAAGGTAAAAAATTCGAGAAGAATTGAACCTTCTTAGCTTGGATACCATTGGTAGATGCCATCAACTTGCTATCAAGGTGGAAGAGAAGATCAAAAGGAGACAAGAGCAGAATAATAAAGGAAGAGGAAGATAGCAGAGGGGTGGAAGAATTTTTTTTAGAAGCAAAGGAAATGGCTTTGGAAATCAAAGTGAAACCAATCAAGAAGGCACCGAAGGAGAGAGAAGTTCCAATAACAATGGAGGATACAATCAGAGAGGTAACTTTAGAGGAAGAAGACCACCATTTAGAGGGAGATCTCAAGGTAGAGGTATAATCAGATGTTATAACTACAATCATTTAGGACACATGGCTAATAAATGCCCGGAGAAACCTACTAGTTCCATAGGAGAAAGAAGTAACTTGATTTTAGAGGCTGACTACCAAAGTGTGGCAAGTGCAAACACATACCAAAGTGTCAATACCCCTGACAGTTATGGATGCCTTGAAAGAGGTGAAGCCTTGATGGTTAGAAGTGCAGTAACCACTATGAAGATGTCTGATAGAGAACCCCCATAGAGGAAATCTCTATTCAAGACCACTTGCAAAGTAGGTGGAAAGGTCTGCAAGATCCTAATAGATTATGGTTCAATTGAGAACTTTGTGTCTCTAGAGATGGTGGAGAAACTGAAGTTAAGGAGATTACCTCACCCTTGCCCCTACGAAGTCTCATGGCTCACACAAGGACATCAAGCTGTTGTGGAAGAGTAGGCTTGGGTGGAATTTCAGATTGGAACCTATAGAGATAGGTTGATGTTTGACATTGCAAAAATGGATGCTTTTCATCTCCTATTTGGGAGACCATGGTAGTTTGATTTGAATGCACAACATGATGGTGCTAGGAATACATACTCCATTACCAAGGATGGTAAGGTGATTGAGTTGCTGCCTTTAATGGAGGGTGAGGAGGAGACCAAACAAAAGGAAGCCAAGGTGTTGATATTAGGAGGGAAGCAATTCATGAAGAACATGGCAAATTAAGGCATGGTCTGTTATGCCCTTATCCCTATGATTGACCCTGCAGTGCAACAACTACTAGACAAACACAAGGGTGTCATTTCTGATGGCATGCCAAGGTCACTACCTCCCATGAGGGACATAAACCATTGTATAGACCTTATACCTGGATCCACCTTTCCTAATAAAGCATCATACAAGCTCACATCAGATCAGAATGTTGAGATGGCAAAACAGGTTGAAGAATTGTTGGAATCCGGATTGATTGGAAAAAGTTTGAGCCCATGTGCAATCGCTATAGTCTTGACACCCAAAAAGTCAGGCACTTGGAGGCTTTGCACTAATTCAAGAGATATCAACAAGATTACTATCAGGTATAGGTTTCCCATGCCTAGGATTGAAGATTTGTTAGATTGTTTGGGGGGTGATAGATATTTTACAAAAGTTGATTTAAAGAGTGGCTATCATCAGATTAGGATTAGGCTGGGAGATGAATGGAAGATTGCATTTAAAACAAATGAGGGGTTGTATGAGTGGAAATTCATGCCCTTTGGCTTATCCAATGCACCTAGTACCTGTATGAGGTTAATGAATGAAGTCTTGAGGGATTTCATAGGGAAATTTGTTATAGTGTACCTAGATGACATTCTAGTTTTCAGTCAAACCAAAGGAGAACATCTGAAGCATGTAGACTTGGTCCTAAGGAGATTGTATGAAGAAAAATTAATGATCAACTTGGAAAAGTGTTTCTTTATGCAGGAATCGATCATTTACTTGGGATTTGTAATCTCATATAGTGAATTGAAAATGGATCAAGAAAAGGTGAGTGCCATATTGTCTTGGCCTACACCTAGGACAATGAATGATGTTAGGAGTTTCCATGGCTTAGCTACCTTCTATAGGATGTTTATAAGAGGCTTTAGTCATATTTGTGCCCCTATGCTTGATACAATAAAGGGAGGACAAAAGTGCAGGTTTAGTTGGACATAAGAAGCAGATAACTCTTTTGAAACATTGAAAAGAAAAGTTGTAGAACAGCCGGTCCTTGCCCTACCTGACTTCAACAAGATCTTTCAAGTAGAATGTGATGCTAGTCATATGGCCATTGGAGAAGTGCTCAGTCAAGAAGGAAGACCTATTGCTTTCTTCAGTGAGAAGTTGAATGAGGCAAAGAGGATATATTCATCTTATGACCTAGAGATGTATGCTCTAGTCCAATCCTTGAAAAAATGGAGGCACTACTTGCTACCAAAAGAATTCATAGTTTTCACAAACAATCAAACCCTTAGCTTTATAAATAGTTAAGAAAAGTTGAATCATCAGCACATGAAATTGGTAGAGACCCTACAAGCTTTCACTTTCATTCTTAAGCACAAGAAAGGAGTCAAGAATTAGGTGGCAGATGCTTTGAGCAGAAGAGTCCTAACTGCAAATCAAATTCAGTTGGAGAGGGTTGGAATAAACTCTTTGAAAACCATGTATGAGGATGATGAAGATTTTGGAGAGGCCTACAAGGTATGTAATTCATTTGATGAATGGTTTCATGTTGAGTATTCAGAATTTTTGATTCAAAATGGATTGTTGTTTAAAGGTGCACAACTATGCATACCCAAATGCTCTATGAGACTAAATATCATTAAGGAAAAACATTGTGGAGAAATGGGAGGACATTTTGGTCTTGACAAGACATTAGATTTGGTAAAAAGACACAATTTTTGGCCCAAACTACAGACATATGTTAGGAGATTTGTGGAGACATGTGTGATTTGCCAAAAGGCAAAAGGAAAGTCCACTAATGCAGGCTTATACCAACCTTTACCCATACCTTCAAGACCATGGGAAAGCATAAGTATGGATTTTGTTTTAGGATTGCCTAGGACAAGGAAAGGATATGATAGTGTTTTTGTAGTGGTAGATAGGTTCAGTAAGATGGCACATTTCTTGCCATGAAAAACCACTTGTGATGCTTCTTATGTAGCAGACTTGTTCTTTAAGGAGATTGTTCGGATACATGGCTTGCCTTTGACCATACTCCCTGATAGGGATGTAAAATTTATTGGTCACTTTTGGAGGACCCTTTGGAAGAAGATTGGTACAAATTTATCCTTCTCCTCAGCCTACCATCACCAAATAGATGGTCAGACTGAAGTTGTAAACAGATCACTAGGGAATCTACTAAGGAGTTTGACTAGACATCATGGAGAAAAGTGGGATAGTATATTGTCTCAGGCAGAATTCTCCTATGATGATACAGTGAATAGGAGTATCGGTAAATCACCTTTCTAGATTGTATATGGCATCCGCCCAAGGGGTGTGCTGGAGTTGAGAGAGATACCTCAAGGAGAAGCCATTAGTGCAGATGGAGAAACCTTTGCTACTGCCATACAAGAGATCCATGGCCAAGTGAAGACTCATCTTCAATAATATGCAGAGAGATATAAAGCTCATGCTAACAAAAAGAAAAGAGATGTTCAATTTGATGTGGGAGACTTGGTGTGGGTTCACTTGATGAAGGAAAGACTTCCAAAAGGAAGATACACAAAGCTGATGGAAAGACAGATTGGACCCTGCCAAATCTTGAAGAAATGTGTTTCAAATGCCTATGAACTTCAACTACCATCTGATCTTGGTTTGTCACCTATTTTTAATGTTTGTGACTTAACTCTTTATAAGTGTAGTGTTAATGCAGGCGAAGACACAATGCAGGATATTGCTGATGATGACATTCCCAAACATGAACCACCAAAGTTGCATAAGGTTCTAGATACTAAGGTTGCCAAGAAAACTAGGAGTAAAGTTTACATGGAGTATTTGGTGGCTTGGAAAGGACAACCTGATACTAAAGTAGTCTGGATGACAAAGCAACACATCAAAGATCATGGTGTAGACCTGTGGACTCTCATCTCAAGTGGACTTGAGATTTCTTCTTCCGGGGAGTATGGTGCAGGAGGACCTCATCAAAACCTTCAAGATGAAAATTAAGACCTTGATAAGGGATTATAAAGCATTAACAATATCTTTAGGATGTTTATTATAGGTTTTCAATCATGCATTATATGTTTGTAATAATGAACCCCATCTTGTGAGCCAAACTCCTATTTTGGCATTTCTATGAGCCAATTAGGACTTTTGGATAATAGGGGATTAAATGTGTTGGTTTTAAGTGTTTTAAGATGTTTTAGGAGGGGTTTAACTTGACCTAAGGCATTAGGAGGTGAAAGATGACATTTTGACAACTTTTGCAAAAGTTGTCAAAAATTGTCATGAGCACCTTTTATGCACTTTTTGCATTTTGTAATTTGAAACTCCTCCAACGGCTCTAACCTCTTGATTTTCGGTTGAGAGAAGTTGAGGAATGGTTTATACACCTTGTGGATCCAATTTCCAAGGGGTGATGGTATGAAGAAGAGTTTTGATGCAAACAAACTAATAAAATTATGAGTTTTTCCTGCAATTCTGGAGTTTTGGTCTGTAGTACGGTTCTGTACGGATTGGGATCCATTTCCAATGATGTGAATTGATTTGAGAGGAGAGTTAAATCTGTTTTGGTTTTTATTTGAAGTCTTGATTGTGTGTGTTGCTCCTGATATTCAAGTTTTGCTGTAGGTACTCGAAAAACTAGGGTTTACCTTGGGTTTTTCCTCCTTCATGGCCATATCTGGCACTTTACCAATCTGAGGCTCATGGGGTTTGGTGAAAGGAAAGTATGGTCAATTTATTTTATATTTCCAAGATTTTTTTGCAAGAGGAGAAAGGGAGGAAAGTGTTTGGAGCGACCCTAGGTAGACATCTCTATGTGGCTACCTATACCCTAAACAAACAAAAGTACCTTGTGTGCAAATGGCGATGCTTCCAGGTGTATAACCCTGGAATCCCTATTTATTTATGTCTCCCAACATTCCCATGGGATTATAATTTACCTAGTCATTCATCTGAGCATAGTTGTTTCACAAAAGAGGCCTAATTAGCCCTTTTAGGATAGTCAACTTCCTACCGGCAAAGACCTTTATTTTCTAGACCTTGACCCTTCCTTTTGGGGACTTGTATAACTTCCAAAAGGGTGTTTGAATCCATAATTTTTTTTCCAATGTATTTGGGAAAATTTTAACTTAAGGTCCCTTTACTCGCTAAATAGGGCTACAAGCAACTAGGCCTAATTGGGTGAGTTTCTTAAGGAATGAGCATGTATTCTTGCAACCGGTGCTTTGTCTGACCTTAGGGAGTCTTGTATGACCCAAAACCATCATGAAAATGATTTTTAACCCTTGGAGGTATCATGGAGTGTGTTGTAGCAAGATACCCCTGATTGAGTAAGCAAGAGTCTTGAAGATAGTGAGAAGATTGTACTAAAGTTGTAGAGCCTTGCCTTGATAGGATCCCATTCATGTGCCAGGGGGTCAGTGTCATACATTTTGAGGTGTTTGGCAGGTAACAAGGAGGGCTCTGCATCACTATTTCCTACCTACCCTTGTTTCTTATTGAGCCACATGTCATGTTTGTGTGCTCACATATCCATATAACCTTGCCTATATAAGCATGCTCATATTCATTGTATGTAACGCTTAATGATCCAGTTGATCAGTATTTTCATCTTGATAGAATACAGTTTATTCCTATCATTATTTTGTCTCTCTATTGTATTTTTCATTGAGCCCTTGATCTTGGAAAAATATCACATGGTATCAGAGCCTATAGGGCTTCATTGATTAGTCTTTTGGAGACATTTTGGAGGCTTCAATTTTCAGATTTTGGGATCTTTATTTTTTGGGGGCATCATACAACGATTTGGACATCATGGTTGAGTCCAGGAGGCCATTTCCATAAATTTTGACTATAAAGTTGACTATATTTGGTGAGAAAATGTTTTTGCCCATTTTGGCTATTGTCGTACGGATTTCGAAATTTTTTTACAAAAATCTTTTTTGAAAAAAAAAAATCCGATTTTTTTTTTTAAAAATGAAAAAAAAAAACAAAAAATTGTTTTTGGGGGTCTGAAGACCCACCCGTGATCTTCGTACTCCGCAGGGTTTCTTTGCAACTTTGTGCAGGACCACCGTTTGTACTGCCGCTGTTGCCGTATCTCCTCCCGTTGCCGCTGTGCACCTTGCTCCCGGTCGCCGACCATCATCGCCGGCCCCCGCAACTCCTCGACCGTCACCGCTGCTCCCCCCACTGGCCCGACCACTCTCGCCGGCTACCGCTACTACAGACTGGTCCCGATGCCTTCCACCGCCAGCAGTCCACTGGCCGTCGACCTCTCCGCCGACACCACAACCCTCCGGCCCAGAGCTTCTCGCTGACCTGTAAGCTCCCGATAGGCATTAAACCTAGTGGGACCCACATCCACCATGTGGCAGGTGGCCACTAGCCCGTGGTTAACATCCATATGCCACGCAACTCTGCCACATCAGTGACCGTACTCTGCCTGCAGTCAGCCAAGTCATTTTTTCGGCCAACTAGATTGCACCACGTCATCAGTCCGTACTGTATGAACGCCCAATTAGTAGGGAGGTGAATTTTTCATGATGGTCATACGACCATCAAATTTAAATGTGCAGTTCTCTGATGTCATCATTTTAAAAAAAAATTTGCAGGCCCTTCTCATTGAGCTTTTCAGTTTTGCAGTTCAACTTTGGAAGGCCATATCTTGCTCATTTTTGCTCCTTTTTTGGTGCAATTTTTTTTGAAATGGGCTAGAATTTTGTGCACTTCATAGAGGTGGAATAATTTTCTAGTTTTGATAAATGGATTTTTTAGAAATTGCAGTTCTTCATGACTGTACCTGTCTAATCCCCTATTTTGCAACTTCAGAGGCTTTGTTTGGGGTCATAAGACCTCCTTTTTAGGTGCCATTTTTTTTGAAAGTGCATAATTTTTTGTCTACTTTCATAATCTACCATTTGTTTGCAGTGATTTTAAGTATAAATTGTACTTTCAGTATTTGGCCATTCTTGACATATTTGGTACTTGTATTTCGCTTGGATCTTAGTTTAGATCACTAGTAGTATTTGTTGAAGTCTCTTAGATATCATTTTGAGAAGTTGTAAATTAAAATCAGAAGTCCACTTTGCCTTGTTTTGCAAGTGGCCCATTATATACGCACTAAGTATAAAGTGCCAAATCATCGTTTTGGGGGGGTTTCTTGATTGAATATTTTGGGGGGGGTGTCTTGTGTGATTGTGCCTCTCTCTATCTTGTATTTTTTCATTTTGGTGCTTTGGGTTGTCCTAAATTTCCACTTTTAACTCCTCATAATTATGCATCATGGATGATTAAGGCATGGAGTAAACTAATGGAAAAAGGACTCATTCATTATGTAAATGAAACTATTACAACACCACCTGATCCTAATGTTCAACTTGAATGCCTCACTAATAATGCTATGGCAATTGGAACTCTTAGAAATTATGTATCAGATGACCTCATTTTTCACATTGATAAGTGTACAACAATTAAAGAGGCTTGGGATATTTTAAAGAAATTGTATGGTGAAGTTGATGAGATTAAGGGCTACAAGCTTGATAGTGAACTCACAACTTTGGATCCCAAGGATTTTGATACAATCCAAGATTATGTCACAAAAGAAAATGAGCTAAGAGCAAAGCTAAAGGATTGTGGAATTGACAAAAAGGATGCTCAATTGGTTTATACCTTGTTGGACAATCTTCCTTCAGAGTAAGAAGCCTTTGTATCTAGCTTTCACACCCATAGGTTAGCTCAAGGTTCCTCATACACTTCTCCCTCATTTGATTCATTCATGAAGATGTTGATACTTGATCAATCTAAGTTGACCAAGATGGGGATTCTCAAATCTTCAAAGTCACAAGCTTTGGTGGCTAACAAAGGGAATCAAAGTAATCAAGGAAAAGACAAGAACCAAAAGCAACCTAAGTCAAAACCACAACAAGATGGAGCACAATCTTCCTCTCCACAACAAGGTGATTCACCATTCTCACCTAAGAGGAAATCATATAAGGACAATCTTTTTTGTGGATATTTCAAGAAGTCGGGACATGATGAACATCATTGTTATAAGAAGGATATTGATGAGTTGAAGAATCTTCTTGAGAAGAACAAAATCAACCTACCTTCTAGAATGTCTACATCGGCTTCTTCTTCTAAGGATAAAGGAAAGGATCACTCATTTGGGACAGATAAAGAAAAGGGACAAGCTCTTTGTGCAACTACAAGTCATGATTCAGGGAGATGGCTTCTAGATTCAGGGGCTTCTCATCATATGGCATCTTCGCAGTCTATGTTTTCTACATTTGAGCCTTGCCACATGCCGTAGATTTTGATGGGCAATCATACATACATGGATGTGATTGGGAAAGGATCTATTGTCATTGGGGATAACTCCTTCAATGATGTGTTGTGTGTACCCCACTTGACAAATAATCTTCTTTCCATCTATCAAATC
Source organism: Cryptomeria japonica (assembly GCF_030272615.1). Classification (NCBI taxonomy): domain Eukaryota; kingdom Viridiplantae; phylum Streptophyta; class Pinopsida; order Cupressales; family Cupressaceae; genus Cryptomeria; species Cryptomeria japonica. Next base: position 173,703,528 of record NC_081410.1, on the reverse strand, counting down.
ACACATGGGGCAACTAGGAAAACTGTGGAGTTCACACCTAATTCAATTATCATTAGAGACTTGGAGAGTGGAGCAATCATTGCGACTGGGGTGGTTGATCATGCATCTTGGTTGTACTTTTTTTCACATTTTGGTCCTATTGATGAGGTTGATTCTTCCTATGTTGATGATTCAGATCTTGAGGAGAACATTGGGAATTTGAACTTGGGGATTCTCACTTGTGATCCCGTTCTTGAGCTTTGCATTTCATCTCCTTCTCTTGATATCACACCACCTATTGCACCTAATGATGCAGCTAGTGCGACAATTTTGCCTTCTTGTGATTCAGTGCAACAGTCTATTCCATGTCTTCCAGCTTCGATTGATTGGGATGTCTACTTGACATACATTGTAGGTTTGTTTGTGGAGTCCTACATTTCAGATTTGGGAGACATCATTGATGACATTCATCTTCTCTTTGATGAAGATTATCCTTCTTCAATTTTTGCAAGGGATCACTCTGACCCTCTTGTGCATTCTCTACATGATCAATCTTTAGAGGTTGACATGATTGTGGATACTTTTGTACAACACTTGGAGGAGGTCTCTATATCTTTTGCGGAGACATATGAGTCTTTGGACATTGTTCTACATTCATCTCCACTAGATCTTGGAGCGCCTTTTTCAATAGTGTGGCGCAGTTTACGACCTTTAGAGGGGGTAATTTTCAGCATCGACATGGGGACACTTGAGCAGTTTTCAGAGATTCCTTTCATCATGAGTATTTTTCCTACATCTTCCTTTCATCATTGGGAAGACTTCATGGATACACCTTTGGTTTTGTTTCTTTCTAAGGGGAGGACCGTGGTTCGACGTTTGTGGAGCAATTTCTTCATTCATCATTGAGCTTCTATCATTGGTGTAGATTCCACATTGAGGGGGGGCTTCCTAGTTTCTCTTCTTCTTCTCTCATATGGGGGGGACTTTTTCCTCACATGGGGTTTTGTCCTTCACATACTTCTATGAGACTTCTTTGTATCTAGTTTTCATCTCTCTTTTGGGGGAGGGTTTTTTCCCATTGGGTTTTTCTCTCTTTCCCCACTCTGTGAGAGATTTCATTGCATTTGTTTGCATGCATTTGCATTTGTACATGGGTACCTAATATGGCCTTGTAGCCGGGACCCATCTTGCATTGCTTAGTTGCATTGTAGACTTAAGTGCATTCCCTTAAGTTTCACCTAAGGGGGGGTGTTGGTGTAAATAATTATTCATCATGGATATTATTACACCTTACTTAAGTTTATTTATTAAATGCATTTCATATTAGTTTGGGTATGAGACACTTGGGTGTTTGTGCCACATTGGGATAGTGTGTGTAGGATAATTTCCACCTTTTGTGGACTTATCTTGTTGTTACATTTCACAGTCAGTGGGTGACCCACCTCATGTGGAATATTATATTGTTTCTCCTACCTACCCACACCTATTTCCTACCTACCCTTGTTTCTTATTGAGCCACATGTCATGTTTGTGTGCTCACATATCCATATAGCCTTGCCTATATAAGCAGGCTCATATTCATTGTATGTAACACTTGATGATCTAGTTGATCAGTATTTTCATCTTGATAGAATATAGTTTATTCCTATCATTATTTTGTCTCTCTATTGTATTTTTCATTGAGCCCTTGATCTTGGCAAAATCTCACAATCCTAAACCCTTGGCACGAGGATTCAAGCAAGCTTCATGAAGGTATCAACTTCAATTACAAGCATTTGAATTAAGATCTAGTATTTCCCTCAAAAGGAAAGTATTATGTTGCAATTCAATTCTATTCATTTCAATTATCATTTCAATTTCAAGGTTAATTCCTAAACCAGGGTTTGACCCAAGGAAAACCCTATCCACAATCATTTTCTCTCCCTCTATGTGTAGTAAATTGATTTAGGTGTTGTGATCAAAGATTCAGACATAATAGACAATGACAAATAGGTTCAACTTTTACAAGCATGAAAGGCGAAGGACCAGGTAGCCCCACCAACGTAGTCTCAAGAATTTTGCCCAATCTTTTGACAATGGATCTTGTGCATCTCCTTGGTTTGGAAAACATCCCACTTTCTTGCTTGAAAGTTGCAGGACCAGGCCTCCCCACCCTCTCGCTCCTGACAATTTGGCCCAAATTTTTAGCTTCAAGTTTTGGTTCACTCTCTCTTTTCAAATCTATGTATGTGGCTCTTTGTGATGAATAGTAAGAGTGGGGGGGGGGGGGGGTGAATTAGTATGCCGCTTGAATTACATCCTGCTCCTTCCATTGAATGATTTCAAGGCGCTCTTGAGCTACCTTGATGCTTTGCATTAGCTCCGTTTCACTTGCAAACTGGAGATCGATAGGATTGGAGAGATCAACTGATTTGGCTTGACTCCCGATTGCCTTCGAAGTCTCCATCTGGGTGCTCTTCTCTGCTTCTCCTGCCTTGTCCTCTTTCGCTTTCTTCTTCTCCTCTTCTCTTCTCTTCTCTGCTTCCTTATCCTCCTCTTCCTTCTTCCTTTTCTCTGCTTCTCTCCTCTTTTCCTCTTCTTTTTCTTCCTCTTCCTTTTTCTTCTTCTCTGCTTCCTTCTTCTTCTCCTGTTCCTTATCTTCTTCTTCCTTCTTTTTCTTTTCATCTTCTTGCTTCTTTTTCTCTTCTTCATCCTTCTTCTTCTTCTCCTCTTCATCTTTCTTATTCTTCTCTTCTTCATCCTTCTTCTTTCTCTCTTCTTCATCTTTCTTCTTCTTCTCTTCTTCATCCCTTTTCTGCTTCTCTTCTTCATCCTTTTTCCTCTGCTTTGCCTCTTCCTTTATGGCTTCCTGTCTGTCCTCGACTTTCTTATCAACCTGTTTAGCCTGTTGCTTCTGTCTAGTTTCCTCAGATGGTATTTCCTAAGTAACATCCTCAACGTCCAGAGCATCAACATCAATTGTGTCGATCGGTTCAACAACCGGATTTCCTTCATCATCAAATACTTCGTCTGGTTTGGATATAATCGGTTCTTTTTCAACTTGCCGGTTGGCTAGATGCGCTTTGTGAGTCTGGACAATGGTTCTCATATATAGATGAGTGTCTTTTTCGACATCATCAACTCTACCTTCTAACAGCCATAGTCTTCTTCTTCTAGTGAAGAAGAGTCCTTTATTTTGGTCAATAACATCAAACAATTCAGAATTTGACAGGTCGAGAAAGTACCATACAAAAAATTTCTCCCTAATTTCCTATTCCTTTTCTATGGCAATGCACCATCTATTGTCTAATGACATATATAAAGAATCCGGTGTCTGAGACTTAATCTCTGAGGGTGACCAGTCATTAACACATAAATACTGAATTATTTCCTTTTCAACCGCTTCCTTTTCATCATCATTAAAGTCATCAAAACACTCAATTAAGTCATTTAGCACTTTTCTCCTAACATTCTTTATTGTTCTTTGACAATGTGTCAAAGGTTTATAGGAAGATATATCTATATTTACCGATGCATATGATGTCGGTTCATTCTTTGTCTTCCTCTTTGCTTGACGTGTTTTCTTTGGCTTTTCCTCAGACACAGTTTCTTCTATGTCTGGAGAGGTATTCCTTGTCTTCCTCTTTCTCTCAAACACTTTAGCTGGTGCTGCTTCCAGTTTCTTCTTAGCTGGTGACCGTTTGGTCACTTTTGGAGTTGCAGTGGTAACCAGTGCTGATGTTGCAGGCACTGCCTTTGCCTTCTTCATTGCAGGTTCTTTTTCTTTCATTGCAAAGGGTTCCTTGACCTGTGTAATCCTTTCCAGATAGGTTTTGGTCCTCTTTGCCTTAGGATCAAGAGGTGAGGCAATAAGGGTAGAGGCATACCCTTCCAACATATCGTACATCACCTCATAGCCCATTGGCTCCACTTCTTCCTGTCTGGGCTCAATAGCCTCCATTATGCATTTATCTACTTGGATGGTGAAATAGATATCGTCTTCATATTTCTTGATGATGTCACCTGATATCCTCATTCTTTGGCTCATTTTCCTTCTAAACTCATCAAAATACTTGTTCAGAATATCAGGGTAACTGGTTCCAATTACTTCAATGCTTTCCTTGATTTGCTTGGTCACCGGTTGGTCAACAGACCACTAGACATCTACTCCTAGAAAGTAGCCTTGGAAATAGAAGAACAACCTAACCAATAGTTATCCAAACTTGAAACTTAGTGCATTATCTTGTTTGATCGACTTCAGATTCAACAGGAGTTGTCTCTGCATACCGGTGCACAAATCAAATGATGCATCCTCCTTTATCATCCGGTAAGCGACATTTACCACTGTAGCAGATACATAGTTAATTCTGCTGGCTGAGAATGTCCGGTATCCAATCACCATGCATGCATACTTCACCAGATCATCCTTGATAGAATTTACTGTCATGCCTCGTGAGTCGCTCACTGAATCACTGAGCTTGGACATTTCAGTTTTGTTGACCGTCCTTAGGGCTAGCACTTCCCCTGTATTGTAGAATCTAGTGATTGCATGAATTGCCTGCAACATGATATCATGAGTTCTCTCTAGGTACATCTTATCACCATGGACTCTGCTCAGAATGATCCTTATATGATCCTTTGTGAAATCCTCCAGGAAGTAAACAACATTGTGGAGCTTTTTCTTCTCCAAAATATTAAACTCTGGTTTGATCTTCTTATCTTTTCCACAAAATAAACCTAATTGGGTGTGGATAGCTAGAGACCCTAGGTCTTCAATCTTGGAATCTATGTAGTCAGAAATTCCCTCTTCTACTATCACACCAGCCAGAACTTGTGATAGGGCATTATATTTGGACTTCCGTTGAATAAAACTTGCAGACTCGACAGATGCATTAGAATTGGCATGAGATGCGGAAGCCATGATAGAAATCTTAAGAACTCGAGAAATACCTTTTGAAACACGTGAAATTAGGGCTTGCCGATTTTCCTTCACTTCACACTCCGTCGATTGCTGAATCACTGCTTTGTGTTCTCCACTTGACCGTTTCCAGTTTGAATTTGAATGTCCTTCACGGTTTCAATTTCTCAAAATCTCTTCTCAAATCGCCTTTTCATCGCTCTGCTCTTTGAAAAACTTTTCTTTGCTCAAAAATTGACAGTGAGAAATGATTTGAAAAATGCTTTTAAACATATTCCTCACCTATCGTCATTAATGCTCCTCTATTAGGGCGTAAACCCTAATTTGCCTTTTTACCATTTTCGGTCTTCTGCCAAATGACAGGTATAACATATCGGTTAAGGTCTTTTACTGGTGTAAACTAGGGGTTCGAAACATTTTGCCGTTTGCTACCCCTAAGCTTTTCTGAAGCTTAGTTTGTCAGTTCCGTGATTTCCACACTAGGTGCAGAACCGGTTCCTCTTGTAGCACCGCTGGTTTCTCCTTCCAGATTTTGTTCATGTCTGCTTGAACAATGTCAACATCAATGTTTCTTTCCAGAGTGACTGGTATATCATCAGATATGTTCTTTCTTGATCTACAAAATCTGGCAATGTGACCCGGTTTGTTGCAGTGATAGCATACCAATCCAGGTTCTCTCCAAGGTCCACTGTTCATGTTTCCATTCTTCCTTGTGCATGTTGCAGCAGTGTGACCATGACCATGACAGATCATACAATTTCCTCTCCATCCGATTGCCACTTGATAACCACCGCTTCTTGGCTGATGATTGAAGACATTAAACCGGTTGTGATTCCGGTTCACAAAAGGTTCAGGACCAACTCCTTGGGTCCTTTGAGGATATCTTCCAGTGTTATTCATAACAGACCTACATTCAGATGCTCTATGCCCATACTTGTTGCATGCATAACAGTTACCATCAAATCTATAGGATCTAGGCTTATCATTTAGGAAATAAGGAAAATTGTTGTAAGCCTTACTCCTACACACATTTGCAGTATGTCCTTCTTTAAGACAGTTAAAGCAAACAGGTTTAAACTTTTGCTTACCTTTATCCTTTGATGCTGGTTGTTTATTTGATGTTCCAGCATTTGTACCAGAGGTCTCACCTTCCTCATGACCAGAATAACGAAGTCCATTGGTATTCTTGACTGGTTTGGCAGATTCAAGCTTTTGCTCTAGCTTGACAATACTCTTGTTGAACTTAGCAAGTATTTCCTTTGACTCAAAAAGTTCTTTGGAAATAGTAGCATTTGTTTCCAACAAGTTTTCATTCTTAGAGATGGTAGTGTTCAGTTCTCCTTGCATGTCTTCCTTTTCCACTTTTCTTGCATGGAGTTGAGCATTTAGGGCACTCATCTCTTGTTTTAGCTTGGAGATCTCATGATCTCTTTCTTTCACCAGATCTTCAGCTTTCCTCCGGTTCTCAAGCTCTTGACACATCCAGATAGTCAATCCTTCCAACTCCTTTCTCAGGTTGGAGTTTGATTCATTCAACTTATTTACTTAAGCAATTAGGGCTTCCATGTCTGCTTCATCTGAAGAACTATTTTCAGATAGCTCCATCAGCTTTTCTGCATGTTCTCTTCTTTTTGCTTGAGATGCCTTGTATTTGACCATAAGATCATCATAGGCTTGCTCAGACTGAGTGAGCCGATGGGTAAGTTCCCTCAAAGTGTATTCCCCCATATCTCTTTCCAAGTGGTTAAACTTATAGAAAGGTAGGCTCTGATACCAATTGATGAATACTAAGAGGGGGGGGGGGGGTGAATTAGTATGCCAAAAATCTTTGCACTTAAACACTTTGCAAGACTGACAGTAAACCGGTAAAACAATTTAGCAGACAAACCGGTTAACAAATATGCAAACCAAATAGCTAATAATGCATTCACCCACATAAGCACAAACACCATAACATAAGAGATTTTGACGTGGAAACCCAAATGGGAAAAACCACGGTGAGATGGAACTCACAAGTAACTATCTGCAGAATAGGAACCAGACCGGTTAAGGTCTTACAATGTTCTTTACCAGAACAGATCTTGTTAGGAATCTCAATCTCTATTAGGAGATAAGTCGGATTAAAGACTACCTTGCTAGAGGATTTTAGATCCACAGATATGAACCACCTTGTTAGAGGATTTACAAAAGGCTTTTGGGCCTACCCGGTTAAGGGCTACAGACTTGTCAAAGATGTGAGTAATCAACAAGTGTTTGATCTAGCTAGTTGCACAGACTGCTTGGTTAGATCCTTGGTAGCTCGTTCCTAATGCACTCCAGCATTACTTCAGTCTTCTACACATTCATATTCTCTCCAACACCTCAATCACCTTAAACCCTAGCAACAACATAAACTTTCGCTATATCCACATCAACAACCTAAAACCTTAGACATGATGTCCTTATAAAGGAATCTGATTTCATGTCAGTCCAATAGTATTACATTACAATTTCCTAGGTTCAATGAACCTGGACATACTTGGTACCACAACACAAAAGGCACCGTTAATGTGTTGGTACCATCAAACAATCGGTGGATGGTAACTCATCACAAAATTTCGGTTGGTAACTCATCACAGAGTATTACCGGTTCATACAAAATGCCGGTTGCCAGTTTGACAAAAATGAAGACTGGTAAAAATGTGTTATGCCGCTTTAATCCCTCTAACCACTTGGAGTCAACATGCCGCTTCAGACCGGGAAACACATTCTACAAAACATCAATAGTCTAAAGACTATAATACAACATACCGGTTGGAACAAATACCGGTTGTGCTCTAACTCATACATATAAAGAGGATCCCAATGCAAGTGTGTGTCCATCAATGACAATCACAACATAAACATAAAAAATGCCAACACTTTGTGAAGTTTGGAACACTCTATTATTATTGTTTTTCTCCAATTCTCTATTGTTTTACCATATAAGTTTACAATTTAAATTCAATTTCAACTCTATAAAAAGGAAAACAACAAATAGATAAATCTAGTCAACATCTTAGCCTTCTTCTCTAAATGAATTGTGGCTAGATCTATTGGGTTTCAATCCCCCTTTTAAATATAAGGTTGATTTTGTGATATTGGTGGTTTTATTATCCTAATTAGTGAAACCCTAATTCCAAAACCTACCTTCACATTTTGGTGAACCTGATGTGCCTCATGCTTATTTTTTATTTTTTTGTCTTAGATCTCATTTTTATGCATTTAAACATTCATATTTGCACTTGTAGATCATTTTTGCACTTGGATTACATAAATTTAGAGGTCAAATTCATTAAAACCCTAATTTATTCTTCTAAAATTCATTTGTAGGTTGCATAATTTTTCAACTATATTCTTAGATCTAATTGTTATCAATGTTATGTTTAGATTTAGAGGCATCTAGTGTTTAATATTATAATTCATGGTATTGAATTCATTGGTTAATCAATCATTTTACAAAGAAATTGCATTATTTAATCATTGTTTACATTTCCAATCTTTGTTTCCTTTATTGTGCATGAGGTTTTTTACCCTTAGTCCTACATCCAATATTCTAGTGAGAAGAATTTATTGACTTAGGGCTTCCCAAGGTTTAAATGCCAAGGATATGGAGCCTTGGTTGGCTAACCTATTCCGTGTGAATGTTGGTGCTTCCTCTAATCCCACATGACATGCCCCACATCATGGAGACTCATTCCCCTCATACTTATCATGATGAGGATTAATCACTAACTATGGTTACCAATTGGAGAAGATTGATAATGAGTTTGAAAATCTTCAACAATTAATAGGTCAACGATGCCTAGATAGTGAGGCAATCCCCTTGATTGAAGGATTGAAAACAATGGTTCAAAGTGATAAGGTAGGTGTGGATGTGTTGTGTGGCCTTGCTCATATTGTTTATACCAATATTATTCCAATCAAAAGTGTGTCAAAGTTCTTGCTTACTCTCAACCCAATAGCCAGGTTAATCATTCCATTCCCATGCCTACATCCTTGCCTAGTGTGCCTATGTTAGTCATTGGGGTAATCTTATTAATCAATATTCTTACATACCTCCTTTCATGAGTCTTCCATTTGTTTCATAACCATATCCCATACCAACATACCATAATGTCCTCCCTCCTTATTCTCAATCTCCACTTACAACAATATCACTACTCCATCACAATATAATATGTCCAATTCCAGTCCATCCATTGAAGCAACTATCAATAACCTAGCTCAAACTATTTCATAATTACAACACCTATTGTCTTATTTAACTCAATCCAAATTCAATGTTCCCACATTTGATGTAGCAAACCCACTATTTGATGAGATTGTTTTTGCGGTTCCTCCTAAACATGTGGAAATTCCTCAATTGAAGTTATACAATGGAAAAGGTGACCCCTTGACTCATGTGAAGACATTTCAAACTTTGTGCAGTGATTTTTCTCATGATCAAGTACTCATGGAAAAATTATTTACTCAAACCTTTAGAGATAAAGCAATGGTATTGTTCTTTGTATCCTTATTCTGTGACTTCTTTTCAAAAATTGGTTGATGCTTTCATTCAATGATTTCAAAATAACATTGCTCCTAAGATTACTTTGACTAATTTGATTCATTGTACGCAAGGAGTTAAAGAAAAAGCAACTAATTTAATTGGTAGATATAAACATTTGCATTCAAAAACTTCTTATCCTATGCCTAATCATGATCTTTAGAGATTTTTATTACTAATTTACAAAATGATATTAGAGATAAGGTTCTATTTTTTGAGTTTACTTCTTTTATGCATTTATGTGTAGTGCTTCATAATTATTGACTTTAAGTGAGTAAATTTGAATCATCCTCTTCAATGGCTCCGGTTGATAAGAATGAGAGTGATCCATAATCGTTTATGAAGTTAAAACACAACAAATGTTTCATCAAGATAAATGAAAACATAAACACTCAAGTGAGAACCATGACACCAAGTGTGGCTGGACTTTATCCAAATACTTTAGAAAAGAATTAACTCCTCTTTTTAAGTCTTGACATAGTATAATATTGAGGTTGATGAATTCTAATGTGTTGCAACTTCCTCCCATGAAACCAATTGACCATTATAAACCATTTCCTAGCTTCCCATGATCCCAAAGATTTTTATCAATGTCATCATCAACCATGTCATGGCATTGAGAAATGTTACCAGTTGAGGCATAAGATTCAAGACCTTATTGATAACAATACTATATCCATAGCTAGTGTGAATGACAAAGGAAATAAGTTCCTATCTCCTCCCAACCAAAATCTCTAAATGTCCAACAATCTATTACCTTCTCGTTATAATAATGTTATTGAGTCTGAGCCACTTGACTTCTTCCCTAATGATCTTGGTATATACACTAATAATCTTGTGAACCTCATTGCGAAACCTAAACCTACAAAAGACTTATGCATTACCTTCGATCCTAGTGAGACTATTGTTGCACTTGATGTCCCATTATATATTACTGCGGAGATGAAAGACAAACTCTCATGAGGGGTGCTCATTGATCTAGTATGTATGGTGAATGTGATTATTGAAGAACATATTTTTACTCAACAATTGCATCAAGTAACATATGATAAATATGATGTTATGGTTAAGGTGTATGATGGTTTTTCTTGCCCTACTATTAGTTCTATTGCTCTTCTCATTGAGGTTGGTACTAAGTTCTTAGATGTTAGGTTTGCTATTATTCCTACATTGGATCAATTTAATGTGAAGTTGGGACATCCTTGTATCTCTTCCATGAAAGCTATCCCTTCTACAATTCATAAATATTTGAAATTACCTCATAATGACACTATTATAACGATCAATCATAGCCTTTACCAACTCACAACAAAGCATGGAAATTTTACTCTTTTTACTTTTGGCCTAAACCACTTGAGGCCTTAAAGACTCAAAATGACATCCTTTTCTTATCTTACGAAAAATGGCCTTGAGTTAACCTAGAGACCCTATACCCATGGATATTCCTCTTCCTCATCCCAGACCCGGTCTTCTTCCTACTCCTTTTATTCCTCAGGTATATATTCCATAGTCTCACCTCCTATGTATCATAAAATAAAGTGTCTGATATAATGTATCTCTCAACTTATTGGGGTTTCTTCCATTCCCCCCCTATAAGGGAAGAAAAAAAGCCTATGTTGATTGATCCTCAACCTTCCCAAGTCTCAACTAAAACTAAAAGGAATTGTTGTGTGAGAGAACGATGACAAAGATGTCATGTTAAGGTTCACAAGCTTGCTTCCCAAACCCTTTCCTCCCTGAAGATACCAAATGTTGACTTGTTCCCATTTTTCTAGCCTTTTCCTAATCCTAGGGTGGAAGTTCAACTCAAATCACCTAAATTAAAAATGATTAAGAAAAATGATGGTTCAACTTTTTTTCATGTTAAAGATCCTATTATGATTAATTTAGATGATATTATGGATGATGATAATAATGTTGTTGATTCTAACACTAATAATCCTAGCTAATGATTTTGATGATATGTATGATCTTATTGAGATTAATCATGAGTTATCTTCACATTTTTCAGAAGAATTAATCATTTATCCAGTGAAAAACAAAGTGATTCATCATTAGAGAATGGTCCTTGTTTGGAACTTGCAATATCTCCATCTATTGTTCTTGATGCGGCTCCTCTTGCATCTTATCCACCATCCCTAAATGATGTTAAGAAAGATTGGGAGGCAGATGATTTGCTTGACTAGCTTCATTTGTGTCATGGATTCTCTTTTGTGTGTTTGCTTGTTTTTAATGTGCTTCCCCCATGATGTGCATCTTGATATATTTTTGTGTTATGTTACATTCTATTTGGATGACCCTTGTTGCTCTGTTAGTGTAAGGTAATAAAGATGTTGAATCCATCGTGACATTCCTCTATTTGTATCTCAAGCATTCTACATGTGCTCTTGTTTGTAAATGTGCCTTTGTGTTGTCTACTTAGGGATGATGCAAAGTGTTGAGATCTCCTTTTGGTATCTTCCATGTTGACTCAAAAAGACTTTAGTTTGTTATCTCATGTGCTCTTCTTCCATTTTTCTCATAGTTCCACTATCTTTGGGCAACAAGGTCAATTCAGTACAATTGTTTTTGAAATACATTATTTATCATAAATGCATTATTGACCCCAGAGTTAGTGGATTCCTTATGTTCTTTTTCCTATATGTTTTGTGACCATTATTGTTTGATTTTTCCTTTGTTAAGGGCATCTCATTGTGATAAAATGCTTGTCTTTTGGTTACATGCTACCTTAAAGCTATTACTCCTGATAAGGTGTACACAATCACTTTAACAAGGGGGTATACACTCCGCTCAATGTTACAGTTTATGCACACACCAATGACATGTTTTCAATTAAATCAAATATTCAAATTGCTTTGAAAACTAAGCCTTTTTCTTTGTAATTTGGTATTTCATTTTTTTTTGTGATTCATAGTAAACACAAATCTTACTAGGCTAGTGTAGACACCTAAAAATGTCTCGTCACTAACACGCTAATTATTCCTCTTTGTTAATTAAATAATTCTTTAATTGTCTAGTTAATCTAATGTTTATTCTTCTAAACTAATTTAATCATCACATTTCATCACATTCTATTTATTCAATTTCTTTCTAATCGTTTAATCATTTAACCTCCCCTTCTTTATATTAATTAAATAATTTTATTATTTAGTTAATTTTAATTTATTTTGGAAGAGGCCGGTGGTTTTTGAAACTGGTCATGTGTGTTTAGGGGAGTCCAGACACCGGGGTGTGCACAAATCTCACAGATATAATGGGCAAGGTTTTCATGGTCGATTTCACAGACATGGTGTAAAGGCTTTAAATCAAAATCATTTTTTTGATCTCCCGAGAAAATGATATGTTGAGATGGATGGTAAAGTATCATATGCTAATATTTTTAAGTCATCGATGGTGAGGGAGAAGGAGGGGGCTTGGGTTTTTTCTCCTTCAAAACACACGGAGGAACTATTGTGCAAGCAACCAGATAAGGGTTTTTTGGCGGATTTACCTAGGTCACATTTATAGGGGGACAAGGTAAGTGAGAATGTCATGGCTCCTAATCTGGTAGATGGTTCTTCATCTCAGGTATGGGCTCCTATCCCGTGTTTGGACCTAGTTGGATCTTACATTGCAAAGAAGGCAAGTTGTTTATATTCGGTAGCTATTTTTGGGTTATTTGGGGTGATCAAACATGTTTGTCTAAACTGCATCATAAAATGCAAAAATGTTGGTCGAGTATGCAGTTTTTTCAATTATTGTCTACCAATTCGTTCATCATTGTCTTTGATTCTCCTTTGGTTAGGAATGAGGTTCTTAAAACTGAATATCATTGGTTTGGGAATAATGTGATTTTTGTTTCGGCTTGGAAGCCTTTTTTTGTTCTAGATCGGTCTAAACCTAAAATGTGTCTAGTTTGGTTCAGATTGCTTAATTTTCCATTTGAATTCATGGATCCTGAGGTTTTGAAAATGATTGGTGATAAGTTTGGAACTTTCTTAACTTCTAAATTAGATATGGTGGATGGGTTGGTTCTGGTAAAAATTTGTGTTTTGATTAGCCCTGATTGTGTTTATCCTAGGACTTGTAATATCAAGTTGAATGATGGAATTTGGCGGCAACCGATTGATAAGTTGAACAATGATCTTCCTTTATCGCCTTTAATTGTGGATGCGCCTCTGTTTATGGATTTTAAAGTAGGTAAAGTTTTGTCCAATAATCTGGAAACAATTGTAAATCTTTTTGTTATGGGAAATGTTGCTGGTCCTAAAGTTTCTAAGAATGTTTTGAACCCGATCTCTTTGTCTGGTATTCTCCTAGAGGATAATATTATAGAACAACCTAGGTCTCCTCTGCATGTTATTGGTGGGCAATCCTCTAATAAGTGCAACAAAGATAAACCTGTCGAATGTCTAGATAACACTTCAATTCTGAATAATGATAATTTGATTTTGGGGCATAGGTCTGAAAAAAAAACTATTATTAAGGGAGCCTCTTTTTTGAGTTCTCCAAATGAGGACCATCTGATCCAATAGATACAAGATTTAGTGAAGGACAAAGATAGGTCGGGTGATGTTTTGCCTTATGATGATTCGGTCATTATCCAATATGTTAGTATAGTTCATCAGGTAAATGAGATTTTGAATGATCATGTTCACCAAATGGATGAGAATGTGACTAAGTGGGTTGTTAATTCTATTGAATGTGAATGAGCGGGTTGTTAATTCTATTGAATGTGACTTGGGAAATATTAATAAGTCTCTTCCTTTATCTGCTTCCGAGAATCCTTTTGAGGTTTTGGCCTCTAAAGTTTTTGAAGATATTTTAGGAGAGATGGGGTGTCCTATTTTGTGTAACAAATTACCAATTGTCCAAACTAATAAGATTCTATCATCTCCAATGGTTTCTCCTGGTAGGGGGAGACCTCTGAAAAACCACAAAACATAGATAGAGATTGATGCAGGTATTCAAAAACCTTGTCAATATCTCCTATTAATAGGCTAGGGAAGCATTCGCTCTCTTTGGGCAGACCTAAAAACTTAGGTCATATTTCTGAAACCCTGATAAAAAGGATTTCTAATTTAGTTTCTAGCCCTCTGGTTTCTAGGTCTATGGCTGTTAAGAGGAATTTGCAGAGTAGCTTTGGAGATGGTAATGTTTCTCTGAAATTTGGGAAGAGGGGAGCTTCTGCCTCCCCTTGAGGACTATGAGGCTCATTTCATGGAATGTTAGGGGCTTAAATGCCCCTAACAAGAGATGCTTAATTAAGTCCCAGATTGACTTAATTAAGTGTGATATTTTTTATTTCAAGAAACTAAGTTATCTTTAGAATTTGCGGATGTGATTTTCTCTTCTTGGAAAAGATGGAAGTATGTCTCTATTTCTTCTTCTAGGGCCTCAGGTGGTTTGGCTCTTCTATGGAATTGTTATAATGTTGAGTTACAACTTGTTGCTTCTGCTGCGAACTGGATGTTGACTTTTGCAAGAGTAAGGTCTCAAATGTTAAATTTTGGCTTTTTAATATATATGCTCCTTCAGGAATTCAAGACAAATGTAATTTGTGGAGTAAGCTTCAGAGGATCACCTCCCCTTTGAGATAAGAATTGTTTGTTGTTTTTGGGGGAGATTTTAATGCTATTTCTGTTTTAGGGGAGAAGAGTGGAGGTATTCTTCCTAACAAGAGGATTATGGAGGATTTTGGGACCTTTATGTATGATTTGGCTATTTTTGATTGCAAATCTCATAATGGTGTTTTTACATGGACTAATATGAGAAGGGTTTTTTCTCAGATAGCTGAAAGATTAGATAGGTTCTTATTATCTGAAAATTGGATTGATTCAGATATTGAGTTTTTTTTGTCCATTCTTCCCAATTCGGGTTCAGATCATTTTCTGGTCTCCTTCTCCATCCTTGAGGATAGACCTCTTCATAAGTCACCCTTTAAGTTTGAGCCTATGTGTTTTAGAGCTTCCTCTTTTCTTCCTTTACTAAAAAAATGGTGGGAGGCTGCTCCTTTTGTTTCGGGTTCTAGAATGTATCAGATTGTTAGAAAGCTTAGTTTTTTAAAATTGAATATTTGAGAGTGGAACTTAGTTCACTTTAAGGATATTTTTGAAGAAATGCAGCGAATTCAGGACATGATAGAGTGTTTCAATAATCATGTGATTTAGAATGGGATGGTTCCTAGGGTTTTTGATGAGCTTAAATCCCTCAAGTTTCAGCTTGAGGAGATTTTGGCTAGGGAAGAGATTTATTGGAGGCAGAAGTCTAGGGAATTATTGCTTTCAGATGGGGATAGGAATACAAAATTCTTTCATTCCTCTACCAAGTTGAAGAGGAGTAGGAGTAGGATTGCTTGTATATAGGATTGGGATGGTAAATTATTGACCGAGAAGGAAGATATTTCTAAGGAGGCAGTTAGGTTTTTTAAAATCCTTTTGACATCATATGTAAAAGGTGTCAGCAATTTTGACTCTCATATTCCTCCTCTGGTATCTATGGATGATAATAGGATGTTAATTGCACCTTTCTCCCTAGAAGAAGTTAGATAGGCAGTGTTTGCTATGAATCCTGATAAAGCTCCAGTTCCAGATGGTTATACACCTTTGTTCTTTCAGAAATGTTGGGATTTTGTTGGAAATGATGTGTTATTGGCTCTTGAGGAGGCTAGGTGGAAAATGTCCATCTTGAAAGAAATGAATACAACTTTGATTTCAATTATTCCTAAAAAGGAGGAAATTAAGTCTTTTGTTGATTTTTGGCCTATTTCTCTGTGTTATACCTTATATAAAATATTCACCAAGGCAATCTCTATAAGATTAGCGAAGATTTTGCCTAAGATTATTTCTTTGGAGCAAGGGGGTTTTGTTCTAGGGAGGGAAACTATAGAAGGTGCTATTGTGGTGCATGAGGTGTTGCATTCTATTTCTTCCAAAAAATCTCCGACCATGATTCTCAAGCTTGATATAATGAAGGCCTATGATAGAGTAGCATGGAAAGCTTTGTATATGGTATGTTGGCATTTTGATGATGTTTTGATTGTCATTGATGGACACACACTTTCTTGATGTATGAGTTATGACTCAACTGGTAATTGCTCCAACCAGTATTATATATTATTAAATGTATAGTCTTTAGACTATCGGTATTTTGCAGAAGATGTTTACCGGTCACAGATTGACTAAAGAGCTTAAGCGGTATGAAGACCCCAAGCGGTACGAGGAACTCAAGCGGTACGAAGGAACCAAGTGGTAGTTAACTTTTGATTAGAACACTACGATCTACCAGTCTTCATTTTTGTCAACCAGTAATCAGTATATTATTAACCGGTATTACTCTGTGATGAATTACTAACCGGTATTACTATAATGTGTGATGAGTTATCATCCACTGACACTTTGGCAGTGATTTTGTGCCGTGTTACCAAATGTGTCTAGATGCACTAAACCTAGGAACTTGTAGTCTAATCCTATTGGTCTGACATGAAATCAGTTTCCTTTATAAGGACATCATCTCTAGGGTTTGTATGAGAGAGATATGTGTGATAGATAAGGTTATGTGTGATCATTGTAGAGAAGATTAGGTCTGTGTGAAGAGTTAGAGTGTGGAGATATTGAAGACTGAAGTAATGCTAAAATGCATTAACAATGAGCTGTCAAGGATCTAATTAAGAAGACTGTGCTATTAGCTAGATCACTCATTTGTTGATTACTCACATCTTTGACAAGTCTGAAACCCTTAATCGGGCAGACCCAACAAAGCCTTTGTAAATCCTCTAACAAGGCGGTTCACAACTGTGGATCTGAAATCCTCTAACAAGGTAGTATTTAACAAGACTTATCTCCTAATAGAGATCTAGATTCCTAACAGGATCTGTTCTGGTGAAGAACATTGTATGACCTTAACCGGTCTGGTTTCTATTCTGTAGATAGTTACTTGTGATTTTCTGCTCACCGTGGTTTTTCCCATTTGGGTTTCCACGTCAAATATCTTTTGTTATGGTGATTGTGCTCTTGTGGGTGAATGCTTTGTTTGCTATTTGGTTTGCATTTATCTTAACCGGTTTATTAGTGAATCTGTTGCACTGGTTATCTGCTAGTATTCATCAATTGGTATTAGAGTCGACCTTTATATAAGTCTAACCACTTGGAAGGAGATATGGGGGAATACAGTGTGAGGGAAATTACTCATTGTCTCACTTAGACTGAGAGAGCCTATGATGAACTCAAAGTCAAGTATAAAGTCTCTTTGGCTAGAAGAAGAGAACATGTTGAAAAAATGATGGAACTTACTAAAAATAGCTCTTCTGATGAAGCTGACATGGATGCCCTAGTTGAAGAAGTTGAAAAACTGAATGAATCTAAAGCCAATCTGAGAAAAGAGTTGGAAGGACTGACTATCAGAATGCGTCAAGAGCTTGAGAATAGAAGGAAAGCTGAAGATCTGGTAAAAGACAAAGATCATGAGATCTCCAAGTTGAAGCAAGAAATCAGTACCCTTACTGCTCATCTCCAAGAGAGTAAAGTGGAAAAAGAAGAAATGCAAGGTGAACTAAACATGGCTATTTCTGTGATGCAACCTTGATGGAATCCAATGTTTCTATTTCCAAAGAACTTACTAAGTCAAAGGAGATACTTGCCAAATTCAATCAGAGGTACTGCTAAGCTAGAGAAAAAACTAGAATCGACAAAACCAGTAAAGAATACCACTGGACTTGGTTTCTCTAGATATGAGGAAGGTGAGACTTCTAGAACAAAAGCTGAAGTATCAAAGAAGCAACTGATATCCAAGGATAAAGGTAAGCAAAAATTTAAACCCATTTGCTTTAATTGTCTCAAAGAAGGACATACTGCTAATGTGTGTCGAAGCAAGGCCTACAACAATTTTCTTTATTTTCAAAACAATATGCCTAGATCCAATAGATTCAATGGAAACTATTATGCATGCAACAAGTTTGGGCATAGAGCATTTGAATGCAGGTCACTTTTGCACAACACTGGGAGATATCCTCCAAGGACTCAAGGAGTTATCCCGGAACCTTCTGTGAACCGAAATCCCAACCGGTACAATACTTATGACCATCAGTCAGGTGGTTATCAAGTAGAAACCGGTTGGAGAGCAACTTGTTTAATCTGTCGTGGTAGCAGTCACACTACTGCAACATGGAGAAGGAAGAATGGAAGTATGAATAATGGACCATGGAAAACACATGTAATGGTATGCTATCATTGCAACAAACCGGGACACACTACCAGAACTTGCAGACTGAGAAAGAACCTATCGGATGATATACTGATCACTCCAGAAGGGAAGATTGATGTTGAAACCATTCAAACAGAAATGAATAAAACTTGGAAAAAGAAACCAGAAGAAGTGTCACAGGATGAACCGGTTTCTACACCTAGTGTGGAAGTCTCTGAACCAACAAACTGAGCTTCAGAAAAGCTTAGGGGGAACATATCGGTGAAGTATTTCGAACCCTTGGTTTATATCGGTAAAGACCTTAACTGGTATATGTTACCTGTCAGTCGGCAAAAGACTTGAAGTGATAAAAGGCAAAATTAGGCTTTGTACCCTAGTGGTGATGCATTTATTATGGTAGGTGAGAGTTTGTTTAAAAGGGTTTTCATTGTCATTTTCTCTTATCTGTTTTCAAGAGAAGAATTTTCAAGAGCAGAGCGACAAAAAGCGATTCATCTAGCGATTCAAAGTGAATTCAAAACTCTTGCAGAGGAATCTAGAGATCTTTTTCAATCTATCAGTGAAGAACACTAAGCGGTAATCGAGCAATCAAAGTGGTGTATTGTGGGCGATATTGGCAAACCCTAAATTTTGGATTGTGAAGGTATTTCTCAAAATTCTCTCTTATCATGGTTTCTGCATCACACTCTAGTTCTAGTGCACCTGTAGATTCAGCTAAATTTCTTCAAAAGAAAATGAAATACAATGCCCTATCCCAAATACCCGTAGGAGTTATTGTTAAGGAAGATATTTCAGTGTATATTGACTATAAATTGGAAGACCTAGGATCCCTAGTGATTTATTCCTAGCTAAGTCTGTTATGTGGGAATGACATGAAGATCAAACCTGAGTATAGTGTCCTTGAGAAGATGAAATTGTACAATGCAATATATTTTCTGGAAGAGTTCACAAAAGATCATGCCCGCATCATCCTCAATAGAGTACATGGTGATAAGATGTATCTTGAGCGGATGCATGACATCACACCGGAAGCAATTCATGCCATCACCGGTTTTTGAAATATTAGAGAGGTACCAGCTCTAAGGAAGGTCACCAAAACTGAAATGACAAAGCTTACCGGTTCTATGAGTGACCAACAGGCGATGACCGTCAACACCATCAAAGATGATCTGGTAAAATATGCTTGCATGGTGATTGGTTACCGGATATTCTATGCCAGCAAAATAAATTTTGTCCCTACTACTGCTTACATAATGATCAAGGAAGACACTACATTTGACCTATGTACCTGTCTATAAAAGCTATTGCTATTAAGTTTGAAGTCATCAAACAAGACAATTCCCCAAGGTTCAGATTTGGCCAACTTCTGGTCGGTTTATTCTTCTACTTTCAAGGTTATTTCCTTGGAGTAGGTGATGTGCAATGGTCTACCGACCTACCAGTCTCCAGACAAATCAAGGAGAGTCTACAAGTAGTGGGAACTGGATATCCTGAGGTTCTTAACAAGTATTTTGATGAATTCAAGCAGAAAATGAGCCAGAGAATGAGGATATGTGATGATATTGTGAAAAAGTATGAAGATGACATCTGCTTCACAATAAGGATAGACAGATGCATAATGGAAGTGGTGGAACCCAGAAAGGAAGTAGTTGGCCCTATGGGGTATGAATTGATGAATGATATGTTGATCGGGTATGCCTCTACCCTACTTGCCTCACCACTAGATGCAAAGAAAAAGAGAACTAGTACCTACGTGGAAAGGGTCACACCGGTTGAAGAATCAAAACAAAAAAAGGATAAAGCAGTGCCATCAGTATCTGCATTGGTTACCTCTGCTAGTTCAAAAGTGACCAAGCGGTCACCAGCTAAGAAGAAACTTGAGAAGGTATTTGAGAGGAAGTGGAAAACCAAAACCAACTCACCGAAGTTAGAGGACACTGGACCGGAAATTCAATCAAAGAAGACAAGGCAATCAAGCAAGAAGGCGAAGTCTATCAGTAATGTTCCTGAAACTTCAGCACCGGTAAATATAGATAAGTCAATGACACATTGTTAGAGGACTCTAAAGAATATTAAGAGGAAAGTGCTTGATGATTTAAAGGAATATTTTGATGATTTTACTGATAGTGAGAAAGAAGAAGTAGAATAGGAAGTCATCAAATATTTATGTGTTAATGATCGGTCACCATCTGAGATTAGATCAGTTACAACAAATTCTTTTTATAATTCTTTAGATAACAAATGGCGCATTGCCATTGAAAAGGACACACATATACATGCTAAAGCTGCTGTCAGAATGCACCGAGTATCTGAAGCCAATAAGAAGGCTGAACAAGAACCTGACCTATCATTAGGCTAACCAGATGAAGCATTTGATAGTGAAGGTGAAAGAGTGATAGAGAAAATTGATCCTATTGATGTGGATGCATTAGATATTGAGGATGTCACTCCTGACAAAGAGAAAGAGAAACAGGACAAGGAAAAAGCTGAAAAAGAGAAATAGGACAAAGAGAAAGAAGAGGAAAATGTAAAGAAAGAGGAAGATAAGAGAAAAGAGGTAGAGAAGAAGAAAGAGGAGGAGAAGAGGAAAGAAGAGGAGAAGAGGAAAGAAGAAGACAAGAGGAAAGAAGAATAAAGGAAGAAGGAGGCAGAAAAGAAAAAACAAGAAGATGAGCAAAAGAAGAAAGAATAAGAAAAGAGCAGAAGAGGAGAAGGAAGAAGAGAAGAACAAAGAAGCAGAGATCAAAACAAAAGAAGGAGAGGATACTCCTAAGGCAACCGGTGATCAAACCAAACAGGTTGATACCACCAGTCCTATTGATCAAACTCTTGCAGATGAGTCTGAGCTATTGCATAGCATCAAACTTGCATAGGAGAGACTGGAAGAATTGTGGAGGAAGAAGGAACAGGATGTCATACAATCTGTAGTTGACACCCTTACTAGTCTAATTCCCGGTACCAACCTCCCTAGTACTGATTCCTCTCTATCCAAGCTTAAACTTCTATGTACCGTAGTGGAGGACCAGGTGCAATGCTTGGAAGATGTTGCTGAAGCAACTACAAAGAAGAATCATGAAAAGACACTCAATACTGCCTTAGTCAAGAAAATGAATGAGCTCCAGACACAACTACTAAAACATCAGAATGATATAAATGTTGCAATGGGTGAAGGTAAATTACTGTTGAGTAAAATCTGCCAACCCCATCTATTTTGTGACGATGTGCTTAAATAGAAAGCTCAACTCCAATCGGAGTTACAAGTATATATCAACAATTTCAAGATGCCATATGATTCATTCACTACATATGGGAAAATGGTTCATCATTATCAGCTTTAGACTGCCAATATAGACTCAGAGATCAACAATCGGACTAAATATTTGTAGGAGCTTCAACTGCTCCTATTGCCAAGACTCCAAATTCTTCAAAAATGATTTCTCAACCTTAAAGCTATCATGGTAACTCAAGAAATGAGTACCATTGATGCAATGGAAGAATTGGTATTCTAGATGAAGACTGAAAGTGAGGTTGCTACCTCATTACTTGAGTCATGGACATTGGCCATGAAAACTTTTCTGCAGGACTTTAAATCTATTTTTGATAAATTTCATTCCTTATTGTCATGAACATTTAATCTATTTTTTTGTATAAGGAAACAAGGGTTACTTTGCGTTACTTTGTCATTGTTGGCAAATGGGGAGTAGTGTACTTAAAATTTTGGTAAATGTTACCATTTCATGCACTTGTAATTTTTGCAAAGGAAGTAGTGTATATGCTTAGGGGGAGTAATTTTGATTGTAGATCATTTTGTTATTGTTGTAAAACACTTAGATGTCAAAATTTTCCTAAGTGTTGCCATCAATGCCAAAGGGGGAGATTGTTGGAATTTTGATGATGTTTTGATTGTCATTGATTGACACACAGTTTCTTGATGATGGACACACACTTTCTTGATGTATGAGTTATGAATCAACCGGTAATTGCTCCAACCAGTATTGTATATTATTGAATGTATAGTCTTTAGACTATCAGTATTTTGCAGAAGATGTTTACCAGTCACAGATTGACTGAAGAGCTCAAGCGGTATGAAGACCCCAAGCGGTACGAGGAGCTCAAGTGGTACAAAGGAACCAAGCGGTAGTTAACTTTTGATCGGAACACTACGATCTACCAATCTTCATTTTTGTCAACCGGTAATCGGTATATTATTAACCGGTATTACTTTGTGATGAGTTACCAACCGGTATTACTATAATGTGTGATGAGTTATCATCCACCGACACTTTGGTGGTGATTTTGTGTCATGTTACCAAATGTGTCTAGATGCACTAAACCTAGGAACTTGTAGTCTAATCCTATTGGACCGACATGAAATCAGTTTCCTTTATAAGGACATCATGTCTAGGGTTTGTATGAGAGAGATATGTGTGATAGATAAGGTTATGTGCGATCATTGTAGAGAAGATTAGGTCTATGTGAAGAGTTAGAGTGTGGAGATATTGAAGACTGAAGTAATGCTGAAATGCATTAACAATGAGCTATTAGGGATCTAATTAAGAAGACTGTGCTATTAGCTAGATCACTCACTTGTTGATTACTCACATCTTTGACAAGTCTGAAACCCTTAACCGGGCAGGCCCAACAAAGCCTTTGTAAATCCTCTAACAAGGCAGTTCACAACTGTGGATCTGAAATCCTCTAACAAGGTAGTCTTTAACAGGACTTATCTCCTAACAGAGATCTAGATTCCTAACAGGATCTGTTCTGGTGAAGAACATTGTATGACCTTAACTGGTCTGGTTTCTATTCTGCAGATAGTTACTTGTGAGTTTCTGCTCACTATGGTTTTTCCCATTTGGGTTTCCTCGTCAAATATCTTTTGTTATGGTGATTTTGCTCTTGTGGGTGAATGCTTTGTTTGCTATTTGGTTTGCATTTATCTTAACCGGTTTATTAGTGAATATGTTGCACCGGTTATCTGCTAAACTGTTTAAGAGTTTGTTTACAATATTTTTTGGTATGCTAATTCACCCCCCCCTCTTAGTATTCATCATGGTATTGTTGAGGTTGGGTTTCTCTAATGCTTGGGTAAAGTGGATTCGTTCTTGTATATCTTTAGCAAGATTTTTGGTGATTCTGAATGATTCCCCTTGTGGTTTTTTCTCTTCTTCCAGGGGGTTGAGGCAAGGAGATCCACTTTCTCCTTTTTTGTTTATTCTACTTGCTGAATCTTTTAGTTGGGCTATCAAGGCTGATAGATTGGGGGGTCTTTGGAGAGGTATTAGGATTCAAAACTATCCTCACAATATTTCACATTGTCTCTTTGCTAATGATACTCTGTTATTTGGTCATGCCTATTTATCCGAGGCTCAGATAATTTCAGAAATAATACAGGAACATGCTTTGTTTTCTGGCCAAAAAGTTAATGTAGATAAGTCAAAAGTTTTTTTCCTTAATACTTCACTGCTTGTCCAGGAGAGATTGCATTCCTTTTGGGGTTTTGAGATTGGTAAGCTGCCATGTGTGTATCTTGGGATTCCTCTTTTGTTAAGCAAGATAAGATTGGCTTTTGGGATAAGGTTATTTCGGTCATTTCAAAAAGAATTCTTTCTTGGAACCATAAATGGTTGTCTTTGGCTGGTAAATTGATGTTAATCAAATCTGTTCTGAATGCTATGCCTATTTATCTAATGTCGATTTTAAAATCTCCAAAATCTGTTATTGTGAGTTTGCAACATACTCTTAGGTCATTTCTCTAGAATAACAATAAGGATAGCAAAAATAGGTTGCCTTTGGTAGCCTGGGATAAGATCTGCCTTCCTACGGAATTAGGTGGTATTGGCATTCGTAATTTGGCGAATCAAAATTTAGCTCTAGGGGCTAAATTGGTTTGGAAACTTTATGATAGGCTGAACTCCCCGTGGGCTCAGATAATGTTTGCTAAGTATCTGAATAATGGTCATAGAGAATGTATTTTTAAATTTTCTAATCTACCCTCTGGATCTATCATATGGAACTTTTTATGTAAATGCAGAGCAGTTATTATTCCCCGTCTCTCATGGGTTGTGCATAATGGAAGGAAAGATAGGTTTTGGGATGAATCATGGAATAGACTTTGTTCCTTGATTCATATTAGAGATTGGTCTCCCTTGATTTAAATCCTTACTTCTCTTTGGGGTGTGTATGTGGCGGACTATTTTGATATTGTTCATAATGGTCCTTTAAAATTGGCTAAATGGAAGTCGATTGATTTCTTGGATATGGATCTGCATTTGAAAGAAGAATTTGATAAGATTTTGGGTGAGAGGATGGTTACTCTCTCAGACTCTAAGGATGAAATTATTTGGACTGGGAATGATTCTGGTAAGTAATTTGTTAAAGATGGTTATAACTCCCTTTTACCTGCTAAATCCTGTTCATGTTGGCCTTATAAGTTGTTTTGGCACTCGGGTTGTTTACTGAAAGCTGAAGATTTTGCTTGGTTGGTTGTCCAGGATAGAGATTTAACAGGAATGAGGTTGGACAGATTAGGTATTACTACTATTTTTCCGTGTGTTCTCTATAATAAGAATCTTGAGTCATCTTCTCACCTGTTTCTTCATTGTGATTTTGCTCATGAGTGCTGACAATGGCTACTGGGAAAGTTAGGTTTATCTTTTGTTATTGGTAAGGATCTTGTTTCTCACTTTTGATCTTGTCCTCTCATGTTTTCATCATCTTTCTATGCATGTCTTTGGGTTATTTCTCCCTCTATTGTGCTCTAGAACATTTGGCTTGAATGAAATAGTAGGATTTTCAAAAAGGTGTGTTCTTCTTTATCAGATGTTTTGCAAAAAATTGAAGCCTCGATTTCGGAGGTAGCTTTGTCATACATTTATAAGAAATTGGCTAACCAATCATCTTTTTCCCATTGGGATAATAGGGTTACCAGGGTTTGGAAATCCCTTTCGATCTTACCTTCTCATGGCTCCGTCTCGAAGAGTAACAAGTCTTATGGTCAGTGGTTGTTGGCCAAGTGGAAAACTCCTCCTTGGGAACACTTCAAACTCAACTTTAATGGTGCTTCCAAGGCAGGGGTTGGGATGGCTATTTTTTTATCATAATGTGCAACTCATTCTTGCAAAATGTCATGATAGTGGTATTAGTACTAATAATTTTGCAGAATATCAAGCTTTATCCTTTGGCTTGGATATGTCAATTTCATTAAGGATTAAAACCATAGTGATTGAGGATGACTCTATGGTAATAATTCAGAGTGTTATGAAGAAGAAATCGAATTGCTGGAAGTTGCAATATTTGCTTGATAATATTCTACAAAAGTTAGATTCTTTTGATTCCTTCTTAATTTGTTATTGTTATAGAGAAATTAACATAGTGGTGGATTTTTTTGGCTAATCTATCTATTGATAGCAAAGCTCATTTTCACATAGTTGATCCCAAAGAAATTTCGTCTAATGTTTGGGATATAGTTCTCTCTGATTAATGATTTATATGTTTCTTTTGCAATCTGGTATCTAATAGTTTTATTACATGACCTTTCCCACCCTCCTTGAATTGTCGGGTTTGTGTTCATGTTCACCATATGGATGATTACCGTTATATGGCGGGTATTTGAAGTAGAAATGGTATTTCTGCTTTCTATATTTGTGATATTTAGATGTCACTCACAGGGTGAGGGTGTGGATAGTCCCGGTACACTCAAGGGTGGTGGTATGTGCGATTTAAAGTGCTTTTTGTTTTTTTGCTTAAAATGGATCTTGGTATGTGTGTGGGTTTATCTGCTGAATGTACTTTGGCTATTATTGTTTGATGATGTCTCCATACTCTCTTGAAGATTTTTTGTGTGAGTTTGGTCATGGCAGGATTGACATTGTTTTATGATGTTTGAAATAAATTTTTTTGGCATATGTGTCCTCTTCCACTTGAGATATCATTGATGGCTGTCAGGTTTGAGGTGCTGTTATCTTTTGTGAAATATCACATCATTGTAGTTTGAATTTCTGATTTGGTTTTTTTCTATCTTCCTTGCAGTCGCCATGATGGTTACTTGCTGATAGTCATTTATTTCTTCTTTTTTCCTTTCGCTTCATCTATTTATCATGTGGTAGTCTACATTTTGTGTCACATAGACCGTGGGTTGTTTGGGTATGTTTGTTTCTACAAATATCAAATTTCTTATCTTCTATTAAATATAGAGTGGTGTTAGAGTATTCGGGTATTTACTTGATTAATTAAACAATATTTGTTTAATTATTTAAGTTCCCTTTATCTCTTTTACACTTAAGCTAACTTTAGGTGCATATAATTAATTATTATGTGCAAACCTAGGTTTTCCCTTTTAGGGATTCTTGACCTATTAAAGGTTGAGTTCATTCTTTTCATTGTATGATGAAGAAGGATTATTATTGACAATACATTTTGGAGATTATTGAGCTCTCTCTTTTGGAGAATATTTTTCTTGTGTTTTTGTTCCTTCTGTGATTTGCTTCCTTGGTTCTCCTTGTAACAGGTTTTTCAGCTTGCAGAGATCATTTGGGCTCCTGTGGTGTTGTATTTTCTCAACTTCTATATGGTATCAGAGCTTCAGATCTGCAGCTACTTGTTCTTGTTTTAAGAATTTTTTGCTTTGGAAGTAGATCTCGGGTTTTAGGAATTTGTTTTTGTACCTAGGGTTTGACCTTTTTTTCTAAGCACTTTGGGCCTAAACGGACCTCACCATCATGTTCAGAAGGCCCGAAAACCCATATGGTCATATAAAATTCAACCTATTTTGGTTCCTGAGCCTTTGGGAGTATTTTTTCTCAGATCCAGGCGTACGACCCTGGCACACAAATCGAGAATTTAAAAAAAAAATATATATATATATATATTTTGCCTTTTTATGGCATGCAGGCCAGATTTTGATTTTTTTAAAAAAAAATCTTCAAAAAAAAAAGAAAAAAATCAAAAAAATAGGGCACACAATTTTTTTTTGGCAAAAAAAAGAGTTTCTGGGGGCCCCCACGGTACGTAGAGTACCGTGGGGCCCCTGCCTTGTTGTAGGCCCTGCCGTCTGGCCCCCTGTCTGCCTTGGGTCTCGGCCCCTGCCAGCCCCGGCTTCTATTCCCATCGACAACCTTCTCTTCCCGGTGTTGCTGCTCTCCTCGGCCTCGCCGTCGTTGCGGCCCCTGCCTCTCGGCCCCCTACCGGCCACCCTGCGCCCATCGGTCGTCGCCTGTGGCCCCCCGTAGCCCTGCCCATCACCCATAGTACTTAGACCTTGACCTCCTCCCTGGCCCCCATTGCTGGCTTTGCACTTGTCGCCGGCCTCCGCCTAGCCCTGCACCCGCCACCCGCCGGAACCCTATGCACCGCCGACCAGCTCCGCTCCGCCCGGTGACCCCTGACACCGGAAACAATAGCCCACCACCAGAGAACCACCAGTCCACCACTGGAACACCACCCACTAGCCACCGGAGGACTGCCCAGCCACCAGACTCCCTTTTTTGCCTATTTCAGGGGGGGTTTGGTTTTTTGGCTCTATCTTGGGCATACAGAGTCATTTTTTTGAAAACGAATAGGTGTCAGAAAGATGGTTTTGAGTCTGACCTCATGGTGTTGGTAATTTTTTATAATTTTTTTGTTTGGCTATGTTTTTTTCCAGTCAAAGTGAGGTCTAATTTTTGCACTTCGGGAGCCATATAATGAGCATTCGAACTTCATTTTTCGAAAACTTTATATCGTTGGAAAGCTTGTTCTGTACACTTTCCAGCCATATGAGTTTTCTTTCCAGATTCTATTCCAAGAATATTTTATTCAGTTTTTTGCTTTTCAGCACTCTGGTGGATATCTTGGTTGTTTCAGGTCCTAGGATCTCTTCTCTGAGTAGGATGTCTCGGTTTTGGTTCTTTCTATTTCCAGTCTTCTTATCATTGTAGCTTGTATTTATGCAAACGCACTGAGATAAAGTGCCATCATGCATTGTTTACATGGAATCTTGCACCTCTTGTGCCTTATTGTACATGCACTACTTATAAAGTGCCATGGGGGGGTTGATGTTTGCCTTGTTTGCCATCTACCATTGTCCAGTGAGTGTTCCTTCCATGAAATTCACCTCATGATGTGTGTCAAGTGAGCGTTCCTTCCACGACACCATGTACTTTCACTTCACCTTCGATGTTCTTGGTTCTTCATCATGCAATTCTTGTTGTCCGTTCTTTTCAGTATACCTGTCCCTCTCCCTTTTCAGCATTATGGGGAGGTTTGTCCTATTGGTTCTAATGCTTCTGTGGTTCGATTAATCAAGTTTTCAGGCTTTGGTTTCTCATGCCATCTGTATCTTCGATTTTAGTGTTTGCCTTGTTTGCCATCTGATTCAAGTAGTGTCATTTGAGGGCACTCATACAGATTACAGTCTTCTCTACCTGGTCATGTTCTATTTCAGTGGTGGTTCTTCAGATCAGCAGTTATTCTTTGACAAAGTTTGTGGGTTCTTCATGTTTCAGTGGAATTCTTTTTATCTTTTTTTGGAGTAGAGTTTTGTTCCCACGTGGTTTTCTCTATTTCTCCAGTTCATAGAGATTTCATTGTATTTGGGTACTTGATCAGGCCTTGTTGCCGAGACCCATCTTTATTGCTTTCAATAGTTGTTCTAGGTTTTAGCTTCTCCCTAAGTCTAGCTTAAGGGGGGTGTTAGAGTATTCAGGTATTTACTTGATTAATTAAACAATATTTGTTTAATTATGTAAGTTCCCTTTATCTCTTTTACACTTAAGCTAACTTTAGGTGCATATAATTAATTATTATGTGCAAACGTAGGTTTTCCCTTTTAGGGTTTCTTAACCTATTAAAGGTTGAGTTCATTCTTTTCATTGTATGATAAAGAAGGATTATTATTGACAATATATTTTGGAGATTATTGAGCTCTATTTTTTGGAGCATATTTTCCCTGTGTTTTTGTTCCTTCTGTGATTTTCTTCCTTGCTTCTCCTTGTAACAGGTTTTTCAACTTGCAGAGACCATTTGGGCTCCTGTGGTGTTGTATTATCTCAACTCCTATAAGTGGTGCTTGAATATGTGGTTCTAGAAGGAGAAAATGAGGATAATCTTCAAAAGCTTGGTAATGTTTTTAACCCGTTTTCTCCTGAGGTGGCTAATGGAATCCGTAGGCTTTTGGGGAATCACTGGTTGGGAATTAGTCTTAATATTTCTTACTCTAAGATTATGTCTCGATTTGTTACTATTTTCTATAATATTTTACTTGATGTTGAATTGGTTCATCTTCTGGTCTCCACATTCATGTTTCCAACAATGTGTAATGGGGATTTGGTTTTTTCTGCTTTGGATAGTTATCACTTTGATGTGGGGTTTTTCCATTATGGTGGTTTTCTTCCTCGTCATGATCTTTTGGGTAATGGTTGGTATGGTCAATTATTATTCGATCTAAGAATGAGACTGATATGTGATACTTTGGATGATACCCGGGCATGCATGGAGTTTCTTGTGAATTAGGTACTTGCTCAAATTATGGATAAAGCTCTGGTTGCTTTAGATGCCTTGCACTCGTTACTTTCTTTGAGCTTTATGTTTTCTGCTCCTGCACGGCTCGAAATCTCTAAGGGTTGTTTCTCCTCCTGATGTAAATAATTATCCACCACCTGAAGGCACTAGTACTTGGTTTTTAAATGTCTGATATTTTTCTATGCTATCTTAGAGATGTGCTATGTTTTTTGATGCAGGTATGGGCAAATTTGGTACAACATTCTTTTTTGTCAAGCCAGGTTGAAGTATTTTTTTCTCCCTTATTGGTAAAAGCATGCGAGCTTCTTGGTGTCTTGGCATGATTTTCACGAGGTGATATTTATTGGCATCCCACTCTTCATTTTGTCATCAATTGAGCTTATGTTTTTGATGGATATATTCATGATGTTCTTTTGTATCCAGAAATGTCCTATGGGACCTCATTGTATATTTCAAAGGATTGGGTTTGGGAGGGTTATTTGATCAATTGGCTATGTAATAGCTATCTTGCAAGGGTAGATTAGATTGGTTTATTTTAGGTGACAACCAGAGGTTTTCTTGCGAGTTCTTTCCTGTCGGTATGCCCTTTGAACCTGTTGTAAAAATTATTAAATATAATAATAAATTAAAAAAAAAGTTTAGTGGCTTGTCCACTTTTATTGAAAAAATAAAAAATTATCTAATTCATTCTTTACTAATTCAAAATTCAAAAAATGAAATTACCCAAATTCTAATTTTAGTTAATTTCAATAAAATGGGCATTTCATTTCATATCTTTGAAAATCCAAATTCAAATCGAATGCAATTTGAAATTTTAATTTCAAGCTAATTTCCTACAGCACATGTCAAAATCCTAACTAACACTAACTTTCAGTCTAACTGTCAATCACCTTTTTTGAATAGGTAATAAATTCAATCAACTTCCTAATCAGTTCATTTGTCTCCTTAGTTAACTCAGTTAACTCATCAATCAAATTTTTTGAACAAACTCATCAATTCAGTTCAGTGATGAATCTATTCAGTCAACTCATCAATCAAATGAGTTCAACTCCCAATCAATTTTGTCTCAACTGATCTCAACCATTAATCGATTCTATTCTCAAATGCATCTCAACCGTTCAATTTATCCTTTCAAAATCTATAAATTGAGCTTCATTCTCCCATTTTCAATAACCACTATCTTCAAAATTATTGTGTTGTTTTGATGCAGAGCTCCAAAAGACCTTATCCAAACAACCCAAACAAGGAGCAAACCTTCACGACACCCTTTACTCAACAAGGGATTCAACCTTGTTCCTAAGGATTACACACACATCAATGGAACTTTAATATTTCATGACAACAAAGTGGTAGTAGTTCAGAGACTCCTGTTCCTGCACAAGACAACTTTTATGAATTATGACCCCAACCCTAATCACAAAACCCTATTTGGTATGAATTGCAATACCAGACTTCTAGGCCTGGTAGCCCTACTTTGGGTGAAATTGGATCACAACTTCCAACCCCTTGGTTTCTCACACAAACCAAAAACACTTTCAGACACCTCTTTTACTTCCCAAAACATATCCCAAAACCAACCTATGATGCTTTGGACCAATGATGTCAACCCACAACACTCACCTGGACCTAATACCCTAATTAGGTCACTTTTCCAAAGTAATTTCCCTCAAAACTCTTCACCCAACCCAACCACCAAAATCAAAGGTTATGTCCTATCTCCAAACCACAGATTCCACCTTCAAACAGTTCCTAAACCTCTTAAAATTCACTCACATGCTCAATTTAGTAGTCAATAACACACTTTCACAGTCTGCCACATAGAGATGTCAGACTGATTATTGACTCCTCTGATTAGGAAATCTCCTTGTTTTCTCTGCCACCCCAAAAATATTACACCAGACCCCTAGCCCCATACTTTCACTAACTTTCATCACCAGCTGTTGATGGAGTATGAAGTTATGGGCATATTTGTGCCAAAACTCTAGGAATGGAGGGTTTCAGACCGCCAGTCAGAAGAAATGCAATAAATTTGTAAAATATAAATGAAATGAAAGCTAACTCATTTTTCTATCCAACCATGCCACATTAGATCATCCTTTGTTCATACAAGTCCGTACAAAAATGACTGTTATCTCAGGAAACCGTGAATTTGCACAACAAAACACACAATTCTTATTGCCAATCTCCAATAGTCACAATAACCAATCTTGCCTCATGTTATGGGTGGAATATATAGCCCTCTTATAGTCACCCCAACATCTATAACTGATTTTCAAATCAGTTAGCCGTTGACATACACATTTTGCATTTTGATAACAAAAGTTGCAAAAGTTGTCATGCAACTTTTTGCAATTTTTGACTCCAACCTATCCAAACTTCCTAAATACATCAAATACTCCTCAATAGGACACATATGGCTCAAAAATATGAAATACATTGATATTCACCCATTTGCACACTTTGGGTGACCTTTGACCAAGGTTGACCAATTAGGTCTTGATTGTCCTGATTGGTTACAAATAAATAGTTGGCACAAAAGCCTTACAAATATGTATGGAATAATGTAGAGTGGTCCACAAGACCTTATTACATCCTCAAGACATTGGGAAACACAAAAAAAATTCAAAATCCTTCATAGACCCCATTGATCACCTAGGTGCTCTTGCACCATAATCCCCGGGGTAGAAAGAACTCAAATCCCTTGAGGGACCAGGTCTGCAACAACAATGTCATGCTTCAAGATGTATTATTCAATCATACAAGTGGCATCTTCATGAGGTAAACCAATCAATTTAACCACATACTCCTTGTATGAATTTCTTCTAGTCTTCTTGACCTCCTTGGTATCCAAAATGCACTCTAGTTTCAATGGTTGGCTAGGTGGTAGGTCCTTGACCCAATCATCACCCTCTTCGGATGTCAGACCTACATTAGAACCTTAAACAACAACACCTTTGTATGGAAACAAATTAGAAACATTAAAAATTGGAGAAATGGCTAGGCTCGGGGGTAGTTCAATTTCATATGCATTTTGGCCAAATTTGTGTACTATCCTGCAGGGACCTATCTTCTTCATCAACAACTTGGTAGGTTGCCCCTTTGGAAGTATTTCCTTCTTTAGATGAGCCATTACCAAATCCACTACTTTGAATTGTACATCTCTCTTTCTTTCATTAGCCTTTTCCTTGTACTTGTCCACATTCTTTTGTAGAGTCTCTCTTACCTGGTCATGAATGTCCTTCATAGTCACAACAAAGTCTTCACCTTGTGCACTCCTTTTATCAAAGCCTTGTAGATCTATGAGTTAAAACATCCCCCTTGGATGAACAACATACACAATACCAAAAGGACTCCTCCCTGTACTCCTATCTGTGGAGTCATTATATGTATATTTTGTTTGTGGGATGATCATGTCCCATACCTGTCCATGTTGTCTGGTCAAACATCTCAATAGGTTACCCAAGGATATTTTTACCACCTCAGTTTGGCTATCATTCTAAGGGTGGTATGTTGAAGTAAAGGACAAGTGAGTGCCAAGATTCTTCCACAAAGTCCTCTAAAAATGGCCCACAAACTTGGAATCCCTATCCATGACAATGTTGAGAGGTAGATCATGCATCCTAACAATCTCCTCAAAGAACACACCGACTATGTGGGATGCATAATTTGTACATTTACATGGCAAGAAGTGTGTCATCTTGCTAAATCTGTCCACCACTACAAAAATGCCTCTCAAATCCCCTCTTGGTCCTAGGTAGACCCAATACAAAGTCCATATTGTAGCTCTCCCATGATCTGTTGGGAATAGGGAGTGGCTGATATAGGCCTACATTAGATGATTTCCCCTTGGCTATTTGACAAATGTGACAACCCTCAACAAACTTACTATCATCTGATTGCAACTTAGGCCAATAGAAAAATCTTTTCACCTGATCTAGGGTCTTATCAAGACAAAAATATCCCGCCAAACTACCACTATGCTTCTCCCTTATGATGTTTTTACTCATGGAGCATTTAGGGATACACAATTGACTCCCTTTAAACAACAAACCATCCTGCAACAAATACTCTGAGAATTCAGAATGATAAGAATTTAAAAATTGTTGACAAACCTCATATATCTCTTTGAAATATGCATCATCTTCATACATATGTTTGAGGGAATCAATCCCCATACTCTACAACTGAATCTCCTGCATTACACACACCTTCCTACTTAATGCATCTGCCACCTTGTTGGCTTGTCCCTTCTTATGTTTGATGGTAAATATGTAGGCTTGTAGGTGCTCTACCCACTTCATATGCTTATGGTTCAATTCAATTCAAGTGAGAAAGAAATCAAGCATTTTCCAAACATTGAAGGAGAGGTCAAGTTAACTTCAAGCATTCAAGATGGCATCCATGATCAACCTTCCATGAAGACATTCTACATAACATCCTAAACCCTCAGCATGCGTATTCAAGCAAGTTTCATAAAGGTATCAACTTCAATTACAAGCATTCGAATTCAAATATAGCCTTTACCTCAAAAGGAAAGTATTCAACTACAATTTAATTCTATTTCCATTTCAATTATGATTTCAATTTCAAGTTTAATTCCTAAATCAAGGTTTGACCCAAGGCAAATGCCTATCCACAACCATTCTCTCTCTCTCTCTCTCTCTCTCTCTCTCTCTCTCTCTCTCTCTCTCTAAGTAGGAAATTGATTTAGGTGCTATGATCGAATATTTTAGTAGAACAAACAATGATGAATAGGTTTAGCTTTTACAAGCACAAAAAGTGGAGGATCAGGTAGCCCCTTGCCCTAGTCTCGATAATTTTACCTGAACTCCTGATAGTGGATCTTGTGAGTCTCCTTGATCCAAAAAACATTTCAATTACCTACATGAAAGTTGTAGGATCAAGTCTCCCTACCTTCTTGATCTAGAAAATTCAGCCCAAATTTTCAGCTACATGTTCTAATTCACCCCCTCTTCTTAGATCTCTATCTGTGTCTCTACATGAAGTCTAGAATATTCTATTATTATTATTTTGCTCCAATTCTCTATTTTTTTACCCTAGAACTTTATAATTCAAATCCAATTTCAACTCCATAAAAGGGGAAACAATAAATAGGCAAATCTAATTAGCATCTCAACCTTCTTATCTAATTGAATTGTGGCTAGATATATTGGGTTTCAATCCCCCTATTAAATGTAGGGTTGATTTTGTGAAATTAGTATTTTTACCATCCTAATTGTTGAAACCCTAATTCCAAAACCCATCTTCACAAGAACATGGTAAATATCAGCTCTACACAAGAGATAAAAGGTATTGCAAAGATAATCAAGCCTAATAACACCTTATGCAAGGAATATTAAATGGGATAGTAGACTAGGACAAGATTCAAGAACAAGGAATAGTATTCTACAAAACCCTTGGAGTTGATATATACTGACCTATTCATACCAACTAGGACTTAGGGACTCAATGGTG
The DNA here is from genome assembly GCF_030272615.1 of Cryptomeria japonica. NCBI lineage: Eukaryota > Viridiplantae > Streptophyta > Pinopsida > Cupressales > Cupressaceae > Cryptomeria > Cryptomeria japonica. Next base: position 173,667,931 of record NC_081410.1, on the reverse strand, counting down.
AAAGACACTTTATGTTGCTTATTGATGATTATTCTAGAATTACTTGGGTTACATTTTTTAGAGAAAAATCAAGAGCTCTAGATGAGTTTAAAGCTTTCAAATCTATGGTTGAGAATGAAATAGATGGTACGATCAAATGTCTAAAATCTGATAAAGGAGGTGAATTTACTTGAAATGAGTTTGAAATTTTTTGCGAAGATCATGAAATTAGGAGACATCTATCTACTCCTAGGACCCCACACCAAAATGGGGTAGTAGAAAGAAAGAATAGAACAATTCAAGAGATGACAAGGTCTATGTTAAAAGATGCTAATATGCCTGATATGTATTAGAAAGATGGAGTTCATACTTATGTGTATATTCTTCATAGAGTGCAATTGAGGCTCAACAACTAAGGCCCCTTTTGAGCTATGGTATGCGAGACCTACAATTGTTAGTTATCTACTTGGGAAAGTTTGAATCAAGATGTGATGAAGGGATCTTCTGAAGAAGAAGAAGAAGAAGAAGAAGAAGAAGAAGAAGAAGAAGAGCAAAGTGAATCTTAATCTCTTATCAAGATGTGATGAAGGGATCTTCCTTTCTAGAAGAAGAAGAAGGTGGTGGTGAAGGTGAGCGAGTGCCAGAAAAGATGAAGGATGGTTACAAGAAATGGAAGAAGAGCTAAGTGAATCTTAATCTCTTATCAAAGATTGAGCCCAAGACCTTTGTTGATGCTATCAAAGATTGAGCCCAAGAACTTTGTTGATGCTAGAAAAGATGAAGGATGGTTACAAGAAATGGAAGAAGAGCTAAATGACAAGGAGAAGTGACAAGGAACAAAGCTAGAATGGTTCACAAAGGCTATTCACAAGTACAAGGAATTAATTTTGAAGATAGTTTTTCTCTAATGGCTAGGGTTGAGGCAATCATTTATTAGGACATTTCAATCTCTGGCTCGAGGGTGAGATCAAGAAGGATACTAACCATATTTGCATAAGGTCCATCACTTGATGAAGGAGCAAATGATGCAGAAATGAAATTCAACAAATGAAAAAAAAATAGATCAGTATAAATTTGAAGCTCATTATTTCCCATATAAATAGATTTATTATATTTCTACTTTCTAACGTCGACCCGAATGGCACCATTGACTGACACAATTTCAAACCATAATACCAACAAGAATATGGTCTATTGTTAGGAAGTGGTCTAATCTTGGGTAGGATCACTAGATTATCTATTAATAATTTTTGCAATATACTCAAATAAGAATCAAATAACATGGTAAATACCTAATTTAATTGAGGCTCCTATAAATTTTTCTTAGTTTCTCGAGGAATAGTAATTACATTTAGCACAACCTTATTATTTTGAGACCCAACCAAGGAAGAAACACCTCCATATGCATCAACATGAAAGCTCAGATAAAGATAGATAAATAAAAATAAATATGTTGTTTTAGCTATGATTTTAAATTTTTTGTGAGTTGATTTTTAAATATGTAAGTAAAAATTTTCACCACAAATAGAGGCAATGCATCATTAGAAATATTTTTACACCTAAGTGAAAAATTCTTCACGAGAAGTGCAAGCATGGGAAATAAAGGACAATTTTCACTTGAAGTTGAGTGCAGATGAAGGGAAGATTAATGTGGGCTAAATAATGTTCAAACTATCAAGTGTTGCACAACAGGGAGAAGGAGAATATTACAGATTAGAGAGGGATGAATGAGCCAAGTGTCAACTACAAATTCATGTTAGGGTTTTTTCATCTCTTTATATGCATCTTCTTCTTCATTGTTAGGGGTTCCACACTCCAAGTTTTGGAGATTGTAATTTTTGTATAGGGAATGTTTCTAGGTTTATTCTTAAAATTTTAGAAACTAAATGATGTAAGATGATTTATGCTAATGGCAAACAATTTAGTTTGCAATGTAAATGATATATATAATTTTGTGAACCTCTCTTATATTTATTACAATGACTTGTTAATCATATCAATCAAGTATTTTTGTGATTATCATTATACATTTGTTGTAATGGGTATCTAACTAATAGCATCTGTTCAAGGAGAATATTAAATTTTATTTTAGTTAAATCATTAAAGTCATTGTAAACATGTAAGGATCTTGAAATAGGTTAATGGGAAGTACATAAGAAGCCTCATTATTGTAAAGAAGTAAGAGTTTAATGGTAATTGAATTTGTGTTTTTATTGTTACTAGGTGGACTATTTGTTTTTGACTCTGTAATGGACAAGGCACAAGTATAGTGTGTTGTTATGTGCAAATCCTTAGAGGAATCAACATTTATAAATCTACAATCATCATAAAATGCCCAAAGGAAACAAACTGTAGGAAGTGGAAATGGGAGAGAAAGGAGGAGTAGGAACCGACAATGGGAGAATTCAAAATTCAAATTCTTTGCAAGGTAGGAACTCTGGTTCCAATGGTGGGAGTGGCCAGAACAATGTTGCTGCTGGTCCCATAGGAGAGAAGGATAAGCCTTCGGACATTCCGGAGGCTGTTGTCATACTGCAGATTGGTGGTACTCTCCCAGAGAAGACAACGGGTTCCTCTGGGCTTCTAGGGGTAGGGTCTAGTGGGGGGCCCATCCCACATGATGACTCCTTGGAGAGCGGAAAAGAAACAAAAAAATGGTCTTCCCTCTTTGGAACTAGACCATCTGGTAAATCCTCTCTACCTCCTGTCAAGAATATTTATGATCCTTCTGGTGGAAAGTTCACTATCTCTATCCCTGATCTGGTCCTAGATCATAATATAAATAGTATGTCGAACACCTTGGTAGGCAAATTTATGGGCTCACGTCCTAATATTGAAGTTGTTAGGGTTTATGTTAAACGAAAATGGGCCCTGAAGGGTAATGTTGAAATCTTGGCTTTACCGAAAGGCCTTCTGTCTTTTACTTTTTCATGTGAAGAAGATAAATTAAGGATTCTTTGTGGGAGCCCCTGGATGGTAGGAAAGACAACTTTGGTTCTTCAAAAATGGCATCCGAACTTGAATATGAATGACTCTCTCTTGGCACAAGTTCCAGTTTCGGTAAAGCTACTAGGTTTGCCTCTTGAATATCGGGTAGAAAGAATCTTCTCAGGAATTGCAAACTCCTTTGGTGAACTCCTTTCTATAGACCTAGTCACAGCTTCAAAAAGGAGACTCACTCATGCTAGGTTCTATGTAGGGATAGCCCATGATGCAGATATGCCGGAACAAATAGATCTAGTTTCAAAGTTGGGAACATGGAAACAACATATTGAATATGAATCTATTCCCTTTGCCTACTTCCATTGTAAAAAAGTATGTCACTGGGCAAAATCCTATCCAATTAAGCCAAAGGCAAAAGCCAAGCAGTCTAAACCCCAGACTGAAAATCAAAGGGCTCCAGAAAAATGGTATGGCAAGTTAAAAACTTAGAGAATAAGGAAGAAAATTCTAATCGCTTCAATCCATTGGGGGAGAAGAAGGAAGCGCCCTCAACTTCTATTTCTAGCCCCTCAACCCAGGAAGTATTGAGAATCGAATCAACCAAAGTCAACACCCCGATTACTACTCAAAGAGAGGATCTGAAAGATCAAACTGAATCTTCAAATGATATAGCCGAAGTAGTAGCTGACACTTATGAGGGAAAGGAACTGCAAGAGAAAGATGACCAACCTGAGGAAGGGGAGATCCCTGACTCCCAAGAAGAAAAGACTGACTCTTCACTTCTCATGCCAAGTTTTGAAATACAAGAAGCTCAAAAATGTGCAATTCTGAATATGAACCTTTCAGACTCAGACCAGAGCTCCAAAAAAGTTAACAGTGATTGAAATGCTTCCAGAACCCCTAACTAGGGTAACAAAGAAGAAATTTCCAAAATCCTCAACAACCTGGAAGCGACACCTGAGACAGATGCTGAGTGGAAAATACCAAAACATAGGAATAAGAAAGGAACTACTCCCTCGAATTCTCTCCTAAGGAAATCCAACAGAATAGCTCAAGTTGATGTTGGGTATATCTCCTCTTCCCTAGGTCGACCCTCTAACCATAAAGTCAGAGACAAGGAGGCCAGTAAGAACATTGCATATGGGACCCAGAAGACTCTTAAGGAGCTAGGAATTGGTAAGTAACTATGAAGATTATCTCTTGGAATATAAGGGGACTCAATAATCCCCATAAACATGATATCATTAGGAATATGATAAGGGACAGTAAACTTGATATTTTTCTAATTCAAGAAACCAAAATGAGTACAGAAAAAGTCGAATCTTTGAAGTTTTTCAAAAATGGTAATGTTAGTGGTGGTAGTTCATAAGGTGCTTCTGGAGGCATAGCTACCATTTGGAGCCTTAATACTATCAAAGGACATGTTATTATTTAGGAAAATAATTTCTCTTGTATCAAATTTGAGCATTTAAAAGATGGTACTTCATGGGTTCTCACTAACATTTATGCTCCCAATACTTTGAAGGCTAGAAATTCCTTCTGGAAAAAACTTATACAAGCCAAGGACAGCTTCAAAATTCTTAGCTGGTTGGTTATGGGAGACTTCAATACTCCTTTGAGAGAGGAGGAAAAATTTGGAGGAAGTCCCCCTTAGCTGGAAAGTAGATTGGCCCTTTTGGATTTCATTAATTTTTAGGCTCTCAATGATTTGGAAATACAGGGATGCAATTACACTTGGACTAATAGGAGAACTGGTAATGATCTTATCCAAGTTCACCTTAATAGGACTCTCATCTCTGTTGATTGGTACAGTCATTATTTATGTTCTCTGTCTGCCCACATTCATGTTGGATTTGATCACTTTCCTATCACCTTTATTGCTGACTCAATTAATAGAAGGAGACACTTCCCCTTCAAATTTGAAAAAATGTGGACCCTTCACCCAGATATCAAAAGTAACATTCAGAAATGGTGGAGCATACAAGTTGAGGGAACTGCTATGTATAGAGTTGTTAAGAAGCTCAAAAGTGTAAAGGATAACATAAGACTCTGGAATAAATCCAGCTTTGGGAATATATTTGAGGCCAAAGGTAAAGTCCAGGAAGACCTTAAAAAAATACAGGCTCAAATCCAGAAGGATGGTTTTAGTACTATGTCCTTTTCTGATGAAAATGAGACTCTCAAAAACTACCATGATATTATTGCTAAAGAGGAAACCTTCTGGAAGCAGAGATTAAGATGCATTTGGCTTAAGGAAGGAGATAGGAACACAAGATTCTTTCATATGTCGAAGATCAAGCATAAAGTTGTTAATAGGGTAACCAAACTAATGTTGGATAATGGGGAGCTGGTCAAGGAGGATGAAATAAGGAATGAAGCTAAAAGGTATTTCTCAGAACTTCTCAAAAGGGATCACAAATTGGATGCTGAAGCTCAATCTTCTTTTCTTCATAACATCCCTTGTCTCATTGATGATCAAATGAACGTCTCCCTCTCTTCCATTCCTTCAAAATTGGAAATTAAAAATGCTATTTTTTCCTTTGATGCTAACAAAGCACCTGGCCCAGATGGCTTCCACATGGTCTTTTTCCAAGATTTTTGGGATATTGTTGGGAAAGATGTCTCTAATGGGGTCAAGGAATTTTTTGGGGCTAGAAAACTTTTGAAAGAAATAAATGGTACTTTTATTTCTCTCATCCCCAAAACCCAAGGTGTTGACTCAATGGACAAATTTAGACCTATCAGTCTTTGCAATTCTTTTTATAAGATTATCTCCAAGGTTCTTACTTCTAGAATTTTGTCTGTCCTTCCTGCTTTAATTAATCACTAGCAAAATGGTTTTGTCCCTAGAAGACAAATTCTTGACTCTATTATAACTATCCATGAGAACATTCATTCTCTTGTTAGAGCAAAGAAGCAGGGTCTCATCCTCAAGCTTGATCTCTCCAAAGCCTATGACAGGGTTGACTGGCCTTTTCTTGAGAAGGTTCTTATGTCTTTTTGTTTCTCCTCTAGAGTTATTGACCTCCTCAGCAAACTTATCACCTTTGCCTCTTTTGTTGTTCTCGTCAATGGTTCACCTTCACCCTTCTTCCAAGCTTCTAGAGGTCTAAGGCAAGGGGATCCTATTTCCCCCATCCTCTTCAAAATTATGGCAAAATGTTTTGGAAGGACTATGGAAAATATGGTTTTGCAAGGCTCCTTTAAGGGTCTCCAACCTTCTTCTGCTGACCTTATTTGTTCCCACCAATAGTTTGTCAATGATACTATTATCATGGGGGAATCTAGTATATCTGAAGCTAAAATCTTGAAGAGTACTCTTTGTAAGTTTGCCTCTGCTTCTGGGCAACTTATTAACTGGGTCAAAAGCAAAGTTTTTTTCATCAGTACTCCTAAGAGAAGACAATAGAGAATTTGTAGGATTGGTGATCTTCCTGCGACCTATCTTGGTCTCCCTATGGGCACTGCACCTCCTGATCCCTTCTGGAGTTCTCTAGTGGATAAATTTCATTAAAAACTAGCTGGTTGGAAAGGAGCCCTTTTAAGTCAGGCTGGAAAGCTCTAATTACTTAAAGCTTCTCTTCAAAGTATTCCGATTTATGCTCTAAGTCTTTTCATAATTCCAGTTAAGTATGCTGACGCAATCGAGAAAATTCAAAGAATATTCCTATGGTCTGGGGTTGAGGACAAGAAAAAAATGTCTCTGGTGGCTTGGGACCAGTTTGTAGACCAAAAAGTAAAGGAGGTTTGGGCATGAGGAGAATTCGAACCTTAAATGAAGCTCTCCTGTATAAACAGGTCTGGAGAATATTTTATTCAAACACTGAATGGTGTAAAATTTGGCGAAGTAAATTCTCTCTTCTGTCCTCCTCTCTTTCTTCTTTTATCAATTCGGATCTCAGTATTAATGGATCCCACATATGGAATCATGCCTCTAAATGCAAAGAAAGCATAGCCAAAGGAGTGATCTGGAAAGTAGGAAATTGTAGGAAAGTTAAATTCTGGGAGGATCCCTAGCTTTTTGATAAACCCTTGACTGAAATCAATGAATGGGCCCTCCATGCTCCTTCCTATATTAGAAATTTTGGCTCCTTATTTGTGGAGTACTGCTCTGGTAACAAATGGCAGAACATTGAAAGCATTCACCCTAGCCTTTCTAAGCTCAAGATCCATCTGTCTTCGGTCTGGTTGAATAAAGAGGAAGACTCCCTGATTTGGAAACATGAACCCAAAGGTACTTTAATTGTTTCCTTTATATATTGTATCCTTTCCCCCACCCCTTTTGGTAATCCTTATTGGTCTAAAGCCTGGATTAAGGGTCTTACCCCCAAGATTAATTTTTTCTTTTGGACCATCCTCCAAAATAAGATCTTAACCCTAGACAACCTAAAGGGCAGAGGCTTTGCCTTCCCTAATAGATGCGCTCTGTGGCTTCAGGAGGAAGAGTTTGTGGACCACCTTGCCATCCACTATTCCTACTCAGCCTCAATCTGGGAAAGATTTCTTAAAAGTTTTTGCATTGATTGGGTGTTTCCTAACACTATTAGTGATCTATTTTCTTCCTGGAACTTATATTGGACTAACTCCTTTTTAAGATCTCTGTGGCAGCTATCTCTTCCTCACATCCTGTGGGGACTATGGAAAGAAAGAAATAATCATATCTTCAGGGATGTCTCCCTCAATTAGGATATTGTGTTGTAGCAAATTCACTGGGCGATTGTGGAAAATATTGGGATTATTGAGGGTCCTTGTTTCTCGAACAACCCTCTGGAATCAAATATCTTAAGTGCATGGAATTTGAAGATTGTCGATAGTTCTGATGCCAATCACAATAAAAGACTTGAAGCTAGATGGCAAACCCCCCCATATGGTTGGTTCAAAGTTAATTTTGATGGTGCTACAAAAGGTAACCCGGGTCCTTTAGGTTGTGGAGCTATTCTTAGAGATGACAAAGGAATTTGCAAGGAAATGGTTGCTGTCCCTATTGGAACTCAAACAAACCATAAAGCTGAAGTAATGGCTGCTCTCCAAGGTATTCTTCTTGCTAAATAATGGAATTGCCCCTACTTATGGATTGAAGGGGACTCAAACAATATCATAAAATGTCTTAAGGGGATCTCAAAGCCCTCATGGTCGATCAACAACATCATCAATACTATCATCAATACTGCTATAGACCTTATTAGCACTTTAAAAAAAAGTTACATATCCCACATTTACCGAGAGGCCAATGGCTCTACTGACTGGGCTGCCAACGCGGCGGTTAACAAAGAGGAAATGATTACATGGACAAGAGAACAAGGACTCCCCGAAAATGTTAGGCAAATCATTTTTAATGATCGATATAGAAGGACTCCAAATATTTTTGATGGATAGGATAATAATGAAAAAGACTAATTGGAGTACTTCAAGTCATTATAATAATGAGAGCCTCATTTATTATAATACCTATTTCATTAGTTCCCACACTTTTTGGGTAACTTTGATAGCTTTGACAAGCTTTCTGGCTAATTTGCTCTGTAAGTTTCAAAATTTGGCTCTGAACAACGAGAACATGGGTGGTAACAGGCGGTGATACGAACCAAGTAGCTGCAAATAATGGAAATAAAAGGAGGAGGTCTGGAGCATCTTGCAGAAGGGTGGTTTTTCAAAATTCATGGAGAGACTCCATAGACAGGATGGCACGGTTACCAGTTTTTTATGCAAAAACTGGAGAAAGGGTATGCTGAAAATTGGAGACCAGACTGTTGAAATTGATGAAGATCTTATTGCCCAAGCCACGGGCCTAAGAAGAGAAGGTTGCAACTTCTATAGAGATAGGAAAGTCAGCAAGGAGGCTATTGAGAGATCCAGAAACCGAGAATGAGAAAAAATGACTGGTAAAGTTGAGAAAAACCTACTACCCTCCTAGGGCTTTTGTCAAACCTTGGTGAGAGGTCCTCTTTGTTTTAATGCGCTACATTACATTAGATGGTAGGTTTACAAAAGTTTATGGTTACCATTTCGTCCTACTAAATCATTTTAGGCACGATGAAAAGGTTAATTTTCCTTATTTTTTGCTCTGCTTGATGAATGCCATTATTAAGGTCTACAAAGATAACCCAATGGGGGATACTTCCATGAGTCAAGGCTTAATGGTCCTTATTTATGACCATCTCAAGGCCAATCAAATAGCCCATATGCAGCTCTCTGTAGAGTCTGAGGAGGAGGGGTTTGACTCTGCCTTCTCACTGGAGGAGGATTCTGACAGTGTCCCCTTGAGTGATTCTAAGGAGAGAATGGATGTCTCAGATTATGAAACTAGAAAGAAGAGGAAACACATCAAAACAAGACCTTCTTCCTCTAAGGGTAAAAATCCTAAAGGCAGAATCCTGCAGATTAGCCTTTCCTCGGAGGAGGAGGTTTCAGAAGACTCGGAGGAGGAGAAACCTCAAGGGTTGTTTAAAAAGAAGACAAAAGTCCACACCCAGACTAGAAATAAGTACAAATGGAAGGAGGAGAATGTTAAGGAGCTGAAGGTCTATAAGCAGGAAAGGACCTTGGAAGCCGAACATAATCTGAAGAAGGTGACCATGGACGAGGCTCTTAGGGTTGAAGACAACTACTTTTTGGGACACCCCAAAAAAGGAACAAGATATCTTTGGTAAGGCTGATCCCCCCTCTAACCCTCCTCTAGAGGGTATGCATGGTTTCATGGATACTATGGAGTGGCTTATAACTGGTTACAAGAAAGCTGTGGATGACAACAAAAATCTCTGCAACATAATTCTGATTTTGGAAACCATCAACACTGGGGAAGGGAAGACCATGGCTAATTACATAGAGGACCTAAAAAATACCATTGCTAAAGCTGAAAACATAAGAGATTCCTTCAACCCCAGGTTTGAGAAAATAGAGAAAGATTTGCTGGAAAGGAAAAATCTTGCTGACGCTAATGACCAAACTATCTCGGATACTATCAGTAAAGTCAACAAAATTGAGGAGTGTCTAAAGAGCATTGCTGAACAAAGTTTAAGCATCCTAAATATTTCTGCTAGCAACACTAACACTCTCATCAACAAACATGATGAAGAAAAGGAAATCCTGGATATTGACCCGAACACTGAAGGAATAGGGGAAGCTCAAGGTCCCAGAATCCGTACCAGAGGCAAAAAGAAAGAAAAGAAACCTAACAAGGACCTGGAAGATCTCAAAGCTATTGGGGCCACCTATGACCAGCTGGTGAAAAAGGCTTAGGACCTGCTGAAGACTATAGCTGTGTAGCACCTTCCTTGTTTCTTTGCTATCTTTTTGGTTTGCTGGTTTTTTTGCCAGTCGTTTTGTAAGCGGTTCTTAAGCTCTGGACTTTTTGGTGTCTTATTTTAATCTCCTTTGTTAAAGGTTTTGGGTCTTGAAAACCTATTTTTCTAATTAATCAGAACATTTATAAATCTGACAAATAATTCATTTTGTTTTCATTTTTTATTAGCTAGTTGTAGTCATTGTGTTCTTTATGCAAGAAACTAAAGATTGCCCAAGACCTAAGCCAATATTGAGTTTATTTTTCATATCTCTTGGTATGCTTATGAGAGAACATTATCTATTATGTAATAACCTTTTTAGTGTGTGAATGAATCAATTATAATTGTTGAAAGGGTTATCCCCTAGGTCTTCTAGACCCTGAAGTGTAGAGGAGGTGTTTATTATTAATCTCCTATTCGTTAGCTAACTTTAGTATTAAATCTAACTATGGGAAAGTGTTTGTAACACCTCATACATTTGCAATTTCTCATTTTCTTATTTTGATCCGAGATTGACTCTTTATGTGTTATATCATGACTGTGTGTATATCATTCTTTTATATTGGCACCCATGAGGTGCATCCTACTTACAATTATATTATTTTATTCATATGATATCATTGTTGATGTGGATGGTAGGTTATACCGATAGTTTCAATGATGATCATATATACATTATGACTCTATAATGATGTAACATGATGTTTTTTTTAATTAGTGATAATGATACATTTTATTAATATCAAAACAAAGAAATTACAAAGTTTATACTGCTCTTCAAAATTGAGTGGTCTGTAATTCAAAAAGACCAGACCCCCCCCCCCCCCAAGCATCCACCCACCATGAAACCCTAGCCATGCATTACATTGCCATCCAAAAAGAAAAAAAATTTATTTCCCGTTGTGTATATCTAGCTACCATTTCAAAGCCTAGAAACTAACTAGACACCACTGCCCATTACACAGAGAGGTACGACAATCCAAAACCCCATCCTGTTGCTAATAGAGTACTACCCACCAAATCGCCATACATATATTGTAAAAATGGAGACAAATTTACATTTTTTGAGTACAAACAAAAATAGAGAGAAATTTCATTCCATGCTCACGACACTCACCTCTGTGTTTTGTTTCTTTAACAACACCACCTTCATTTTCCTCACACATTGCTTCCCTTTACCCGTAACATTCACTTCTACAACCACCAACACACTATTTTCCATGACCTAATCTGTTGGATGAAATTTTTCAATGACTCCCACCCAATTAACGCTTTAGCACATCACTCATCCCTATTGCACCCAGTTGGCCAATGCACAAAGGGAATTAACTTATGATCCTCCTCTATATTTGGGAAATCAATGCCCTCGCTAATGTCAAACCCCACTCTTGGGATAGCCTACTCTAACATAGGAACATCCAATCTTTCTCCAAAATCGCTCTCATCACCCATTTAATGGTGTTTGCGGCTTTGCCCAAGTCTAAGCCCCACACAATGACCATGGTGACAATGTCCATGTTCATTCTGTACCGATGCTTGGCTTGTAGAAAGACTTCCCCCAATAACATTTCTATCACTTGCACAAACTCCACATCCCCAAATTTGATGAGGCTTTTTAGTATCTTCACCAAAACCAACCCCAAAAAGGGGACTCCTACTGTCAAGAGATTACCAAGGTGAAATTTTCCTCCATCACCTTGTCACAACCCAATCACTATTATTTCAATATGTAGAGGAAAAACACTCTTCACCACATTTTATCACCACCTTGAGACCCTTGTCCTATCAACCAACTTCCCTTGTAGTGTTGTAAATGTTTCATTCATGCCAATAGCGCCAGGGATTGAAAGTAAGAGTACAAAAGTCTTTGAATATCATCTTCTCGATATCACTAAAGGATAACACCCATTTATATAAAACATCTACCACCATATTTCCTGAACACCATACATGGCTAGTTTGGTAACTATCAAAAGTTGCCAATTCATCCCTGATTGCAAAAATGTACATTTACAGGTGTGAAGCTTGCACCTCACCTGAAATAATTTTATCAATAATGATTAGAGAATCACCCTTCAGGTGAATTTTTGAGAGTCCCATACTTTTACCAAATTTAACTGCTTGAAGGGCTGCCAATTCCTCTGCCACATTATTCGCTCCATCCTCTACCCTTTTTGCACCCATGGCAATTCTATTTCCCATCAAATATTCTGCTACAAATCCTATACTCAAGGGGCCTGGAATGGCCTTATAAGAACCATCAAATTTGATTTTAAATCATCCCTCCAAAGGTTTCAACCAAGTGACCTCCTTTGTTCGACTCAAATCCAAATTAACCCGGTCCAACCCATTAACAGGATGATGTAATATGATATTATACAATGATATTTGGATTGTATTATCAGGATATTTTGGTTATACTGATTATGATGTGGTTACTTAATGATGCTTTGTTGATGTTATGTTGGTTTAGTGAGATATGATGTTACTAACCATGACTATTATGTGACCCTGATTAGGGAATTATATCTACATTTTTAGCTATATTATATTATATATGTATGCATAGATGTTTGTATGTTTTGGTTGATTTAGGTATGAAGCATAGATTCCACTTGGCTCCACAATTTTGAGCAGGCCCATATCCTCGACAGTGGTTACACAAGGCAACACAATGGCCAAATTTGTTACCTAGTCTTGGCCATCATTCCTAATTTGGATGATTTTCCCTCAATTCATGTGATTATACCTCTGTTACTATTTTGGCAATGTCTAGTTACCCTTATGCACTATTGTGAAAGGCTACTAAAGACTGTATGTGCATAGTCAGTTAGTTGTTAATTATTGCTATTATAATATGTATATTAATGATATTTTATTTTTATAGTGGTAATTAAATATTTAAATGTGAACTATGCCTTATATGTATTTACTTTAATGAGATTTACACAATTTTTCCTTTGTGACATTTTGGGAGTTTAATTGGTTTTACAATTTAAATTTGAATTTATTATTTTTATATTCCCACTCCAAAAAATGAAAAATAATTTGTGATTGGAGTTTTATTTTCAACACTTAGTTTATTTTTCCTACACTTTGCTCTCAAACCATACATGACCATTTTGGATTGTTGAGATTAGATTATTGGTTTAGTCATTTTTTATAGGTAGGAGCTCAAAAGATTTGTGTGGGTGAACTCTTTGTGTGGGTGAACTCATTGTGTTGTCCAAATTTTGTGGCTTCTTTTGGCGTGGTATGGATCTTAAATTCCCCCTTTGTTTCTTAATTTGAATGTTTAAATATTGTTTTGAATGGTTCATGGGGTGATTTAGAACACTCCCATTATTTCAATTTGATCTTTAAATAAGTTATTTGATTATATTGTCTAAATTTTGCAAACTATGGTTGATATGGGGAAACTCTACACAAATTTTTACGGATGGATGACATGTGAATTTTATTGCATTTTTGAAGTGTTGTGTAGTTGTAGATCAATGCACTTTCCCAAATTTTTATTTTATGATGTTTTAAATTTTAAGCTTTTTAGAGGTCCATTAATGGTGGCCTCCATGACTAGTTTTTAGCCAAATTGGGCATTTGATAAAAGTGAGAATTCAATGTTGAAAATGTGAAATTATAACATGCAGTCCTAATATTATATATGCAATTTTTAAATTGAGATCGATTTTTTTTCCAATTTTATGTTATTGAGGCTATTTGAGCATTTGAGAATATGTAAATTTAAATGCATTATTCATATGAGTTTTATGAGTTTTGTCATTGGGATTGGCATTGGTTATGTATTATTCCTCATTCATGGGAATGAGATGAGCTTGGGTATGGGCAAGTCAATAAGAGGAGTGACACTTAATGGGGGCTAGGGCCCAAATTGACCGCCAGGATAACCTATTGGAGAGTTGAGTAAACAAGTGAAAACATAACAAAAGTAATGAAGTAAATACACTAATAAGATAATTATGGATGATCCTTACATGTATTGAGTGCTTGTAAATGATAAAGACATATTGGGAAGGTCTGGTCATTAGTGGGGTGTTGATCTAGCATGATTGAGTCTCCTTGTCTTTATGAAAGGTCTACTCGAATTTGCATGAGCCAACCCTTTGAGCTATGCGATGGCACTCCCAATTCTTGGTTTCTAATATCCAACTGCATGTAGACTTCAATAGCAACCTTATGGTGAATTTATAACTTGATATTATTCCTATCCTTGATAGTGCATTGTATGTTTGTATGTGTAATGGTGAAAATTAGGGTTCAACCAATTAAGGTAACAAAATCACTAATTTTGCTTAATTAACCATCACATTGAAAGAGGGATGGACGTAATATATCTAGGCTTGATCCCTCTAAAGAAAAATCTCTGAAATTATAATTAGGTTTCACATGGGTTAGGGTTTTGATTGCCTCTTTCTAAGTTGAATTGTGAAAATGTTGAAATTAGAGTAAATGGGTGAATATTGAAGAGATCAGGCATAAACAGTGAGCTACAGTCATTGTACGAAGACACCAAATTGGATCTAAGTAGACGGATATGATTTGGATTTGTTCCTAGAATTTTGACCTAATTTTTGGGGATCGTGTTGCTCCTTGCCCTGGTCTTTTGAATTTCTCGTCGTCAAAAGGTGAACCTATTCATCTATGCAAATCTTGTTGATCCTCCTGAACGTATCCTTGTACTTGTTTCTCACAAACAAAAAGAAGGGGGATATTATTGAGAATAGGATTTTTCCTAAGTCAAACCTTGGTTTAGGAATTAACCTTGAATGAAATAATGCAAAAACTGAAATAAATACTAGAAATATATACCTTAGAATTGCAATTGTTGATGATGATGCTTTTTTCTTTGAATGTAATCTCATATGTTGTATGAAATTCTATGAACATAAAAAAAACCTAATCACACACACATCCTTGCATAGGAATGATGTAATTTTGCTCCACAATGGTTGAATGATGAATATGAAACCTTGAAGATCTCTGAAAATGCTTGATAATGAATGCTTCATGGATACAAGAATACTTTTAGGTAAAATGTAGATGGAGACTTAGATTAGAATGAATTGATATAATGTCTTTATATAGGGGTTCTAGGTAAGTTATTGATTAGGCCCACCTCCAACAGTCATATGGAGCCACAAGGATCAAATCTTACCGATGAGATATAGCACCAACCTCATTTTAAATTGGGGTCAGATTAAGAGGGACCATGGTGTTTTGGGGTGCCATGGTCCAAACCAAGGGACTCTATAGCCTGGTCCCTCTCCAATTAGGGCCCAAAAAAAGGTAAAATGAGGTGGATATCCCATGGTGGGACCCACAAAAGGCTATTCATGGCCTCAAATCTAGAGAATAAGCACAAAAATGACCTAGAAAGGTGATGAGGATAGGACATGCTAAAGTAGGGGCACAGAAATGATGTGTCAATTGGCTCAGTGATAATTTAGGACACTACATTTATCCACCACTTTAACAAGAGTATGAGCCTATGCAAATACTGGTGATAAAGTAGATGAAAGATGAAGGACATGAGCAATTAGGTGCACAATCACAAGGAGTATAAGACATCACTTATATTGAGGAACCAAGCCCCTAATCTTAGGATCTTAACTCACTCAATCGCATGCAAGGGCACACAAAACAAGACAAAAAAGGAAAGCAAAGACAAACACAGACAAAAAAGGCAAAAGACACAACACGTAGAAGCTAAAAACCAAAAACAAGACCTTAAGTCAACTAGCCGAAGAGACATTGATATCAAAATATCTCAACCACTAATATCACTCTTGAAAAATGCCATCTCAAGAACACAAGTGATCACATAAAAATAACAAGAGCACATATCATCCATTAACTACAAATAGAAAAGCTATGAGATCATGAGAAGAAAGGGGGAAGCATGTATACATATTCTAGATGTGTTTTTCTAGGCGATCCATGAGAAGAGGAGTGAGAGAGGTCATGGATGAATATTATAGTTGTGTTTTTCTAGGTGATCCATGTTGGGGAGGAGAGTAGGAATAGTCTAGTTGTTTTTTGCTAGTTCCACTCATCATGCTGTGTGTGCAACTGGTGTTTGGTTTTAGGTGTTAATAATCTCGTATAAGTTTGTTTTCTTTGGTTTCGAGCATGCAACAATTTGTGTAATATGTGAAATGCAAATGCAAATGTGTGTCTAGTATTAGAAACATTCCATGTAAGATTTTGTTTTCTTTGGTTTTAAAAATGTAAACTCCATGTAAGACAAATATATGCTTGGTTTCAAGGACATCTCATGTAAGAGTTTGTTTGCTCCATTTTTGATAATTTGTACCATGTATAAGACATATATAACTATTGTGTCTATTTTTTGGGCATGAAACATCTCGTGTAAGAGTTTGTATGCTCTGGTTTTGAGAATAAACACCCCGTTTAAGACATGCAAAAGTATAGTACAATATAGTACAAAGAGGGTGATATGTAGGCCCCCCTTAAGATGTCAACATAGCCCTATGTTGATGTCTTAAGGAATCTATAAACAAGGATACCCACCTTCAACACCAAGGGGATATACTTTTAGGCAACAATGTTCATAAATCCAAGCTAAAGAGGCAATACTCTTACAAGCGAGGATAATATAGTTGAAAAATAGATATCTTGCAACAAGTGTAAAGGGAATATTTGGAGGAGAAGAGATATTTTCTCAAAGACATATACCTACAAGAGGGGTTTATTGAACAAACATAATATATTCTACCAAAAGAAGAGAAGGAGAACAAGAATGCCCACTTTCCTCCTCCTGCTAGGTAAATGGGATTTTTTATGAAGGATGACACACTTTTAACCCAAACTGAAGGGTTTGTTTATAATACATATACATTGCCAAGTGTAAGTAGGTTGTAGTCAAGGATACACACCTCTTGCATAAGAGAGAGTCCTTCTGTAAGAAAACATCTTCACACAAGGAATGGCATAAAATCATAAGAAAACACCACTCAATAAAGGAAAAGTTGATCCTTGGGAAGGATAGAAGAGATCAATTCCCCCCAAGCATAGGGACAATAAGAATAATTACACAACCTCAAAGGAGAGATTAGACACAAGTAGATTCACAATGTACTCACATGAAAGAATATTCAATGCATGAAAAAACATGAAGATATGTAAAATCCAACTCTAAAGAATAAGTAATCTTCAAAAAAGGAAAGATTAAGATGAAGGATCACAAAATCCCCTAAGGAGAGATTATCCATAAGAGATGTACCATTTCAATAAAGAAAGGACATCAAGGTATGAAAAATGCAACCCCCAAAGGGAATAGTGAAACTTTAGATAGAGAGAAGAAATAGGATAATATTCTTGCCCCCCAAGAATAGAGGCAAGAATGAACTATGTTGCTATTGATATTGAAAACACATCAACACTCATGAAAAATAGCCCCTGATGAAGATACCTACTAATTTCATAGGGTGGGGAGAAACATGGAGGGTGAATGGAGTGCTAAGGCACTACCTCTTCACCAAGGAAGAGTGCAAGATCAGTTGTAAGAGCTATGCGAGCTCTATCATATTGGTCTTGAACAAATCTTTTAAATGCTTTACAATTTCCAAGAGAATGAGAATAACTACGATGAAATAGACAATGTGAACCACCTTCCTTATGCTTATAATTGTAATTAAGTGTAATGAAAGGGAAAACAACATTCTTATCATACTTCAGTCTCCAAAAGATTGTAGTAGATTATTTCTCTTGGTCATCAATGGGATTAGGTATTGTCTCTTGAGATGTAGGAAAAGGATTGTTAAAATAAGATGGATTGTCATCTATGATGATAATAGTTCCATTATCAACTAGTTCTTGCATACTTTTTTTAAAATCCAAACAATCATTAGCATGATGGTCATGAGTTTGATGATATGAACAAAAAGGAGTGTTTCAGGAAGAAGCACCTTTAGATGGATGATAGGTTCTATGTCTTGCAAGATATTCCTTAAAGTTTTGAATTCTAAGGAGATAATCCATACATTAATGATGAGAATGTCCTGTCCCTTTGGTACTAACTTGCGTAGGAGGGTTTATAGGGACTTTGATTCCTTGTTCAAATTTTCCAAGTCCTTGTCCTCTAAAACCTTGTTTTAATATTATGTTATAGCCACTCTTATGAGAATGTTTTAATTGAGAAGGAGGAGTATTATTATGAATTTGTTTGAAATTTTTAGTATAATTATATCTATAAGGAACAAAGGGAGAAGTAGATGAAGAAGGAATATCTTTTGTAGGAAATTTCTCCTTTCTGTCATCATACATATGCTCTTTGATAGGTTGGGAAGGAAGATCCTTATCATCTAAGGCCTTATATTTACTTAATGTTATGTGTGGAGATATATCATGAATGAAATGCATAACATCATCTTCTGTATAATTTTTTTGATGGTTAAGATAGGCTTTAGGAGAATAAAGGGGATCTAGAGAGATTGAAAAATCGATAATTTTGACCTTGCCCCCCTTGTGCTAGGGTATGTGTATGAGAAGAAGATGGTTCCATATTTATCTTCAATGATTTATATCTATTAGAGAGATCATTGATAGAGTATTATCTATTTCTTCATTCACATGAGATAACCTAGGAGAGGTACAAGTATTAGGTTTTTCATTAGCATCTCTAGGATTATGATCTACAAAAGCTTTTATGTGATCGACATATGTAATGTATTTTCCTAAAAATATCACCATAAAAAAACATGCATCATGGATAAAAGCTTTGAGATTTAATTGATTAATAGGAGATATTTTTGAAATTCTAAGAATACAATATGCCAAAGTGCTATGAATGAAAAGAAGTAAGGTGAAGTGAACAAAATCATTATCCAACACATGATTATGATAAATATAAGTGAAAAACAATGTAATCATATGTGAAATGGAAAATAAATCAGATATATTAAGTGACATTATGAATGTCAAAGATAAGATCTAAAAATATAAATTAGAATTTATGCAATCCACAATCCAAATAAAACAAAATAAATTAGGGTTTTAATGAATTTAACCTCTACATTTACATAATTTGATTAAAAATATAATCTATGAGTGCAAATTTGAAAATTAAAATGCTCAAAAATTAGATTTGAGAACACAAATAAGAAATAGTGGTTTAAGGAGTCGGGTTCACCAAAATGTAATGGTGAAAATTAGGGTTTCACCATTTAAGGTTGTAACGCCTGACTATGAGGCCTAGAGGACAAAAACAAATTAAACAATGAAAATGTGAATAATTTATTTTTAAAACAAATTTTACCATACAAATGCAAGGATTAACCTGATGTTACAAGATAATGATAAGATGAACAAATAATATCTAACTAGAGTCCTCAAGGCCCCACAACGATGTTACTCAAGATAACATAACCATACAAATAACACAAAGAAACTTCTATAAATAGGGTAAATTGAACTTTACAAAGGTACATGATTCATAATACATTTCCATGGAATTATACATATAACATTGATTACATTACAAGGTATACGTAAGGATATAATCTCCATGAGTACAACAATGGAGTGAATACATAAATCTGGTACATAATGAAGACCTTCAATCTCCTCAAGAGCCATCACGATCAGGATGCAGGACATACCAAAACCCAATGGGTGCGAATAGAACTCCACCCAACCATGTGGTACCATTAGGTCCACCCCCCGTGCTAGGAGGTATCTGCCAGACCCAAGAGACAGAAGCAACACACAAGAGTACAACATGACTCTCAAGAGCACCAACAAGACTATACTCACAATAAAATCAACAAGACTTTACACATAGGAGGCTCACAAAAGTAATGTCAAAGGAGACACAAAAGTAAAACAACCAACTTCCAGAGACCCGAGTAATCCACAGAAGGATAAAAGACATAAGTTAGCACTAGGTATGCAATTGGGAAGAGTGTCATCACTAGGTTGTCATGAGTTACCTTGGTAGGTCTTCAATAGGTCCCAACCCCCTTCTTGGGTTACCTTGGTGAGTCTCCCAACCCCGGCCCTCATAAAAACTCTAGTGGACCAAACCAACCTTTTGTAGGGAAAAGATTGGTGGATGCCATTCTAGGCCTTCTCAACTTACCCTAAACCTATACAAGTGTTCGAAAGTAAGAGAGGCAACAAAATCAATCTTTATTAATGTGAGATAAATACCCACCCCAATTCATTATGTTATGTTTTCACTTGATTACAAACTTTCATTGAGTTACCCTGACGACCACTTTGGGTCCCAACCCCCAATGAAAGCCACTCCCCAAGATTTGCACCTAGGAATCCCAGCAACACCAAAAATCAAATTGGAAATCACAAAATGGTTAAACATCAAAATACCATAGCAAGGTTTGAGTCTCTTGCTAGAATAAGATAACATACAAGGAGTATCCAAAGTAGGCTAGGAAAGTCCATCCAACTTCATAAAAATGCAAGGCTTGAACTTTAATCCAACAAAAGAGAAGTATGGCTATGCACTAAAGAATCCAAAGAAAAACTCCCCCCTGCAAGCCTTTGAAAACCAATAACATAGATTAACTTATCCAAATATCCCCACAAGGACAAAGAAGATCCAATAGAAAAATAAGGTCTCATCATGCCAAGGATAAAAGAGTCCAATTCAAATTACTAAGAAGACCACTATAACACTTATACGACAAAACATCATTAACTCCGTTAATTCGAGGTCTCCAAAAGAACCATTATAACTTATTTTAGTCTTAATAATTTTCTCAAATGAACTAACATTACATTATGCAATAAATTTAAACAACATATTTCATTATTATCATTATGCTTAACATGAATCATTCAACACTGGATTAATAAAAGAACCCAAAGAATACTATATATATCAAAACATCCAACCAAAACTCACAGTGAACAAAAATTACAGTTACAGGGAAGAATAAATTTTATCTTCTCGGGCCATGAATCCAGGAGTAATATTTGCCAATAATTTCATAATCAAATCCGATAATTTTTTTTTTTGAATTCTTAAAACAAGATCCATAAAAAAATTACAGTCAAGATCTCATATTGAAATTTTTCCAGAAATCCAATTTTACCTCGAAAATGGATATTCGAAAATCTATAACCCCAATTTCTTTTCCGCAAATTTATTTTAAACAAGATCAATCATGACATAACCAAAACAAGCCACAAATAGAAAACTTTTCAGATATTCAATAAACCCCCAAATTTTAATAATCTAAAATTTGTAACCCCAAATAAATGAATAAACAACAGGTTGATTTCCTTCAACTAGAAACATATTTTACATGCAAGAAATTAAAGAAATGAAGAAATCCTACCTCTATTTGTTAACTGGACAAATCCACAGAGGTAGAAGCAATATCCTTCTAGCAAACTCTCGGCTATGCAAAGTTCAACCAAATAGCTTCAAACCAACAAATCAAATCCATCCTCCATTACCCATTTCTCCTTTTTCATTTCAATTTCTTTGTTCAACTCAGATATTTTCCAAAATCCCATTACATTTCCCCAAAAAAAAAAACTAGAAAATTTTCATGCATAGAGCCAATTTCTTCACGGCAAGAGCCCGTCCCCTATTTTCCCCCAAAAAGCAGATTATAATAATTTCCCAAATGTAACTCCCCAATGCATGCAGGAACTTTTCCTACTAACTCTTACAATATTTATTACTCATTAACTCCCCCTTACACAATAAAAAATTAAAATAATTAAATATCCATTAAAAATTATATTATTTTTTAAAAGTAAAATAGATTATTTTATGAATAAAAATAATATACCAAAATAATCACTATACTCCCATTTAACACTCTTTTTCCGAATGATAAAATAAAATAATTTACTTAGCTAAATTTAGCTTAATTTAATATTGCACAACTATTCACTTTATAAAATAATTAATCAAAATATTCAAATACCATTTGTTTATAATAATACTCTTTTTCTACATTAATATTAATTAAATACTAGCCATACTCTAATGTAAAGAACTACAAATAAACATAGCACGAAGTCTAAAAGGGTACAACCAACAAATACAAGGCTAACAATGACCATAAGGATACCTGATAGGAGACTTGTTCCATAGGGTCTGACTGATACTCCAAATTTTCCACATTTCCGTTGGGTTGTAGAGCACACTCAGACACAAAGATTCAGGTGGAGTCAATGCTCGGTACTTATAGCTGTATCACCGAGTAAATATGCATATATTTCTCCAACATATACAGGAACACTGGTGGAGGAGAGTCGTGACATTCTGTGTCCCTCCGAAGTGGGTGATGGAAGATCATCCCCTCGCACCCCATACAGACTCGAACCCATACAAGAAAACGAACATAAGATATATTCATAAAGTTGATATGTCAGTGCAAGGTTAGTACTTAATCATATAATCTAACATCTAAACATCCATAGAGATAAAATGCATAACCAATATCATATCCTAGAATCACGATAAAATTCATTACATTAGAGAGTACCACCCAGCCACATAAACAACAAGAGAAGTCAACAAGACTCAAACTAGGTTAAACAAAGTCTGATCAAGGAAGGGGCATTATACAGGTAACAAAGACATTAATTTTACTTAATTAACCATCACATTAAAAGAGGGATGGACCTAATGGATCTAGTCTTGATCCCCCTAAGGAAAAAACTTTAAAATTCTAATTAGGTTCCACTTGGGTTAAGGTTTTGATTCCCTCTTTCTAAGTTGAATTGTGAAAAT
The DNA here is from genome assembly GCF_030272615.1 of Cryptomeria japonica. Classification (NCBI taxonomy): domain Eukaryota; kingdom Viridiplantae; phylum Streptophyta; class Pinopsida; order Cupressales; family Cupressaceae; genus Cryptomeria; species Cryptomeria japonica. The sequence continues at coordinate 173,644,978 of NC_081410.1, read as the reverse complement.
GCTAAATTTAGGGTAAATGGGTTAATATTGAAGAGTTTGGGCATAAACAACGAGCTACAATCGTTGCATGGAGACATCGACGTGGATATGAGTAGAAGAATATGATTCAAATATGTTTGCAGATGTTTAACCTGATTTCTTAGGATCGTGCTGCTCATAGCCTTGGTCCTTTGAATTTCTCGCTATCAAAAGGTGAACTTGTTCTGAGTAGAAGCATATGATTCAAATATGTTCATAGATGTTCGACCTGATTTCTTAGGATAGTGTTGCTCCTTGCCCTAGTCCTTTGAATTTCTCATCATCAAAAGGTGAACCTGTTCGTCTCTGCAAATCCTGTCGATCCTCTCGAATGCAACTCAGTACCTATTTCTTGCACATATAAAGAAGGGGGAAATTTTGGGAATAGGTGTTTTCCTAAGTCAAACCTCGGTTTAGGAATTAACCTTAAATGAAATAATACAAATACTGAAATAAATACTAGAAAAATATACCTCAGATTTGCAATTGTTGATGATGATGCTTTGTTCTTTGAATGCAATCTCATATGTTGTATGAAATGGCATGAACATGACAAAACACTAATCACACATGCTTGCATAGGAAAAATGTAGTTTTCCTCCACAATGGTTGAATGATGAATATGTAGCCTTGAAGATATTTGAAAATGCTTGATAATGAATGCTTCATGGATGCAAGAATACTTTTAGGTTGAATGTAGATGGAGAATTAGATTGAAATGAATTGATATAATGCCTTTATATAGGGGGTTCTAGGTAAATTACTGATTAGGTTGACCTCCAATGGTCATGTAAAGCCATGCAGATCAAATCTTACCAGGGAGATATAACACCTATCCCATTTTAAATTAGGGCTAGATTAGGAGGGACCATGGTGTTTTGGGGTACCATGGTTCAAACTATGGTGTTCCACACCTTGGTTGTTAATCCTATGAGGATCCAGTTAATATTGAGAGGGGGGGGGGTGAATCAGTATTAAGACCAATTAAAACTTTAAGCCCAAAATCAAACTTATATCAGTTTTGAAACCATTTAACAAATATCTCAACTTCTTTAATCAAATCTAACACCTTCTTTATCAGATTTGCTTAATACATTAATCAAATCATTTACCACATCAATCAATTCTTTCACCACTTAAGAAATCATATAGATTTGATCATTTACCAACTTATCTTATCAAATCAACCACTTTTCTCTATCAACTCTTATTAGTACAGGGAACCTTTGATAAAATTATGATAAAACATCAAAACCGGTGTACTAAAAAATAGTGCGTGAAATGTAACATAAACAAGAACATCACATGAAAACATTCCACACACGAACACCATAATTTTTTTGATGTGGAAACCCAAATAGGGAAAAACCATAGTGGGAGTTGGCACCCACAAATATTTGTACTCTTTTGAAGTATTCCCTGTTAGGAGCTTACAATACGCCCTGTTAGGAGCTTACCATGTTAGGAGTCACCTGGTTAATGGATTTGCCTAGCAGCCCGATTAGGAGCTTGATGATTTGTTAGGATCAACCTTGTGAGATGATTAAACACTCTTTTGAGAGCTTCTTGTTAGGAGACTTAAATGTTTAAGGCCTGTTAGGAACTACCCGGTTAAGGGATTTAACCTGCTACAACTGTTAGGGAACAACAATAAAAGAAATGATATGTTACTTGCACTTCTCTGCTTGTTTGATCAGATCCAGTTATGCACAACACTCTGCAACTCTCAGGAAGATCTCACACTTCACTTGGATGGCTCAACACATTCTCTAAGACCATCAACATCATAAACATCAACTGTGCCATCCTAAATAGCCATCTTAACTAGGTCGGCCACTAAACCCTAATTACATCATAAATTTACAGTACAAATTGTAAGAGATCATCACAAATCGATATACAGATCATTACAACAAATTGCAATGCAATATCAACCAATGGTTGATCGTAACACATCATGAAAATTCGATTTGTACCAAAGTCAAAACCTCAAAACACTCTACTAAGCATTTCGTTGATTCCCAAGAAATTATACCAAAACAATAATTAAATAATTCATGTGGGTTGCGTTGTGTTACCAACTTCATGTAGACTTGTCTTCGATCATCGTCATGACATAAATCATTACCGGTTTGATGATTTCTTTACTGGTTTTAAACCCTACTAAAACCTTAGCAAAGCTTCATCAGAAATTTGAAACATGCCTTCCGATAATCATCACAAATTATGGTTCTGGTCAGATACTCATTTCCATGATACAAGTTCACATTCCAAACTGTAAATCACCAATCATCACCGATTATCCAATTCAATCAAAACAACTCTGCTTTACCGGTTGAAGTCCTATTTCACAGACTTTAGTTCTCTGCCTGTAAACCCTGTCTTCCGATAAACCAAATCACTTAGATGACAAAACAAAACATCAAGAACATTAGTAATCATCATTTGACACCAGTTGCCGTCAATGACAACACAAATAACTGATCAAGTCATCTAATCACAAAATCTTAATCTCTTCATCACAAATAGACTTCTATCATTTACCGGTGCAGCCATCCATCTTCAACTGCACCATCTCATCTGTATCAGTTATGCCAAATGCCAACATTGGTCCCTCTCTAATTAGAACCAAAACAAAGGTAAAATGAGGTGGGTATCCCATGGTAGGACCCACAAAAGGCTATTCATGGCATTAAAGCTAGATAATAGGCATAAAATGAACGTAGAGCCATGCTTGTGCAATGTCGATTAGTGATGATTTGACCTAATCTTGAGGTTTGAGCATTGTTCATGTGTATATTATGTATGTTAATATTTAATTACGTAAAAAGAATATACTTGCATATTTTACTTGTATTATTTTCTCATATCCTCTAGGGTTTAATGGTCCATTGATTTGGGAACCAACAATACTTTCTACAATACTTGGAGCGAGAAAACTCCAATATTATCTTGATTCATGGCTTTCAAATTATGGTATCTTAGATTTCTTATCTTTATTTCCTTTATGAGAATGTCTTTTCTATTTCTACTTATAGTCATTCAACTATATGAGGAAGCACCATGCTTTGGTGCAATGATATTTATTTGCACTCAACTTATTTGCATTTTTCCAGATCATCACTATTTGAAATATTCACTAGATGTTCAATGATGTTGGTAAATGTTGTGTAGAAAAAATAAGGTTTATGTGATAATATATTATTTTCTTTGTTGGTATGTGATTAGAAGTGATTGTATTATGAAAAAGTGCAATGTAAGGAAACAAACACCTACAAAGGGAGGAGTGGGTGACTATTATTGTAGAGTGTAGATGTTGGCTGGACTAGCACGAGGGTGAATATTGTGAATGAATGGTTTGATACACGCCTATGTATCTATACATTTAGATCTCATCATTTATACTTAATTATGGGGCTTTAGAAATCAATGTCAAAAGACAAATAATGCATTTTGTTGTGACACTTTGATACCAAAGTGTTCTGTAAGAGAGATGGACTTGAGAGCTCCAATTGGAGATAAGCAATGTAATTAAATACCAAGCATGTGAGTGTTGAACACAAATTACCACTGAGAGGGGGGTGGATTAGTGGTTCCTAAATTCTTTTCCCTTTCAGAACAACCTTAGAGTATTGATTATTGTCCTAAGCACTAAACAGTCAAACCGACAAGACAAATGAAGATACCAACAAAGACAATCACACAAATGCAACCCACAACACCAAATGTATGAGGAAAACCCAATATAGGAAAAACCTCGGTGATAAATGCTGCTGGAGACTACTGCCGCAATCTAGCCTCACAAGTGAAATACTGAATTACAAAGATTTAGGGCACCAACCCAAGGAGCACCAACCCCTACACCAAGCTCCAACTTGGTGATGTATATTGAAATACAATTTTGATACAGTTATAGCTTCTGGTTGCAAATGAGTCCTGCAACACTTGATCAAATAGATTTTTGCTGCTTAACAACCTTCTCTTCTCTTTTATCCTCACACCATGCTCGGTCACACTTGGATGCCTTCTTGAGCGATTACACCTCACTTGTTAGCTCAATTGTCAGACCCGCAACAATTTACTGGTACTCTGTCTCTATCGGTTCAACCCTCTCACCGATTTTCCTGCTAACTCACTCTGCAACTTTCTTAGAATAAACTCTAAGTAAGATGATCCTTCTCTATGCTCAAGCTTTCTTCACTTTGATAATATGATGAAACAATAAGGATCCGATCAACTACTAAGAGGGGGGGGTGAATTAGTAGATAGAAAACAAACTAAACTTTCACCAAACTTAATCCGAACTCATAAACAACTTGCTAAACTTAACAGGTTCAGTTACTATTATAAAAAACTGTAACTGCACTATCAAACTTTACCGGTTGACCAAAATATCAATGATACAATGTAACAGATCTGTAACTCACATACCATTTAACTAAAACATTAAACCACTTTACTAAAATCAATAATAGCTCATTTTAGATCACTTTCGGTCATCTAAATATATCTAAGTGACTTTAACAGTTAATCATATCAAAACATATCCACAAAATCATTCACCACTTGACAAAATGATTTTTCACGTGGAAACCCAAATGGGAAAAACCACGGTGGGGATGAATACCCACAAGTATTCTGAACTCTTCTAAAGTTTGCTCTGTTAGGAGCCAAGCCTTGTAAGAAGCTTATACAATAATGTCCTGTTAAGAACAGATCCGGTTAGGGACCACTCAGTTAAGGGATTGACTACAATACCCTATTAAATGCAATACCCTGTTAGGAGTAACCTCGGTAGATGATTTCAAATCCAAGCTAATGGATCACTTGGTTAGAGGATTTAGACAACACCAAGCCTATTAAAGCATATCCTATTAGGGGATTTGTTTTTTATATTGGTTAGAGAATAATAGGGTCTTTGATGATTTGGTAATAGCACTATCTTGCTTAGTCAGATCCTTTTCTGCTCCTATCTGCCTTCAAAACATTCTGTAGATACTCCTTCTGGTTCGACAACAATCACACTACCACACTAAACCAAATTGCAAACACAATTATAAAACAACTCATGGACCTTATAAGAAAATACAATAGGTCGGTAACACATCACAAAACCTACAAATCTCATAGAGATTATAAACATATCAGTTCAAACATAATTGTTGGATTACATAGCAATCAACTACACATTGTTCTAGATAACTTGAACCGCTCCTGGATTACCGCTCATTGAATTCTATAACTTATCACGCGTTTTCTAATTCATGCTATGCAATTGCTCATTCCCAAGATAAACAGTTATCTTCACGCACCAAAATCACTTTGAAACTCATCAAGTGTATCATGCATACGTGGTATCTTCATCTCCAATCACCATTCAATCATAGATCATCATAACCAATTCACCAAGCTCCATCAGTTAGGGTTTGGCATATCAACTAGTTAGGGTTACTGGTTGATCACTCTGCTTGAAATACCAATACCGGTTTCCAACACTGTTCTACTACCGGTCGCATTATTGCATCACTACCGGTTGTAATACAAATCCATTACCAGTTGCTATTGATATCAATGGCAACACTATACTTCATATGCAATGCCAACACACTCTACTTCTTAACATCAAGCATCAAACATTTATGTCTCAAGTTTATCCATTTATAATCTAGGATTCCCGCCTAAAAACCACACCCAATCAATGTCGTGTTAGGTTTTGCCTTCTCCAAATCAAACCAAATCCAATCTGATTCAATTTGCTTTTCCAGAGATATGATCTTCATGACAACAATCAATCACCAGCAAAGCTTCACATTCCAATGTGCGTTTTCTAAATCTAGAGGTCTGCACCATGATTTTCTGCTTTTCTCTATCATATGCCATTAATGGATTTGTTGTTTCCTTCATCAAACGGGTACAAATATCAAATCTTCTTGCAGAATCAGCTCAATCACTTTGCCAGCTTGAATTTCTTGAGCCGCAATCCTCTGGCATCCTCCATGACTTGCGAGTTCTTCATAAAAGTTGATCTGCTTGCTAATTTGTTATGTCAATGCACACTCCAATGACCTGTGCAATACCACCACCTGGCATCCAGCTGCCATGCTTGTTGACATCCACCTCTTCTTGGATTTCGAAGTCAGTTTGACATTATTTGTTGAGAAAGGTTGACTACCGGCTCAATCCACCTTACCGGTATGACCAACAAACATCCTCTATACCGACAACACATCCTCTTGATGATTCGTCTTGCCTTTCGTTATGCTAACCTCTCTATTTTTCTCACGGAGTGTGGTTGTGATTCTTTTAGCATTTCACCTCTTCATTACAAACATGCAACCAACCTTCATCCTGGTTTGTGCCTTACTGGTAAGCTTGATAACTGGTAGATGACATAATTAATGTCTACCGGTAGCCTTTCTTCTGTCTGCTCACTCACATGTGCATTGCCATCATATGTCTTGCTCTTATTGTACCGGTGACCTTTCCAAACTAGTTTGACATTAATGACAACTTAATGCCAATAATGCCAACAACTTCCCCCTTTGGCATTGATGTCAACTTACTGCAAGACTTCATACCGGTAGATTTATCCCCCTTTGACACAATGACAAAGGGTACCATAGACTCCCCCTTTGATCCACACCGAGCTCCCCCTTAGGCTGCTACCAGTGATTGCAGCTGGTATTGAGATGTGGTTCAAGAGTTATAGATGCTGCTATGAACTCCCCCTAAACCATACAAATCCTTCCTTTCTCAAGTGCATAAGGCAGATGACACAACTCCCAACTTGTGTCTTAGGTACTCAAAAGTTCTTAACGACAATAGTTTGGTGAAAACGTTTGCTACTTGTTCTCCAGTAGGGACATAATCCATCCTAACTTCCCATCCTTCAACCTTCTCTCTGAGAATATGCTTTGTCTTGGATGTTGGCATATGATGAACTGGTATGATGATATGATGATAATGTATGTTGTCATTGATGTCAATAAGTACAGGTGAACTGGTATGAAGATTGGAAGAAGTTGTTATTGATGTTCAAGTTGGAGAACCGATATGAAGAGATGAAGTGAAACGGTGTCAGGGTTTCACTAAGTGTGACTATTGGTTGGTAGTCTCAGCTCTAGGGTTTCCGGTTTGGAAATCTAGCGTGTGCGATGCAAATGGTGATATTTTGTGATGAGTTAGCTAAGAATAAGGATGAGATCAAGATGCCAAGTCAGTTTTGTGCAAGTGAAATATTTCCTTGAGGATCTTGCATGTGAAGATCGATTGCATTAAATGTCTACCTCGGGTATGAACATTATTCTTAGCGGTATGAGAAGAGAGCATGATGGGTTACTGATTTCCATGTGTGGTGAAGAATGGACGATGCAGAATGACTTGTGTTCTGTTTGAGATTGTTTTATTCTATGCAAAGTGTTTGGACAGTCAAGATTGGACCGCTTGTAATTGTAAACCTAAAATGCTTAGGGTTTAGGGTTTATGCTACCGACCTAATTGTTGTCTATAAGGTCAACGAGTCTTGATATTGTAAGTGTTGGCAAATGGTGTGTTTATATCCGAGTGATGAGATACTTGCCAGACCAGTGAGTGGAAAACTACAGAGTGTGATTGCAGAGTAGAGGAACTGAAAAGGATCCGCCTTAGCATATAGTGCTGTTATCAGATCAGAGCTTTACCTGTTGTCTTCTAACCATTTCAACAGTAGGAAAATCCCTTTTCTAGGTAGCTTTAACAGGCTTATTGTAAATCCTCTAACCAGGTGACTCAAGATCATTGAGTTCTTCAAATCCTCTACAAAGGTAACCTTTAACAAGGTTTCAATCTTTAACACGGTATATATCCATCCCTTAACCAGGTGATCTTTAATGTGATTTGTTCCTAGAAGAACCTTATTGTAAAGTCTTTAACCAGACTAGGCTCCTAACAGAGCGAGCTTCAAAAGAGTTCAAAAAAAAGTTTGTGGGTATTCATCCCCATCGTGGTTTTTCCCATTTGGGTTTCCATGTGAAAAATCTATGTGTTATGAGTTGTGCATTTTTCATGTGATGATTGAGTATTCTTTGTTTAAGTGAATATGCATGCAGAGCTAATGGTTATGGTATTATTGATACAACACATGCATATGTATATTGGTGAAGTAGTTATCAAGTGTTGAATGTTATTTGAAAAACTGGTTTAGATGTATGAATTCGTACTGTGTTTAACTGGTATCGCCATGGTTAAGTTCAGTGATGAAGACAACCGGTTATCATTGTTTTAACTTGATAAGTTGTTGAGAAGTTTTTGTATGTACTGATTCACCCCCCCCTCTAAGTACCAGTTAGGGTATTTGTTGTTCATCATTACTCATCAATTGGTATCAGAGAAACTCCAGGTCCTCAGTGATATAAGCTTAACCGCTTGAGGTAAAAGATCTTTCTTTAATGATGAAGAGGGAAGGTCCTAAGTTCAATAGAGATAACTTCGAAATATGGAAGGACAAAATGAAGATTTATATCAAGAGTTTGGGTGCTCAACACTGGAGCTATGCGGAGAATTCCTATGTAATCCCCACCGGCACTTTAACCGATGATCATAAAAGAGAGATTCAAGAAAATGGGCAAGTCATGGAAGCTCTTATTAGCAGTCTGTCTGATATTGAGTTCATTGATCTACAAGATAAGGACACTCCTAAGGATGTATGGGACACACTGAAAACCATTTATGGCGGTGATGAACATGTCAAGCAAGCTAAGGAAGAAAGCCTTAGAGGAAAATTTGAAGACATGAGGATGGTTGAAGGAGAGACCATTCAATAATATGGGATAAGGATCAAGACTGTGGTTGGAGACATCAAGAGCACTAGTGGAACAACTGATGATGCCACTATTGTTAGTAAAGTTTTGAGATCATTGTTACCGGTCTATGAAATCAGAGTTGCTTCTATTCAGGAACTAAGGTCTATCGACAAAACCAAGGCATCCTTAGACTCTATCATTGCAAAGTTGACAACATATGAGTTGAATAAATATGATGGCAGTGTTCAGAAGACCGAGTCAGCCTTTAGAGCATCTGTTGCACCAACCAGAAAAGGGAAAGAAATAAGTACCAGTTATGAATCCATGTAAAGAAGAGATATGGATGATGAGGAGATTCTAATGGAGTTTGAATCTCTTCTTGCCAAGATATTTCCAAAAAGCACTAGAAAATATAGAGGTAAGCTTCCTTTAAAATGTTTTTCCTGCAATAAGATAGGACATATAGCCATTAACTATCCTAACAATGACAATAAGGATAAGCCAGAGAGGTTTAGAAAGTATAAAGGAGCAGGTAGGAGAATTTTTCTTGTTGCAGTTGATGAAGGTGTTACTGATGAAGAATCTGAGGATGAAGAGAATGAGGACATAGTGTTTGTAGCTGTAAAGAAAGAAGTGTCTGACAAGAAAGAACTTGTCTCTCGCATTGACAACTCTAATGAGTGGATTATTGATAGTGGGTGTTCTCACCACATGATTGGTGATCGGAGAAAGTTTCTGTCTCTAGAAGAATATGACAGAGGTGTTGCCAGGTTTGGCAATGATGCACCATGCCTGGTAAAAGGTAAAGGATCCATCTCACTGAATGGAAAGAGCAATGCAGATGATGTAATGGGTAGAAGGTCTTAAGCATAACCTTTTGAGTGTTGCTTAGCTAAATGACAAAGGACTCATTCTATAGTTAAAAGGTGGAGTTTTTAGTATAATTGGAAAGAGTGGTGAACTTACTGCCACCGGTAAGAAGACCAGAGGTAACTTGTTTGAGTTGAATGCCAAGATTAGTTAGTGTCTGATGGCGAAGTTTGATGACAGTTGGATATGGCATAGGAGACTTTGTCATATGGATTTTGATAATATTGTAAAGGCTAGTAAGAGGGTTGCCTTTGCTGAACAACTGAAGAATTCTTTGTACAGAGAATGCCAACTTGGGAAGATGTCTTCCTCAACTTTCAAAGGTAAGTCTTTCTTAGCAGAAAAATTACTTGATCTTGTGCATACCGATCTGTGTGGTCCTATGAAAACTAGAAGTATTCAGGGAGATAGGTATTTCATGATTCTTACTGATGACTGCTCAAGAATGATGTGGGTCACATTCTTGAAAGACAAGTCTGAGGCATTTGGAAAGTTCAAAGCCTTTAGAGAATTAGTAGAGAAGGAAAGTGGTCAAAGTATAAAATGCCTAAGAGCTGATCAAGGAGGCGAATTCACTTATGATGAATTCAACAAGTACTATGAAGATAATGGTATCAAGAGGCAGTTGTCTTCCCCAAGGACACCACAATAGAATGGCATAGCAGAAAGGAATAATATGATTGTAGTTGAAGCGGCCAGAACAATGCTGATCCAAGGAAAGGTTGCTCACACTTTATGGAGAGAAGCGGTGAGCACTGCAGTATATACTATGAACCGAGTACTCATCAAGAAAGGTAAAGGTTAGAACCCCTTATGAGTACTAGATTGGGAATACTCCCACTGTGAGTTATTTTAGAGTATTTGGCAGTAAGTTTTATTTCAAGAGAGGTGAGCATCTGAGCAAGTTTGATGCTAAATGTGATGAAGGAATATTTTTGGGATATTCCACTAAGAGAAAAGCTCTCAAGTGCTACAACAATAGGACTCAGAAAATTGTTGAGAGTATCAATGTCAAGGTTGATGAATTCCCTGAGAAACCTGAGGAAACCTGTAGCGAGCAAGTGGAAGATTAACCTAGTGTAAACTTATGGGAATCGGTTAAGAAAAAAACAAGCAAAGACCTTAGTGTTCCTATACCGGTAGAAGCTGCAGTAGGTGAAGAAGAAGATAGAGAAGAAGAAGAAGAGGAAAATCAAGCATAACTAGCTAGAGTCATTCCTAGATATGTGAAACTACATCATGATCCAAAGAAGATCATAGGAGATAAAGATGCAGGGATACTCACAAGAAGAAAGGTGAAAGAAAACTCTTGCATGATTTTTGAATTTGAGCCTAAGACTACTAGAGAGGCACTTACAGATGAAGACTAGATTAAGGCAATGGAAGAGGAACTAGACCAGATAGAAAAGAATGCAACATGGTCTTTGGTACCCAGACTAGAACAAAAGAATGTCATAGGTACCAAATGGGTCTTCAGGAATAAACTGAATGAAGAAGGAACAATTGTAAGGAATAAGGCAAGACTTGTATGCAAGGGATATGCTCAGGAAGAAGGAGAAGACTATGGAGAAACCTTTGCCCTAGTGGCTAGACTGGAAGGTGTTCGAATGCTACTTGCATTTACAACATTTAAGGGATTCAAGGTATATCAGATGGATGTGAAGTCCATGTTCTTGAATGAAATGTTAGAAGAGGAAGTGTATATTGAGCAACCAGATGGGTTTGCCTTATGAGAAGATAGTAACATGGTGTGTAGGTTACACAAGGCCCTGTATGGATTACAACAAGCAGCAAGGGCATTGTATGAACGATTACAATATCATCTTGTGAAGATAGGATTTTAGAGAACAAGTGAGGATAGCAACATCTACTTGAAATCTAAAGATGGTCAGATTCTAATTTGTGAAGTGTTTGTAGATGACATAATCTTTGGAGGAGATGATGAAATGAGACATGCATTTGCAAATAAAATGAAGAAAGAGTTTGAGATGTCTCTGATTGGAGAGATAAAGTTCTTCATTGGTCTACAGATTCAGCAAATGAAAGAGGGTATCTTTATTACCCAGTCCAAGTATGTCAAAGAGATATTAAAGACCTTTGGCATGGAGGAAAGCAAACCGGTTGGTACACCGATGGTGACCGACTATAAATTGAATAAGGAATATGATTCAATGTTGGTGAATGAGGAGTATCGGTCAATGATCGGTATGCTGCACTATGTGGTACACAACAAACTAGATATTGCTCATGCAGTGGGCACTGTGGCCCGTTTTCAGAAAAATCCAAGAGAATCCCACTTGGTAGCAGTTAAGAGGATTGTTAGATACTTGAAAGGGATAGTTGATTATGGATTGTGGTATCCATACATTGGTGATTTTAATCTTAAAGTATATACCGATGTAGATTGGGGAGGTAATGTGGACGACCGAAAGAGTACAACCGATGGAGCATTTTTTATTGGTGGAAGACTAGTCTCATGGACGAGTAAGAAGCAAAGCTATACTTCCCAGTCCACAACTGAAGCAGAGTATGTGGTAGCATTTATGAACTGCACTCAAGCAATCTGGATGAAACATGTATTGGATGGTTTCAAAGTACCTATATCTGAACCGGTGAGTATATTTTGTGACAACACAAGTGCAATAAATATTTCCAAGAATCCGGTATTGTATGCTAGAACAAAGTACATTGAGCTCAAGTATCATTTCTTGAGAGAGAAGGTTCAAAACAAAGAGGTTGTATTACAACATGTTTCCAGTAAGGAGCAGCTAGCAGACATATTCACTAAGCCCTTATCGAAGACTACATTTACCTATTTGAGAGGTGAATTAGGGGTTTTGCCCCTTCATGAAGTAAACTAAAGTTTTGTGCTCCACATCAATCAGGTACTTCAGTGACAAATCTTACAAGGTTGATGTGTTGAAGGATTCTACTCCATAGGGGGAGCAACATAGTGGAGTATGGAAGCTTGTGCCTCCACTTTGGTATTGTTGTCAAAGGGGGAGAAGATATCTGATGATGAAGATATATGTTATAGTTGCACTGGTCTATGATGTTTATAGTTGCAATGCTACATTAAGTATTGCCATCAATGCCAAAGGGGGAGATTGTTGGCATATTATGAAGCGGTATGATGATATGATGATAATGTATGTTGTCATTGATGTCAATAAGTACAGGTGAACTAGTATGAAGATGGGAAGAAGTTTTTATTGATGTTCAAGTTGGAGAACTGGTATGAAGAGACGAAGTGAACCGGTGTCAGGGTTTCACTAAGTGTGACTACTGGTTGGTAGTCTTAGCTCTAGGGTTTCCGGTTTGGAAATCTAGCTCGTGCGATGTAGCTGGTGATATTATGTGATGAGATAGCTAAGAATAAGGATGAGATCAAAATGCCACATCAGTTTTGTGCACGTGAAAGATATCCTTGAGGATCTTGCATGTGAAGATCGATTGCATTAAATGTCTACCTCAGGAATGAACATTATTCTTAGCGGTATGAGAAGAGAGCGTGATGGGTTACTGATTTCCATGTGTGGTGAAGAATGGATGATGCAGAATGACTTGTGATCTATTTGAGATTGTTTTATTCTATGCAAAGTGTTTGGACGATCAGGATTGGACCGCTTGTGATTGTAAACCTAAAATGCTTAGGGTTTAGGGTTTATGCTACTAACCTAATTGTTGTCTATAAGGTTGACGAGTTTTGATATTGTAAGTGTTGAAAAATGTTGTGTTTGTATTCGAGTGATGAGATACTTGCCAGACCAGTGAGTGGAAAACTCTAGAGTGTGATTGCAGAGTAGAGGAACTGAAAAGGATCTGCCTTAGCATATAGTGCTCTTATCAGATCTGATCTTTACCTGTTGTCTTCTAACCATTTTAACAATAGGAGAATCCCTTTGCCGAGTAGATTTAACAGGCTTATTAGAAATCCTCTAACCAGGTGACTCAAGATCATTGAGTTCTTCAAATCCTCTACAAAGGTAACCTTTAATAGGGTATATAGCCATCCCTTAACCGGGTGATCTTTATCAGGATTGATTCCTAGCAAAACCTTATTGTAAAGTCTTTAACCAGACTAGGCTCCTAACAGATTGAGCTTCAAAAGAGTTCAAAAACAAGCTTATGGGTATTCATCCCCACCGTGGTTTTTCCCATTTGGGTTTCCACGTGAAAAATCTGTGTGTTATGAGTTGTACATTTTTCATGTGATGATTGAGTACTCTTTGTTTAAGTGAATATGCATGCAAAGCTAATGGTTATGGTATTACTGATACAACACATGCATATGTATATTGGTGAAGTAGTTATCAAGTGTTGAATGCTATTTGAAGTATTCAGTTTTACTGGTTTAGATGTTTGAAGTCTTACTATGTTTAACCGGTATTGCCATGGTTAAGTTCAATGATGAAGACAATTGATTATCATTGTTTTAACTTGATAAGTTGTTGAGAAGTTTTTGTATGTACTGATTCACCCCCTCCCCTCTCAGTACCAGTTAGGGTATTTGTTGTTCATCATTAATCATCACTTGAATGCATCACCAAATTCTTTGATATGTTGATGGCACTCAAGTTATCACACCAGATGAGAATAGGATCAGTGATGTCCACTTGTATGTCTTTGAGAGCTTGCTTCATCCAAAGCACCTGAGAGAAACATGTAGCTGCAATAATGTATTCTACTTCAACAGTAGACAGGGAGACTGAATCCTGCTTCTTGCTATGCCGTGAGACCAATGGGTCACCTAGGAAGAATGCACCACCATTTGCACTCTTCCGGTCATCAATGCAACCTGCCCAATAAGAATTAGTGTATTCTTCCAAGATGAATTCCCCTTGTTTAGGGTACCACAATCCATAACTGAGTGTTCCTTGTAGGTACCTAAATATTTTTCTTACGCCATTCATATGTGACTTCTTTGGCATAGCTTGAAATCTGGCCACCATGCACACTTCCTGCACTATATCCGGTCTAGAAGCAGTTAGATATAATAGGCTGCCTATCATGGATTTATACAATGTTTGATCCACCACTGGTGATTCATCATTCTTTCTTAATTTACTTCCGGTCACAATGGGGGTACTTACCGGTTTGCAGTCCTCCATTTAAAATTTCTGTAACATGTCCTTTGCATACTTGGTTTGTGAGATAAAGATCCCCTTATTTTGCTGTAATATCTGCAAACCAAGGAAGTATGTCAATTCACCAAGCATTGACATCTCAAATTCTAACTACATCTGATTAGCAAATTCTTTGCAAAGGGTGTCCTTATTGCCTCCAAAAATAATGTCATATACATACACAACCACAATGATCATGTAGTTTCCATCTTTCTTTATGTATAAATTGTTGTCATCACTCCCCTTTTTGAATCCTTGCTCCTTCGGGTATTGATCTAATCTTGAATACCATGCTCTAGGAGTTTTCTCTAAGCCATACATGGCCTTATTCAACCGGGACACAAATGTTTCATTATCATGTAGCAGAAACCCTTTCTGTTGTTCCATGCACACTTCTTCCGAATTTCCATTTAGAAATGCAGATTTTACATCCATTTGATATACTTTATGACCCTTGTAGGCAGAAAAGGCTATAAATATTATAATTGCTTCTAATCTAGCTACTGGTGCAAATGTTTCTTCAAAGTCAATACCCTCTACCTGAGAGTATCCTTTGCACACCAGTCTAACTTTATGCCTAATAATTTTACCTTCTTCATTCATCTTATTCTAGTAGACCCATTTAGTGCCAATGATGTTCTTATCTTCCGGTCTAGGGACTAATTCCCAAGTCTAGTTCTTCTTAATTTGTTATAGTTCTTCCATGACATCCATCCATTCCTATCTTTTGCTAGCCTCATTGAATGTTTTAGGTTCTACTTCAGTCATGAAGCAGAAGTTGACTTGTTCATCATTCCGGGCAAGTCTTCTTCTAGTCTGCACACCATCACTCTTATTTCCTAGAATCTTCTCTTCTGGGTGATTCAACTGCACATACCAGTTGGAAGCCTTCTTGGATGCTTCTACTGGTTTATTGTCTGACTGAGCTTCCTCACCTTCATCACCAGAATCATCATACTGATTTACCAATGATTGACTTCCTTTGTGCATATCCTCATCAAATTTTACATGCACACTCTCATTGACTCTTCTTAGTCTTTTTTTGTAGCATTTGTAGGCCTTGCTGTTAGATGAGTAACCAAGGAATATTCCTTCATCACTCTTGGAGTCAAAACTACCTAGACCATCCATATCTCTCTTGATAAAATACTTACTTCCAAATACCTTGAAGTATTTGACTGAGGGCTTCCGTCATACCACAACTCATAAGCTGTCATTCTGCTATTTGTTCTTAATTGAACCCAGTTCAAAGTATATGCAGTAGTATGAACAACTTCCTTCCAATATGTGTCTAGCAGACTGGCCTCATTTAACATGGTTCTAGTCATCTCCTTGACTATCCTGTTCTTCCTTTCTACCACACCATTTTGTTGTGGTGTCCTAGCGGCTGAGTATTGCCTTCTAATTCCATGTCTTTCACAATAATATTCAAACTCATTTGATGTGAACTCTCCATCCTGGTCTGATCTTAGACATTTTATCTTGCACCCACTTTCCTTCTCCACCATCTTCGTAAAGATCTTGAATCTGTCAAATTCTTGTGATTTATCTTGCAAGAAAGTGACCCATCTCATTCTTGAATAATCATCAATAAAGAGCATAAAACATCTTTCACCGGCAAGAGCTCTTGTCCTAGTTGGACCACATAGATCTGTATGTACAATCTCAAGTGGTCTTGAGGTGTTGTGCTCTTTTGTCCTCAAGCTCACCTTAGTCTACTTCCCTTTTACACATTCATCACAAAATGTGCTTACCGGTTTGATGATGGGTGGAATATTTCTTACACACCCCTTTTTACTTACTACAACTAAGTTATTAAATTTTATGTGGCCTAATCTTCGGTGCCACAACCAGCTTTCATCAACCTATCCCATCATGCATTGGGACTCATAGCATTCCTTCAGATTGTAAACATTGCCATCTGTTCTCTTTCCTTTTGCCACAACCTGACCGATACTCTCTTTCTTTATCTAGCAGCTAGTAGAGTCAAAGGTGAATTTATAACCTTTGTCACACATTTGACTCACACTCAAAAGATTGTTCTTTAGGCCTTCCACATAATATACATCATGTGCCTTCAATTTTCCATCAATATTTAGAGTACCTTTTCCCTTTATTTTGATGGATGAGTTGTCTCTGAATCTTACTGAACCACCATTCCAATATTCAAGCTTGATAATTTTCTTTTTATCACCAGTCATGTGGTTGGAACAACTACTATTTACAACCCATATATTTTTCCTTTCAACATGTAAGGCAATCTGAACTATCAGACTTGATTCTGCCTTGTCCTTTTCTTTCTCAACCCATACCGGTTTGGTTTCCTTCTTGTCAACTACTATTTTGTGCTCCGGTTCAACTGCCAGTTCTTGATCAGGATTTGTCTTCTTCTGCTTGATCTTCCCATTTTTAAAAAACTTTGCTATGTGTCCAAACTCTTGATAGTTATAGCATTTCATATTTTCATTTAAAGATGAATCTTTGAAATTATTGTAGGACACTGGTTTATTCTTCCTACATTCAAAACTCCTATGACCAAATCCATTGTACTAATATTAGACAATATTCATATCCCATAGTGCATTCAAAGGATTTATACTTTCATAACTCATAGTGGGCTTATTGGTTAATCTACAATCAACCATTCTATGCCCAAATTTGTTACACCAGTAACAATAACCATGAAAGTTTGAGACATACTGGTTAGGTTGCCTTGGTCCTGTAAACGACTGCCTCATTGGGGGTCTTCCTTTCATGCTATTGACTCTAGTGAATCCTTCATGGTCAACTCTTGCATTTCTCCTTGGATCTGCATGTCGGTACAATGAGTGTGGCCTCTAGTTTATTGCTTGTGTATATCGGTTTGTGTGGCGATTTCTAACAACATCTGCATATGTCTTCTTCCCGATATCCTTGCTTACTGTGAACATCTTCTTCTCTTTACCTTTGTTGGAAGAAGTGAATTGTATCTCCTTACTAGATGTATCTTTTCTGTTTGAACTTTGACCTTCTTCAAATCCTAAGCCACCGATATCTTTAGATTGTTTCTGTTTGCTCAACATCTTGTCTAAGGCTTCGATGTTGCCTTCGTATTTGCTTCTCACTTTTATTTCTTCCTTACTTTCTTCAAGTTCCTTTTTGAGCTTCACTATTTCTGCTTCCAGATCTTGATGCACCTTTTCCTTCTTCATCAGATCAAAGGATGTAATTTCACATATCCTCTTGGCTTCTTCCAACTGCAGTTTCAAGTCAGATATAACTTGATTGGACTCATCCAGGGATTGCTTCAAGAGACCTTGCATCTACTACAACAAGCTTTAACTTCTTGAGTTCTCTTCTTGTTTTACTCAGCTCCTCAAGAGCACTTATAAGCTCACCTTCTAGATCTACTTCAGCCTCAATGTCTTCTTCTTCCTCATCTTCACCAGCCGGTTTATCAAGTGCCATAAAGAGATTAACTTCTCTTTCATTCTCATGGTTGTCATCTTCTCATGCGCTTTCTTCATCTGTGGCATCATCCTCAATAGTATAGAGGTTGTTCTGCTTCTAGTAGCCTCTTCTTCCTTGCCGGTAGACATTTATTTCTTTATCTTTACCAGCAGATCTGTTAAAACCTCTTGACTCATCTCCACCAGTTTCATTATAAGGACATTTTGCAGCAAAGTGTCCAACTTTACCACAGTTGAAACATTTGAGTGGTAGCTTTCCTTTATACTTGCCGGATTCTCTTTTGAGCTTTCTAACAAATCTTTTTACCTCTGCATCAGAGTCTTCACAAGATCCTTTATGAGCATCTACTTCTTTGCCCTTTTGGGTGGAGTTTAACACTGCCTCTTTCCTTAAGGATGCATCAGCGGTTGTTCTCATTTCATAGTTTTTTAGTGATCCAAATAGCTCATCCATTGTGAAGATCATCAGATACTTTGCTTCTTCTATGGCAGAAACCTTAGTATCATACTTAGGTGTTAGAGATCTGAGTACCTTCTTGACAAGAATCTCATCTGCAATTTCTTCTCCAAGTCCTTTGATGGTGTTCATAGTTTCATAAAATTTGTGAAGGTACTCTACAATCTTTTCTTCATCCTTCATCTTGATGCCTTCAAGTTGACCTCTTAGTGCTTGCAACTTGGCCTCTTTGACTTTTGCATCTCCTTCAAATAACCACTGCATTTTATCCCAAGTCTCCTTGGCAGATGCACAATGCATAACTTTGACAAACTCATTATCAGACAGCCCGCTCAAGATAGCATGTTTGGCCTTTGCATTGTTCTCATACTCCTTCTTGGCATTTGGATTAGTGGGAGGAACACTAGGGACAACATTCCCATTCTTGACAGAAATCCACACACCAAAACCAAGGGAGGAAATAGAGGTCTCCATTCTTCTACTCCAGAAGGCATAGTTAGACCCATCAAACATGGGAGCTTTTGAGGAAGTAGACTCATTTCTTTCCATTGTGTTC
Source organism: Cryptomeria japonica (assembly GCF_030272615.1). Lineage (NCBI taxonomy): Eukaryota > Viridiplantae > Streptophyta > Pinopsida > Cupressales > Cupressaceae > Cryptomeria > Cryptomeria japonica. The sequence goes on along the minus strand of NC_081410.1, from coordinate 173,625,722 downwards.
TAAGACCAGAATCTACCCAAGGTTTTTAAACAATCGGGAACCTAGGCTTTGATACCAATTGTTGAACACAAAGTACCATTGAGAGGAGGGTAAATCAGGGGTTCCTAAATTCTTTTCCCTTTCAGAATAATCTTAGAATACCAGTTATTATCCTAAGCACTAAATAGTTAAACTAGTAAGACAAATGAAGATATCCAAAGAGACAATAACACAAATGCAACCCACAACACCAGATGTACGAGGAAAACCCAATATGGGAAAAACCTCAGTGATAATTGCTACTGGAGACTACTGCTCCAATCCAACCTCACAAGTGAAACACTTAATTACAAAGATTTAAAGCACCAACCCCTACTAATTTAGGGCACCGACCCAAGGAGCACCAACCCCTTCTGATTTAGGGCACCAACCCAAGGAACACCAACCCCTGCACCAAATTCCAACTTGGTGATGTATATTAAAATACAATTTTGATATAATTATAGCTTCTGGTTGCAAATGAGTTCTGCAACACTTGATCAAATAGATTTATTTTGGTTAACAACCTTCTACTCTTCTCTCTAATCCTCACACCACACTTGGATGCCTTTTTGACTGATTACACCTCACTTGTTATCTCAACTGTCAGACCTGCAACAATTTATCGGTACTCTGTCTCTGCCAGTTCAACCCTCTCACTGGTTTGCCTGCTAACTCACTTTGCAACTTTCTTAGAATAAACTCTAAGGAAGATGATCCTTCTCTATGCTCAAGCTCTCTTCACTCTACTTCTTCACATCAAGTATCAAACATTTCTGTCTCAATCTCATCCATTTATAATATAGGATTCCCGCCTAAAAACCACACTCAATCAATGCCATGTTAGGTTTTGCCTTCTCCAACTTGAACCAAATCCAATCTAATTCGATCTTCTTTTCTAGGGATATGATCTTCATGACATCAATCAATCATTAGCAAAGCTTTGCATTCCAATGTGCATTTTCTAAATTTGAAGGTCTGCACCATACTATTATGCTTTTCTCTGTCATATACCATTAATGGCTTTGCTATTTCCTTCATCAAATGAGTACAAAGATCAAATATTCTTGCAGGATAAGTTCAGTCGCTTTGCCAACTTGACTTCCTCGAGCCACAATCCTCTGTCATCCTCCGTGACTTGCGGGTTCTTCATAAAAGTCAACCTGCTTGCTGATTTGTTATGTCGATGCACACTCCATCGACCTATGCAATACCACCACCTGGCATCCAGCTGTCATGGTTGTCGACATCCACCTTTTCTTGGATTTCTAAGTCGATTTGACATTCTTTGTAGACCAAGGTTGACTACTAGCTCAGTACACCTTACCGGTATGACCAACAAACATCCTCTGTACCAGTAACACATCCTCTTGATGGCTCAACTTGCCTTTCAGTATGCTAACCTCTGTTCTGATCACAAAGTGTTGTTGTGATTCTTTTAGCATTTTGCCTCTTCATCACAAACAAGCAACTGACCTTCATCCCGATTTGTGCCTTATCGGTAAGCTTGATAATTGGTAGATGACATAATTTATATATATCGGTAGCCTTCCTTCTGTCTTCTCACTCACATGTGCATTGCCATCATATGTCTTGCTCTTCTTGTACTGGTCACCACTTCTTACTTACCGATGACCTTTCCAAACCAGTTTGACATCAATGACAACTTAATGCTAATAATGCCAATAGTGAGTGCCACAAAAAATTCAACATAAATGAGATAGAAGGTAGGTCCTTGATGATGGTTGCAAAGTCCATATGTGATGTTGATCAAGGAAGGATACATGCCTGAAAAGGAGAATATTTGTGAATTTTTTGAATCATTGAACTTAGATTCACAAACATGGTGATCCCATTGTTTCATAATTTATAAAAAGCCTTACACTCTACCATACCCATCATTCATTCATGAAAGATGGAAATTTATGAGATCATTATTTTATGTCTATAGCCAATGGTTTTGCTGATTTCGTTGATTATATAGTTGTTAATGCACCACCTACACATCCATATCTATCAACTTCATGTACGCAGTAGTTCGAGATCCTGCAGTAGAGCCGGTAGCAAAAAAAATGGCACTAGTAGCACCAACATAAATAAAGAGGAAAGATGCACCATTAGATCCAACTTTAGATCCAATAGCAGAACCACCATATAGTACAAAACCATTAGCAATGAACCCACCATCTCTAGTTGTTTACCCATCACTAGAAAAATTGGATCCAGAAGTGGATGGAGAAAAGCTAATAGTAAGAGCATAGACATAGACAACAATATATTCTTATTTATTTACTTAGTGGGTTCTGTTGATTTTACAACACAGGCAGTTCCATATGCACCAGTAGATCCTGAATAGCTACCAGCCTTAGTAGCCATTTGACTAAGCCAGACAAACAAAGCCATAAACCCTAGGACCCCAATCAATTAATTAACCTACTAGAATAACCTCCTCCCACCCACCCAACTATAGCCTCCCACCCACCCCAATCCATAGAATTGTAGGGCACCCATAGAATTGTAGGGCTTGATTGAAGCCTGCTCCCTACAACTCTATGTTGGTTCTAGAATCGACCGCTAGCCTCCGCCCCCCCACCCCTCCATCATAGGTGGCTCCAAATATTTAGAGAAGATAGTATTTTCATTTTTTATATTGAATATTTTAATAAAATATAAAAATTCTTTGTAATTAAAGAGATAGTGTATTTTTGGATTAATAAGGGTGTGGGAAATACATTATATGGATGTATTATTGATGGAAACCTAAATCCAATGGGACTTTTCAATTGAAGTGGGTAAATTGTAAATAGGTGGATCTCAGTAGTAACTCCAAAGATGACGGCGATAATTGACTAAATCCAACTATCAATACAACACCAAAATAAAGTTCCTATGTCAACAATAAAAGGGGGTATTACATATTTTAGTAGTGGTTGACATAGAATAATAGTTATATGGAGTGTAATAAATAGTGAATCAACATTTTAATGTAAACTTATTAATTAGGTATTAGTCAATAATAAAGATGTTAGTTTTTAGTTAGTGTAGTGTCGGAAATTGTATCCTCGTACATTTCATAATCATCTAGGGCTCACTTTGGTATTTATCCTCTCATACACCTAAACCTAAATGATTGTGCTTAAGCCTATGCCAAATCTAGAAGCTCAACACATTTCTAGGCTCCATGACCTTGATTTCAGCATAGAAGGCTAGGACTAAGGTGCCCAGAGCCCCAATCCACTTGGACTATGGTGCATACCACCATGGTCTAGTCAAAAGGGGCCCAAATTTGAACCCTCAATGGTCACAAGTTGTTTGAGTGAAAAAGTGCTCCCTGATGTTAACCTTCTTCAAATTTTCAACATGTTTCATGAGGTTGAGTGTAAAAGAAAGTCTAACCCCATCATTTGGAACATCTCTTCTTAATAAATTCAAATCCAATTTGTAATGCCTGCCAAAATACCTTAGAGAAATACAACCAACTAACATACAACTAGAGATAATATATATTTTTTAAATATCTACTAACACAACACAATAAACTACCATTGCATCAAAAACATTAATTAACATCTACAAGATTATATAAAATATCTTTAACATCATAATTATGCAAGCGAAATACATCACAACATCTACCATTCCCTAGGGTACTTCAACACCATCACATAAATAAATCTAACACATAAACACATCTCCATCTATGATACCATTCAGCATTCATTACATTCATTTCCTAATCGATTACTCTCCTTCTTAGTATGAGAATCATTATTCAACAAATGCATATCCTATCATATCCCATTATGCATTTGGTTCATGTTTAAACACCAAACCAAATGTTCCTAATCCCTTTCCAAATCTAACATCTCATGTTATCATGAATTATCAATTAGGCATCAACTAACGCAATCTATTTCATTTTCTCAAGTATGACCATACATCCTACAAGCTACTCAACACCATTTCCATTGAAACATTCATATAGTTTCTTCCAATCTAGAATTGCATCCATAACGAATATCCTTTTACAACATAATCATTTACAATGAATTTAGAAATCATGTTATGTTACAATACATCAAGATCTCAATCCACTACAATTCCTATTACATATATTTTCAAAATACTATTACATATTCTTCCTTTATAATTATGCTTTCCTCATGATGCAAGATACATAATCTCAATTCTACTATATAGATTATACCCCATGAATCCATGTACATGAAGAGATGATATGAATCCACATCCATGCACAAGAGCATCCAATGAAGAACATCCCAATGGAAGAAGGCATCAAACCACTTGACCATGTGGAACCATAAGGAACCACCCCCCATGCTAGGAGATGTCACATTATCCCACTCACACTCTAGATCTAGGTTGGCACCTAGCTACCAAAGAGATGAAACAACTCCAAGACCACAATCATGACATAATCCACGATATAGGACATCCAAAGGCACCACAATATAAGTATAAGGAACAAGGATCAATATGTAGGGTAGAGTGTCATCACATGCTATCATAGGATATCCTAGAAATTTGTCCCGATATTCATGATACACATGTAGAACCATCTCAACCTTTGAGGAATCAAGGGAGTCCGGTTTATCCGGTTACTAGATCTTCCCATATCTCACTCCGATTTACTTCAGGACATGAGATGGGGCATCATTGCAACAAATTTATTATATTACTTAGATGAGTTACTACTACCCAACCTACCTAAGATTAGTGATTATATTATCACTTGATTAATACAATAAACCTCCAATGAGCTATCTAGAGGGTCTAGACCCCGACTCCAACCAACAACGAATCCTAGCAGTCTATTCCTCATGACCTTGACAGACTCATGGAAGCCCACTCTCCCTAATCATGCACCTAGACTGTAGGGTAACAACATACTCAAATACAAGAACAAAGGCTCTCAGATGCATCATAACCTAGATAACCAAGGTTATACATCAAATAATAATCTCCAAGAACATGAACAACATATGCCAATATCACAACCTTACAAAGGCAACCAATAATCCTTAAACATCAAGAATCTCATTATAAAAAATATTCATGAGCCCAAAGAATATCAACAAGGCATTTCTCATCTTGCTCAGTCCAATAGTGAATTTAATAATCTCAAATCAATAAATCAAGCATACAACATCACAGGGATAAACTCATTCACGATAATTCACAAGCATGAGAGTCTAAATACCAAAATTTCCAATAACCAAAATCAAGAATAAAATATCAGGGAATACATTAAACATATATATTTTTTTCACATACATGAAGAATACAATCTTTTCAAATCAAATTGCATAAGAAGGATTTAAAATCCCCAACCTGAAAAATAGAAGTTATGGGATGCAAAATTGCTGCAGAAGCGACAAGCCAAATCTTCAATCCACCAAAAAAATCACAACCTCAAGCAAATCCAAGCCAAGTATCCAAAAGCCAAATGAATAATTCTTAGAAAATTCTCTAGTCAAGCCACACACACAATACATTCAAATCTCCAATTAAATAGAAATTGATCCAAAAACTATACAACTTCTCCAACCAATCAAAATAATCAAAAATATAATATCTCATACCAACCATGCCAAATATTGAGGTAGAACAATATAAAATAATATTATTTAACTTACCCAAATACCTCAACCAATAATAAAATAGGGTAGGTAAGGTAAATAATTAAATAATAGATAAATAATTAAACCAAAATAATATAGTTCTTATCAACCATCTCGAAAATTAAAACAATAATAATATAAAATAATATTATTACAATCTCCAAACTCACAGCCAAAACTGGGAGAGGTTAGGTGAGATAAAGACTAAATAAATAAATGGGTAGGAAAAATAAACAATAAACAATAATAAATAATCCCATTAACCAATAAATAAAATAGAAAGGGCTAATATAAAATAAATAAATCAAATTCCCAATAAATGTTCTGATTAATTTGAAAAACAGGTTTTAAGGACCTGAAACCTTTAACATAGGAGCATAAGATAGTTCATCAAAAAGCATCCAGACCAGCTTTAAAACAACTTACAAAAAGACTGGCAAAAAGGCCAGTAAATCGAATGGGCAGCTAAAGAAAGGAACAACAAGCGGAAAAACCAAAGAAAAGACAAAAAGACAAACAACAAGTATAAAGACTTAAGGAGATCAACCGCCTTATTGACCAGCTAGTCATAGTTTGCCGAAGCAACTTTGAGTTCTTCCATATCCTTGTTTGGCTTCTTCTCCTTCTTTTTTCCTTTGGTCCTTGTTCTAGGTCCTTGCATTTCTCCCATACCTTCAATGTCAGGTTCCAGCTCTAGGGAATCCTTCTCGTTCTCTAGTTTGCTGATGAGATTTTTGGTATTGTCGACTGAGGCCAGAATGCTATAGCTTTGTTTAGCAATAATTTTGAGGCATTTTTCAATTTTGTTGAATTTGTTGTCAGTTTCCGCCATTCTCTGGTCTGTAGCATTGTCAATGGTTTTTATCTCTATTAGGGCCTTCTCAATTTTCTCAAACCTAGGGTTGAAGGAATCTCTGATCTCTTCAGCTTTGGCAATAGTTTTACTCAAATCCTCAACATATTCCGCCATAGATTTGCCTTCACCAATACTGATTGTCTCCAGAATCTAGACCCTATGGCTCAGCTTCTTATTATCCTCCACAACTTTCTTGTAACTATTAATTAACCAATAGATGGTGTCTACAAAACCTTTCAAACCCTCAGTGGGAGGATTTGAAGGGGGGGTTTTCTCACCAGGCTTGTCTTGATCATTTTTGGGGACATCGCCACTAGTGATCTTATCAACATTTCCATCAACCCTCTGATCAAAACCTTCCCCTGTGATCTCCTCCTCCAATTTCTGGTTGACGTCAGGATCCTTTCTCTGCACTTTATCCTTCAGCTCCTTATCATTATCTTCCTGCCTCTTCTATTTGTTCCTTATTTGAATGGAAGTTTTAGTTTTCTTTTTTCGAGGAGACTGGGGTTCATCCTTCTCAGAATCCTTAGAGACCTCCTCCTCCGAGGAGCAGATCTGGAAAACCTTTTCTTTAGTTTTTTTCTTACCCTTCAAGGAGGAGGGCTTGGTACTCACCTATTTTCTTTTCTTACCAATTTCAGCTTTAGAGTCATCCAGACTCTCCTCCGATTCACTCATCGAATCACTTTCAGACTCCTCACCCATAGAAAAACTAGAATCCGACCCTTCCTCCTCAGACTCAGAGATAGAAGGCTGGGGACGGGCTATTTGGTTAGCTTTTAAATGGTCATAAATTAACACCATAAGACCTTGATGCATGGTTGTATCACCATTAGGGTTCTCTCTATGGGCTTTAATGGTAGCATTCATTGAATACAACAAGAAATATGGAATATTAACATTTTCATCATACCTGAAATGATTAAGCAATACAAAATGATAGCCATACACTTTTGGGAATCTGCCATCCAAGGTAATGTAACACATAATAGCAAACAAAACCTCCCTCCATGGCTTAAAAAATGCCCTAGGCGGGTAGTAGGTTTTACTTAGCTTTACCAGGCGCTTCTTCTCCTTTGCCATTTCGAGGTATCGCTCAATTGCCTCCTTGGTCAATTTTCTATCTCTGTAGTAATTGCTTCCTTCCCTGCGAAGACCCGTGACCTGAGCGATGAGGTCTTCATCAATGGAGATTGTTTTATCTCCCATCTTTAGAGTGCCCTTCCTCCAGTTTTTGCAGAAAAAGTTAGTGATTGTGGCGTCCCTCCCATGGAGCCTCTCCATAAACTTCGTAAACTCGCCCTTTTGCAAGATGTTCCAAATTACCTCCTTTTGTTTCCACTCCTTACAGTTGCTGGGTTCATAGCGATGTCTATTTCCTCCCATTTTTTTTCTTTTCAAAATAGAAGGCCGAGAGTTGCAGAGAGCTATAGGAAAGAAATTTCTCGAAGCAACCACATATACCAGGAAAGAATGGGAAAATGTGGCTTTTGCCTTGTAATAAATGGTATTGACATTATGATAATTACTCATATACCTCCTATTAATCTGTTTAATCATTATTTTGTCCATTTATGATCTTTGGGGTACTATTATATTGATCCATGAAAATGATCGATCTGATGTCATTGGGGAGACCCTCTTCACCCTTCCAGGTAACCATATTGTTGTGATTGACCGCCACATTGGTTGCCCAGTTAGTTGGACCATTAGCTTCATGATAAATTTGGGAAATAAAGCATTTTTCAAAGGTGTTGATGAGATCTATAGCAGCCTTTATTATGTTGTTGATAGTCCATGAAGGCTTAGAAGTTCCTTTTAGGCACTTATGATGTTATTAGAGTCCCCCTCAATCCAAAGATAGGGACAGTTCCATATTTTAGCTAGGAGAATTCCTTGGAGAGCAGCGATAGCTTCCACCATGTGGTTAGTTTGGCAACCTATAGGAATAACAACCATTTCCTTACAACTGCCATTTTCATCTTTGAGAATTGCACCACATCTCGCTGGGCTAGATTGCCTTTGGCAGCTCCGTTGAAGTTGATTTTGAGCCAACCATGAGGGGGAGAGTGCCATTTGGATTCTAGTCTCTTATTTTTCTTGGGATTAGTACTACCAACACTCTTCAGATTCGAGGAGTTGAAAATGTGAATTTCCAAGGGGTTGGCAAAATTGCAAGGATCCCCAATGATCCTAATGTTCTCCACAATAACCCTTTGAATTTTCTAGAAAAAAATAACCTAGGTGAGATAAGTGTCCCTGAAGATACAGTTGTTCCTTTCTTTCCAGATCCCCCATAGGATGTGAGGGAGAGATAGCTGCCACAAAGATCTCAAAGTGGGGTTAGACCAATGATAACTCCATGAATGAAACAATTCTTGGATAGAGTTAGGAAACACCCATGCCATACAAAAATTCTTAAAAAATATTTCCCAAATTGAAACAATAAAGGAACAATGGATAGCCAAATGGTCCACAAACTCTTCCTCCTCAAGACATAAAGCACACCTATTTGGGAAGGAAAAACCTCTAACCTTAAGATTATCTAAGGTCAAAATTTTGTTTTGAAGGATTGTCCAATAGAAAAAAATGATCTTAGGGATAAGACCATTTATCTAGGCTTAAGACCAAATGGGATTCTCTGAGGGGGCAGGGGAAAAAACACCATACATTGAAGAGACAGTAATGTTTCCTTTAGGTTCATATTTCCAAATAAGAGAATCTTCCTCATTGTTCAACCAGGCAGAAGACAAGTGTTTCTTAAGATTGATAAGGTCAGGGTGGATACTTTCAATGTTCTGCCATTTATCACCTATCCAATACCCCTCAACCAAGGAGCCAAAGACTCTAATACAGGGGCAGAAAAAGGGGCCCAATCAAGGATTTCAATCAAAGGCTTATCAAGTAACCAGGGGTCCTCCCAAAATCTAGCTTTCCTACCATTGCCAACTCTCCATTTCACCCCTTTAGCAATGCTGTCTTTACACTTAGAGGCATGATTCCAAATATGGGACCCATTAATACTGAAATCAGAATTGATGAAAGAGAGAAGAGAAGAAGACAAAAGAGGATACTTCTTCAAATTTTACACCATTCACTGTCAGAGTGGAACAGTCTCCAAACCTGTTTATACCAAAGAGCTTCATTGAGGGTTCAAACTCTTCTCAGGCCTAGACCACCTTTACTTTTCGATCTGCAAACCTTGTCCCAAGCCACTAATGCCATTCTTTTCTTTTCCTCAACCCCTGACCAAAGAATTTTTTTTGGAATTTTCTCAATACCATCAACATACTTAACTGGAATTCTCAAGAGGCTAAGGGCATAAATAGGAATGCTTTAAGAAGTTGAAACTTGCCAACCTGACTTAAGAGAGCTCCTTTCCAACCAACAAGATTTCTTTGAAATTTATCCACCAAAGAACTCCAAAAGGAATCAGGTGGAGGAATTCCTAGGGGAAGACCAAGATAAGTAGCAGGAAGATCAACAGTCCAACATTTCAGAATTCTGCTAATTCTATGCTGTCTTCTCTCAGGAGTGTTGATGAAAAACACTTCACTTTTAACCCAGTTGATAAGATGGCCAGAAGAAAAAGCAAACTTACAAAGGGTGTCCTTCAGGATTTTGGCTTCTGAAATGCTTGAATCCCCCATAACAATGGTGTCATCCACAAACTGTTGGTGGGAGCAAGTATGATCAACCGAGGAAGGTTGGAGACCTTTAAAAATACCTCTAGTCACCATACTTTCCATGGACCTACCAAAACATTCAGCCATAATAATGAAGAGGATAGGGGAAATGGGGTCCCCTTGCCTCAGTCCTTTGGAGGCTTGAAAGGAGGAGGGAGATCCGTTAACAAGAACAACAAAGGAGGTAGAGGAGATGAGCTTCTTGAAGAGGTCCACACATTTGTTAGAGAATCCAAAAGCCAAAAGGACCTTCATGAGGAAAGACCAATCAACCCGGTCATAGGCCTTAGATAGGTCAAGCTTGAGGATAAAACCCCGTTTCTTAGCCATAACAAGGGAATGGATATTCTCATGGATAGTTATGATGGAATCAAGAATTTGTCTTCCTAGCACAAAACCATTTTGATGATGACTAATCAAAGAAGGAAGGACTTTCAGGAGTCTGGATGTTAGGACCTTGGAAATTATCTTATAAAAAGAGTTGCATAAGTTGATTGGCCTGAACTTATCCATGGAGTCAACACCTTGAATTTTGGGGATTAAAGAAATGACGGTGCCATTAATCTCTTTCAGAAGTTTTCTAGCCCCCAAAAATTATTTGACCCCACTAGAGACAACTTTCCCAACAATATCCCATAATTCTTGGAAGAAGAACATGGGGAAGCCATTAGGTCTTGGGGCTTTGTTACCTTCAAAAGAAAAGACAATATTTCTGATCTCCAAGTTCAAAGGTATAGAAGTTAGGAAGGCATTCTTCTGCTCATCAATGAGGCAAGGAGTGTTCTAAAGGAAGGAGCTTTGAACATCAACATCCAGGATTTGATCCCTACGAAGAAGATCAGTGAAGAATCTTTTGGCCTCATTTCTTATCTCCTCCTCCTTAACTAGCTCCCCATTGTCCACCATCAGTTTTTTGATCCTATTAGCCGCTTTATGTTTGATAGTCGACATATGAAAGAATCTAGTATTATTATCTCCTTCCTTCAACCAGATACATCTAGACCTCTACTTCCAAAAAGCTTCTTCTTTAGTAATGATTTCATGGTATTTTTTGAGGATCTCATTTTCTTCAGCAATAGTCACAGTAGAGAATCCATCCTTCTGGATTTGGACATGTATTTTATTGAGGTCTTCCTGAATTTTTCCTTTGGCCTCAAAAATATTCCCAAAGCTAGATTTATTCCAAGTCCTTATATTGTCTTTTATGTTTTTGAGTTTCTTCACAACTCTATACATGGTAGTACCCTCAACTTGAATGTTCCACCATTCCTGAATTTTATGGGTAATATCTAGATGAAGAGTCCACATTTTTTCAAATCTAAAAGGAAAGTGCCTTCTTCTATTTATGGGGTCAGCAAAAAGAGTTATGGGATAGTGGTCAAACCCAACCCGGATGTCAGCATACATAGAGCAGAAATAATGTCTATACCAATTATAAAAAATAAGAGCCCTGCCAAGGCAAACTTGAATAAGGTCATTTCCAGCCCTCCTGTTAGTCCAAGTGTAATTGCAACCTTGCATCTCCACATCATTAAGAGCTTGAGTGTTTATAAAATCCATGAGGGCCAGTCTGCTATCCAACTGAGAAGGGATTCCACCAAATTTTTCCTCCTCTCTCAAAGGGGTGTTGAAGTCTCCCATGACCAACCAACTGAGGTTCTTGAAGCTATCCCTTACTTGCATAATTTTTTTCCAGAAAATGCTTCTGGCTTTCAAGGTGTTAGGAGCATAAATATTAGTGAGGACCCAAGATGTTCCATCTTTTAAATGCAATAAAAATTACTTTCTTGGATAAGAACATGACCTTTAACACTATTGAGATTCCAAATAGAAGCAATGCCTCCAGAGGCACCTTCCGTGCTGCCATCACTGATACTCCCAGGTTTAAAGAATTTCAGAGCTTCAACCTTATCTCTACTCATCTTTGTTTCTTGAATAAGAAAAATATCAGGTTTACTATCCCTAATCATATTCCTAATAATATCATACTTGTGGGGATTATTAAGTCCCCTAATGTTCCAAGAGATAATCTTCATAATTACTTACCAATTCCTAACTCCTTTAGAGTCTTCTGAGTCCCATTTTCTATGTTCTTGCTGGCCTCCTTGTCTTTGACTTTGTGGTTTGAAGGTTGTCTTGGGGATGAGGAGACATACCCGACATCAACTTGAGAAATTCTACTAGACTTTCTTAATTAGGCAGCCGAGGGAGTGAATCCTTTTTTGTTCCTGTGTTTTGGAATTTTCCAATCTGCTTCTTTCTCAAAAACCGCTTCAAGCTTACTAAGAATTCTATAAATTTCCTCTTCATTACCCCAATTAGGTGATCTAGAATCATGTGAACAACTATTGACTATTTTAGAGGCTTGGTCTGAATCCGAAAGGTTCATAACCAATATAGCACATTTCTGGGCTTCTTGCATATCAGACCTGATCGTGAGAGGGGAAGAATCAATCTTTTCTTCTTGTGAGCTAGTAATCTCCCCTTCCTTAGATTGTTCTGCTTCCTTAGTATCCTTATCCTTCTAATCCTCTTCATTGGGAGCTTCCTTACTGGCCAAGGTGTCAACGATTACCATCTCGGTATTTTCTTTAGAAGATTCCTTCTGATCTTTTATTTCCTCTATTTGGATCTGCCCTACCAGGGGGTTGTCTGTTTTCATTTGTTCCTTCCTCAGAGCTTCCTAGGGGGGAGATTAGAGACAGAGGCTAAGGAGACCACTTCCTTATTTTTTGCCAGGGGTCTAAAACAGTTGGTATCAATAAGATCAATTTCCTTATTTTCTGAATTTTTGACTTACCATACCTTTTTCTCCGAAGCCTTTTTAGTTTCTACTGAAGGTTTGGCTTGCTTGTTCTCCCCTTTAGGTTTGAGAGGACAATGTTTGGCCCAATGACCTTCTTTCTTGCAGTGAAATCAAGCAAAGGGGGTGGATTCATATTCAATCCGTTGTTTCCATGTTCCCAACTTTGACACTATATCTATCTGCTCAGGCATATCTTCATCGTGGGAGATCCCTACACAAAATATGGCATGAGTGAGCCTCCTTCTTGAAGATGTGACTGGATCTATTGAGAGGAGCTCACCAAAAGAGCTTGCTAGACCTGAGAAAATACTTTCTGCCCAATACTCAAGAGGCAGACTTGGTAACTTAACCCAAACTGGGACTTGCACTAGAAGAGAATCACTCATGTTTAGATTTAGATGCCATTTCTGAAGGACCAGAGCTGTCTTTCCAACCAAACAAGGACTACCACAGAGGATCCTTATTTTTTCTTCTTCACAGGAAAAGGCAAAGGTGAGGAGGCCTTTGGGCAGAGCCAAAATTTCAACATTACCTTTCAAAGCCCATTTCCATTTGACATAAGCCTTAACAACTTCAATGTTTGGGCGTGGTCCCATGAATTTTCCCACCAGAGAATTCGACATACTTCTTATGTTGTGATCCAAAACTGAATGAGGGATATAAATGGCAAACTTACCACAAGTAGGGTCCGATATATTCTTGACAGGAGGCAATGAGGATTTTCGAGATGGCCTAGTTCCAAAGAGGGATGACCACTTTCTAGATTCTTTTCCATTCTCCAAAACTGCTTCACGTGGGCTGGACCCCCCACTGCCCCCCCCACCATGTTTCCAGAACCCACATTCTTCTTTGGCATAGTACTGTCAGCCTGTAGAATATCTGGAGGCTTGTCCTTCTCCCTCATCGGGCCAACTCCATCGATCTGGCCACTCCCTCCATTGGAACCAAAGTTCCCACCTTGCAAATAATTTAAATTTTGAATTCTTCCATTGTCGCCTTCTCCACCTCCATGCGATCTCTCCATCCTTTCTTACATTGCTTTAAGTTAACTATTCCCTGGTGTAAATGCCCAATAAATGTTAAACCATAAAATAATATAAATAAATAAATAAACAAGCAAGTAAATAATAATATCTTCACAACCACAACTCCCAAGAGGGCTAATCATAACAAGGAGTAAGTAAAGAAATAATAACAAATAAATAACCGATAAATAAATAGATAGATAATAAACAATAAAGCAAATAAATAAATAAAATAATAAATAATTAAATAAGCAATAAATAACCCAACAATAAATAAATAAAATACTAAACAAATAATTAAATGTACGTATACATATAAATGCTCCAGCCAATAATAATTTAAACTCAATGCCATTAATTAATTTATAATTTAATTAATAATCACACGTTAACTAAATATTTATATCAACTATTTATTTAATTTCTTTTATTATAAACCATGTAAATCCATTAATTTAATTTAACATTATTAAACTATATAAATCAATTAGTGAATTAATAATTTAATTAATAAATAATCATAACACTACAAAGCAATCCAACATAGGATAACTGAAGAAACCACTTGACAGTAAACAACAACTCACACCAAGACTCTAAACTAACAAGGGTAATCAACTTAAACCTAGAGTGTAGAATGGGTTTTCATGTCATCTCTGATCAACTTACCATAAGGATAAAGACACGCTCAGACCTGTGAAGCTAGGTGGAGTCGATGTCTGGTACCTGCAAACCTATCACCACCAATACATATACAACAACATATGCAATATATATAATGTAAATACACAGGCAAGTGAAGAGAATCGCAACATCATATTTTGCTCGCAATGAGTGATATGACATTGTCTCTATCACGAATACACTTAGAAGACAGTCACGACAATCAAGCACTATCATAAACATCATCGTATCCAATATAATAACGAATTAGGGTTAGTACATAGTTAGATACCATCAAATCATCATAAAGTAAGCTAAGCTATAACAATATGATCTATTAATGCACAAAAGACAAGATGAATCAAGGAGGGGCACTACACAAGTACACTCCAATTGAGCAAGTAACCGGTCATCTTCAAAGCAGTGAAAGGGAGATCAAGCATTCAAGTTAGCATCCATGATCAAGTTTATATGTTTCCTCTAGGAGTGAAGACATGCATGAACTCCCACCTAGCAACATCAATCTTTCATGAGGCTTCAAGGCAATAAAATTCATAGAAAAGGTATAACATTGTCAATTTTGTATATCCTTAAGGTTTTCAGCCTCTGCATAATCAAGGGCATGCTATCTTTTTTATCATCATTGTTATAGGGGAGGTTAATTACCACCTAGGGTTTGAATCAGGCAATCCCCTATACAAACCAACACTTTTTTTCTCTTTTTTGTGTATAGGTGACAAATCTAAAGACAAAGAGTTACAAAACCAAAAAGTGTAGACGAAGATACATACTTTTAGATTCAAAATAGGTAGAAAACCATGGACATAGTTCCAAACTTCACATTGTATGAAACTTTTTGGCTAAAATTTTGAGAGGAAGAACTACAGAGCATCTCAACTTGGATTCCACATAGTTGAGTTTTAGGAAACACCCCATAATGTCTGGTAATTTCAAGTCCAGATTGCAGACATAGTTCCTCTTTGTATCCCATTTCTATATATGCCTCATTTATGTTATTTTTTTAATCAAAATCCCCAGTTCTTGCCTCATTTTTCATTCTATCTTATCCAATCATATCAAAATCACAAAGAGAACAATCAACCCCAAGTGCCCAGCTCTCTCAAGGGTCTGAAGTTGGGTCTAATTAGTTATTCTCTAATTAATGTTGATGTGAATGGATTTTATTGCTAATTTGCATGTTTAGACTAGTAAACTCCATTTCCACCACATTTTAGTTAGTTTTTAGGTAGTTGGAAGTTGAATGGCTCTATAAATCCATAGGATATAATAATTTGTGTTTTTGAGTCTCTTACTCTTTGTGTTTATAATTTTAATATGTTGAAGGGATTTAATTAATTAATTTATTTAATGGATTATAATTACCTGATAATAATCAAATAATAAAAAATTCTTTAATTAAATAATAATAAAGGATCAATGAAGATAATAAGATGATAATGGATATCAGTGAAGAGTAATGGTATAATAATATATAACAATGATAATAAAAAAAAGTTATTGATTAGTTGCATGATTAGATGTGCATGGGTACCTAACATGGCCTGGTTGTTGGGACCCATATTGCATTCATCATATTAGTCTTGCATCATTTGCATAATAATTCTTTTTCCTAAGTTTCACTTAAGGGGGGTGTTGGTGTGAATGAGGTTATATCCTAACTAGTTCATAGTTAGAACCTATTACATTTACTTAGGCATGCGTGACAATTAGTTGTCATTAAATGTCATTTTCATGTTAATCTTACTTAGGCTTAATTGGCATAAGTTACTTATGTGACTTGTCATTAATAATGTTCATAAGATTATGCTAGTTATCTAAGGTGGCATTTTGGATGATATGATTCATGTATCATTATATAATATTTTCTTTAGGCATTTATTATTATGCATCATGCATTTAATATTTATAACAAGGTAGTTGTCACGTCACATAGGATTAAGACACATGTCCACATCTTGTGTACTCATACCTCATGCTTTTGCCTATATAAGAAAGGCTTATTTGTCCATTGTATCATATCAATTGAATTATTTTCATATCATTTCAATCTCATGTTCAGACAATCTCTTGCTGAAGGCATGTTTCTTGGTTGATCCTTTGAAGTGTGTTCAACTTCATAATGGGTTATTGATGATTCCAACATGGTATTAGAGCCTAGTTTGTTTTAAGTATGTGTCTTTATTATTTGTTGGGAGGACACATTTCAACATATTTGTCTTTGGAGCATTTGCTTGATAACTCAGAGAGGTACAATTTGTTGCTGGGATTCATTTTTAGTTGCTTATCATATTTGGAGCTTTCTATGATCATGTGATGGTTCTATCTTTGAGTTTTTTGAAGAATTGTCATAGTATATAATGGGGTTTTCATTTAATCCTTCTTCGATCATCTTAAAGAAGGGGAACTAAAAATAAATGGAGAGATGAAATTATCACTCATCTTAAATGGATTCATTTGTTTCCACACTTGTATAACCTTGTTCTCCTACCTAGCACTCCTAGTCATATATTTTCTTGGACTTGTAAAAGGGATCATATCTTGAGAGTTATTACTATGCATGTCAATGATGATATTTTGGAGTCTATTGTTGATTTTGAGTGTCCTCATGCTCTTTGGACTCACATCTGGGAGATATATGAAGGTCCTGATTTTCAGTCATTCCTCACTAATCCTATTTTAGATTGTAATGTGCATATTCTCCCTTAAGAAAGGACACCCTGCAATTGTGATACTGTGTTGACTTGAATTTCATCCTCAAAATGCTACCTGCAACAAGTTAGTTTCACAAAATACAAAGGAAATGCTACAGGATATCCAAACTCAACCAATGAAACTACATGAAATACATATTAAAATAAAAAATTATTTTTACCTTCATGATTTAAGTCTCATTGTGTCCTAACTCTACTATTCCTGGTTGCAGATGGTGTGCTCTCAGACAAGAACTAATAGCTTCCAAGATGGCATATGAAGAATGGACTGATAACTAATAGTTAACTGATACTATGATATGGAATGCTAAATGATTATGCTAAATGATTATGCTAAATCATTATGCTACATGATTATGCTATTTGCTTCAAGATTAAAACTCATGGATGCATAAGTTTTACAAATGATTAGCTTTGAAAACTCACTTGAAGACTAAATTGAAGGCTAACTCTCTCTCAACTCAAACTCCTGATTTTATAGACCTTGAGAGGATAAGATGATGTGGCCTGGATCAAAGGTCATGATCAGATCTACAAATTTGGATGGTTGTGAGAAAAGGTGAAGGTTGAGAGAAAGGGGGAAGGAGAAGACAAGTGTTACTCATCTCACCTTGATTGGGTTGCTGACTGAGGGAATCTAGGGATGGTTGGAGAAAATTTAGGCATGAGAGGACAAGTGGACTCAAGTCCTTCCTAAGATGTAGGGATGTTGGAGAGAATATAGAAGGAGGTTATGAAATATGTGTACATACACAATATTTCATTAAATTTGGAGGTTGAAGATAAGTGGCTAATAAATGTTTTATTTATTTTAATTTGTTGAATTAATTTAGCCACATGATGGATGAGTTGGCAAAGTGAAGATGAAGTGGAGATAGAAGTGAGTTGGAAATGCGATTAAATAATTAAGAATTATTTAATATTAGAGACTATAGGATAGAAGAATAATCATTAGATATTCAAATGATTGAAGGCAATAATTAAATATTTAGATATTCAATTAATTGATTAGAAGAATAATTAAATATTAGATATTTAATTAATTAGAGGAATAGGATAGATGAATTAATTAATAAAATATTTCAATTAAATTAATTAATAGAAAGACACGAAATGAATTAAATAAATAAATTTTTTCAAATTAACTATTTAATAGAAGAATAATTATTAAATAAATATAAAATATTTATTTAATCGCTCATAGCCATTTTTATGTGTATACATTTTTCCCCTCTTTGAAATGATGTCAAGACAACATTGTTTCAAAGATTAAATCAATTCTCGATAGTGCGCCTGTTGAAGATGAAAATCTTGATTATGTGCCCCCTCGGGAGATTGATCATGAAATTGTTGAAAAATTTAGATTGAACGATTGATCTCATGATAATTGAAAAGTTCCGTCAATTAAATTCATTTGTAAAAAACAAATTAAATTGCCCCATTGAAAAGCATTAATTACCCTTTGAAATAGTAATTATAAAATTAACCAAGGTTAATTTTAATTTCATTTTCATCCTTGTTAGCTTGTGAAGAAAATTGTCTTGGTGAGGTGGCGAAATGGTGATTCCTTTGGAGAGCCATCGATTTGAGTGCGTTCGACGATATCAGCGACCTCATGAGTATGGGTATCTGGTATGTATCTTATCCCAAGCTTTGTTTGCAACTTGTCATACAAATTTTCATATTTTTTGGCACGTTTTTTGGATTTTTTTGTGATTTTCAGTATTTGGTTAGTGCTTTTGCATTTAGGTTTAGCGCATTTGCATGGTGTGTTTGCGCTTTTGCATCTAAAGTTAGCGCATTTGGTTTGTTTCGCGCATATGTTCATAGGGTTATCGCTTTTGTTAAAACAGTTAGCGTATAAGCTTTGTTTAGCACCTGTGTTCAATAGGATAGTGATTTTGTTAAAAAGGTTAGCACATATGCTCTAGATGAATGTTTGTGATAGATTTCATAGCCAAAAATCACTTTGTTGATTAGATTTAAGCATGTCTAATGTGCAATTATGATGAATAGGTACTTGATTGATTGATCGATTGATAATGTTGATTGATAGGATAAACGATTGATCGATTTGATTTGATTGGATAGATTAGCTCTAAGAAACTGATTTAGTTTCTGATGAAGAGCATAGCATATTTTTGATTGAATTCAGTGTTTGATAGAAAACCATGTTTGATAGGTTTAAAATGATTTGATAGCCTAATTTACTTCATTTTGAAAAGATTGATATGATAGATTAGCTATCTCTTTGATGTGATAGATAGATGCATGATGATTGATCAAATTCTCTTAGTAAATAGGAGAAACTTGATGTTCTCCAGTGTCGGGAGAAATTCCTGATGATGCAGTACTTAGTGCCAGAGCTTACACAGGCAGAGGTGAGACATATAGATGCTTGTGGATTACGCCATCTATTACACATGCCTAATATTACCCATAATACGGGATTGTTGACAACATTAGCCGAGAGATGGCATAGTGAGCATAACACTTTCCACCTGCCCATGGGTGAGATTAGTGTGACCCTTGAGGATGTGTATAGGATTCTTCATATCCCTGTGACTAACGAGCTAGTTCAGTATGTGTGAGCTTGAATTTCATCCTCAGAATGTTACCTGTAATAAGTTAGTTTCACAAAATACAAATGGAAATGCATACATGAAATCCAAATTCAACCAATGAAACTACATGAAATACATACTAAAATAAAACATTATTTTACCTTCATGATTTATGTCCCATTGTGTGCTAACTCCACTGTTCCTGGTTGCAGATGGTGTGCTCTCAGACAATGCATTGTTGGCTTCCAAGATGGCATATGAAGAATGGACTGATAACTTGTAGTTAACTAATGCTATGATATGCAAATACTACATGATTATACTAAATGATTATGCTAAATGATATTATATGATAATTGCTATTTGCTTCAAAACTAAAACTCACAGATGCATATGACTAGCTTGCAAAATGCACTTGAAGTCTCTTGAAGTCTAACTTGAAGATTAACTCTCTCAACTAAAGCTCTTGATTTTATAGAATTTGAGAGGATAAGATGATGTGGCTTAGATCAACGATCATGATCAGATCTACAAATTTGGATGGCTGTGAGCAAAGGTGAAGGTTGAGAGAAAGGGGGGAGGAGAAGACAAGTGTCACTCATCTCACCTTGACTGGGTTGTTGACTGAGGGAATCTAAGGATGGTT
Organism: Cryptomeria japonica; assembly: GCF_030272615.1. Classification (NCBI taxonomy): domain Eukaryota; kingdom Viridiplantae; phylum Streptophyta; class Pinopsida; order Cupressales; family Cupressaceae; genus Cryptomeria; species Cryptomeria japonica. The sequence goes on along the minus strand of NC_081410.1, from coordinate 173,605,081 downwards.
GGAGGAAATTTAGGCATGAGAGGACAAGTCGACTCAAGTCCTTCCTAAGATGTAGGGGGTGTTGGAGAGAATATAGGAAATGGCTATGAAATATGTGTACGTACATAATTTTCATTAAGTTTGGAAGTTGAAGATAAATGATGAATTAATATTTAAGAAATATTAATTTCCTTAGCCACATGTTTGATAAGTTGGCAAAGGGAAGATGAAGTGGAGATGGAAGGTGAGTTGGAAAAGGGATTAAATAATTTTGAGAATTATTTAATATTTGAGACTATAGGATAGGAGAATAACTATTAAATATTGGATATTTAATTGTTTGGAGGAGATAATTAAATTTTAGATATTTAATTAACTTGGTTAAAAGAATAATTAAATATTAGATATTTAATTAATTAGAAGAATAGGATAAATGAATTAATTATTAAAATATTAATTAAGAGAAAGACATGAAAACAAATTAAATAAATTAATCTTTTCAAATTAACTATTTAATAGAAGAATAATTATTAAATAAATATAAAATATTTATTTAATTGCTCATAGCCAATTTTTATGTGTATACATTTTGCCCCTCTTTGAAATGATGTGAAAACAACATTGTTTCAAAGATTAAAACAAGTCTCGAAAATGCTTGATAGAGATTGAAAATCCTGATTGTGTGCCCCCTCAGGAGTTTGATCGTGAAATTGTCGAAAATTCTGGTTTGAACGATTAATCTCATGATAATAAAAATTTAGTCAATTAAATTCATTTGAAAAAAAACAAATTAAATTACCCCATTGAAATTAATTACTCTTCAAAATAGTAAATATAAAATTAACCACGGGTAATTTTAACTTCATTGTTATCCTTCTCAGCTTTTTGTTTGAAAATATTCTTGCTGAGGTGGCGAAATGGTGATTCTGGTGGAGTGTCATCGATTTGAGCGAGTTTGGTGTTATCGGCGACCTGTTGAGTATGGGTATCCGGTATGTATCTTATCCTGAGCCTTGTTTTCAAGTTTTAATTCAAAATTTCATGTTTTTAGGCACTTTTTTGGATTAAAATTTTTTTTTAAAAATTTTTTTCGACATTATTTTAGCGCTTTTGTAGTTTGTTTTAGTGCATATGCAACTAGGTTTAGTGCAAATGTTTAGGTTAACGCATATGCTCGGTATATTAGCGCTTATGTTCAAGATGTTAGCACATATGCATAGGGTAGCGCAAATGCGTTGTTTATTAGCGCATATGCCCAGAAAGGTAGCGCTTTTACATGGATTAGCGTTTATGTCTATACTTTTAGCGCTTTTGTTAAAAAGGATAGTGCCAATGCATTTAGATTTAACACATTTGTTGTAGTTTAGCGCAAATGCTCAATAGGATAGTGCTTTTGCTTAAATTGATATTTTTGATAAGTGCAAAAGCTAAAAATCACTTTGATAAGTGCAAAAGCTAAAAATCACTTTGATAAGTAGATTTAACATGTTTAATACGTATTGATGATGAAATAGGGTCCTGATTTAGCAATTGTGTGATTGATAGATAGCTTTGATTAGCTTGATTGATAGATAACTTTGATGAGCTTGATTGATAGATAGCTTTGATTAGCTTGATTTGATTGATTGTGTAGCTCTAAGAAACCGATTTAGTTTCTGATGTAAGAGCTTAGCAGAGTTTTTGAGTAAACTCAGTGTTTGATAAAAAACCATGATTGATAGGTTTTAAAATATTTTGACATTGTAAGTTGCTTCAATTTGATTTGATAGATAGATTTGATGTTTCAATTTGATTTGATAGATAGATTTGATGATTCAGTTTGATTTGATAGATAGATTTGATGATTCAGTTTGATTTGATTGATTTCTCTTGACAAAATAGGAGAAACTTGATGTTCTCCAGTGTCGGGAGAAATTACCTGCAGTGCGTCATTTAGTTCCAGAGTTGACCCAGATTGAGATTAGACACATAGATGCATGTGGTTTATGCCATATGTTATATATGCCTAATATTACGCATAACAGAGGTTTGTTGACAATATTGGCCGAGAGATGGCACAATGAGCATAACACTTTCCACCTGCCGACGGGTGAGATTAGTGTGACTCTGGAGGATGTTTATAGGATTCTGCATATCCCAGTGACTAGCGAGCTTGTGCAGTATGATTATCAGGATCGGGTTGGGATAGAGGCTTGCAAAGTTGTGTTTGCTGATGAGAGCATTGGTAGAGGAGAGAAATGATGGGTTGATATGGTGATGTATTACGAGGCTCTTCCTGTTATTCTTGCTGGTTTGATTGGAGGATTTATATGTCCTGATAGGAGATCACAAGGTTTTTCGGTTGGATGGCATGAGATTCTCCTTAGTATGATTCAACATCATACTTGATATGCGTGGGGTGTTTGCATGCTGGCACACTTATATCATGATCTTCATTAGGTAGTGTATGATGAGAGTGCGAGTTTATCTATTGGATGCACTTTATTGCAGATCTGGTGCTGGGAGCACATTGCTGTTAGTCGGCCTATCCATCACAGAGTTCGTGGAGAGAGGTAGCCATATGTATATTTCTATGTAGGTATCCTTACTCAGCATAAGCTGGGTAAGATGGAGTATTGGCGTTGGGTGCTTGATTCATTGGAGAACACCACTTGGAGACCATATCTTGATTGTGATCCATGGATGGATGATGCACAAACATTACCATGTATTATGCAAAGTAGAAATCTCATTGGTCAGACACCGTTTATTCTTGAATGAGAGTTGATTGGTTGGATTTTGAGACAATTTGGTATCATCCAGCCTATGCCTACTAGTGTGACGATATATGCTCAACATTATAGAGATAGATGAGATTGGGGACTGTCCTTGTCATTTGAGATTGCTCATGCAAAGTTTGTTGCTACTCTGAGAGTGGCTTATGATATGAGATTACACATTCTTGATCCTGGGGTTACTGTAGAGTATGCTCAGTATATACTAGCTCATCTATTTCCTTGCATTACTGATCTAGCAGATCCTCCTCCTAGTTCAGGAGATGATGAGGATGACTCAGATGATCTAGTATCTAGGAGACATAGACAGAGATGAGAGCTTAGAGCTTCTCATGAGGTCAGGGGAGGTGGATATGATGGTGGGGATGGAGGAGGTGGTGGTAGGAGATCTAGATGGAGGGGAGGTTGATTGAGAGTCCGTGGAGGACCATTTGGATCAGCTAGCAGGATTGAGAGACCATGTCCTATGGGTGGGAGAGATGTTGGATGGATGGGGAGAGAGCATGGCAGGACTGGTATGAGATCACTGAGAGGGTTTCCATTGATAGGAGGCAGGGTGACTGGACTGGATGGGGGTTACAGGAGAGGCATTGATTTCAGACAGATTCAACTAGATCCTTGAGTTATTGTAGCGCATGGTGGAGATGATGAGGATCCTGAGGATCATGTTCCCCTGATTAGACGACGGGTGCAAAGAGTTACTCGGATCGAGATTCCAGCAGTTGGACAGGTTGGTGGTGAGGGTATTGGAATTCATGCACCACAACAGGATGTACTCGAGCAAGTTGCACCAGTACATGATATGCCAGATGTGGCTATACCAGAGCATGATGTGCCAGGGTAGGATACTATTGACAGTCCGAGAGCACAGATTGATCAGCTTCGAGCACATGTACAAACTCTTATTACTGAGTGGGATAGAGCTGTTAGGAGACAATATGATACTTAGGGTCTTCTTGATCATATTCAACAGGTTGGATCAGGTACTCTCTCGGCGGATACTGTTAGAGCACTAGTTCGGGCCGCGAAGGAGACTTCCCACTGGTGACAATGATATGAGGAGGCAGTTGCAGAGAGCTAGAGAGCAGGTAGTTATCATGCCACCGTGCTGATGGATACTAGCAGTGGTGGGTTCATGGGACCTCCTCAGAGGAGTGGGGAGCATGGGAGACAGGCATCTAGAGGATCTTCTCGCCCACAACCACAAAGACATATAGAGTCAGGTGGTAGTGGTACATGACAACCTTGACTTGATTTGCATTGGATGAGGCATTTGTATTGTTTATTTGATATCATTGTATACTTGGACTTTTTATTATTTTATGATGATCTATATGCAGACATGGACTCTATATGATGTTGATAGTTTATATGCATGTTACTCTATTTGATGATGATGCTTTATGCTTTGATTATATGGATGTAGTGATTATATGTTTTTGTTTTGATTTTTGATGATCTTGGATGCAAATGGAAATGATTTCTAACTTAAATGATATGAATGCAATGATCTATACGGATTTGCACATGAATGATTGATTTGCTTTTGATTTATGATGATGTAAATGTAAATGATCTATATGAAATGTTTTTGAGCTTTTATTTAATGTTTATGATGATTATGAATCTAAGTGCAAAGATGCAACTAAATGATCATTATAAAAATGATAATGCAAATAACAATGATGATACACTACACGATAAATGAGATGCACTTAATTAAATGCAAACTAATGCAATGATAAAATGCAACTAAATGAAATGAATGATGATTAAAATGATTATAAGAAATGAATGCACCTATAATGATTAAATGCAAATTATTTTTGTTTGTCCAAGTATACTCAATCTTTATTTATGACCGTTGATCTGTTTAATGAAATGATATGCTTATAATGCAACTAACAAATGAATGCTTATAATGCAGATGAATAATGAGCTAATGAAATGATCTAACTAAAAATTGTACTGCCATTCTTCATATGCTATCTTGTAACAGTGCTTGATTTCATCATTGAGCTTTAAAATGTTGTAAGAAAATATAAGCAACTTGACATAATGATTCAAGATGACCTGAGTATTCCTTTCATGGATTTTGATATAGCAAGTTAATACAAGCAGCTTGATATAATGGATCAAGTTGACCTGAGTATTGCTTGCAGAATAGACAAGGATTATCTCCTTTTATGAATGACTTGGAACGTCCTCCTTGATATTTTGCCGATCATATCCTTAGAAAAGTACATACTTTAGTAAGAGATAAACCACAGACAACAATCAAAGAAAATAATCATGCCTCATCATAGATTCTCTAGTCATGGACATCCTTGAGTTGCATAGAGTACATGATTAGCAATAAAATCAAGATATAAACACTGAACCTTGTATGTCATTCGCACGTTCTAATGGTCATTAACTGATATAATCATCTTGATGAATGATTTTTGATAATCCTTTATTACTTGTTAATTGATTGGTTTCTGAGTTGCATGATTTAGTTGTTTGATGAAATGTCTTGATTTTTCATTGCTTTGTTTGCTCGTTAGCTGTTTCAAAATCCTAGGGGTTTTTGGTTTTTCTAAGTTTTTTAAATGTTTTGGGATTTTCAAAGATTCAAAAGATCACCTTAGCAAAAAGAAATTAGGATTTTGCCCCCAGTGGAAATGAAAATTTATTATGGATGTATGAATTGATCAAGATCCAAACCATGGCAGGATACAAATGCAGATATGATTGATTTTGATAAAATCTAAGACAGTGACTACGACAAGTATGTCAAAGATTGGCTAACTATTGGTAAGCTGCATATTTCTTGCTAAATGGTTCAGAGAAATGGATGCAAAAGACATTTTGGATAAGCTAGCGATAGATAGCAATGATAGATGCGATAGGATGGAGTGAATAGGTGTACAAAGCGATCTCATAGATGGAGGAACTCACTTTTTTAGATAGTGCCTGTTTACCAGGTTTTCACCATCTAAATTTATTGCATTTTTTTGGATTTAATATGCTTTTTATTGATTTTTTTCAGGACTTTATATGCTTTTTATTGATTTTTTTAGGACTTTATATCTCAAGCATAGAATTTCTTGAGATGGATAGAATTAATAGGTTCATCAAACCAATCACCTTCAGGAGTAGATAACTTGTATGCTCCTGATCCATATGTTGCTACTATGACAAAAGGTCCTAGCCAATTTCGTTCAAATTTTCCCTTCTTTTCTTGATCTTGCTGATTTCTTGGATTCTCCATTAGAACTATATCTCCAATCTGGAAAATACATGGCTTTACTTTGTGGTTATAGCTTCTTGCCATTCTTTGTTGGTATACTTTCAAATGTTTTGTTGCATTTTGGCGATGTTCCTGAATTAGTTCTAGTTCTTGGAGTCGAGAAACTCGTTGTTCTTCTTCTGGTATAAGACCGTGCAAGGATACACATAGAGAAGGTATCTCTACTTCTATAGGTAATATAGCTTCTGATCCATAGACCAAACAATATGGAGTTTCCCCTGTTGGAGTGTGGATGCTAGTTCGGTATGCCCAAAGAGCAGGATTTAGCTAAATGTGCCAGTTTTTTCCAGCTTCATTTACTGTTTTCTTCAAGATTTTTAAGATATTTTTGTTTGATGCCTCAACTTGACCATTTCCCTATGGATAATATGGAGTAGAGAACCTATGTTGGATATGAAACTGTTCACATATTTCTTTCACATCTTGATTTTTGAATGGTCTTCCATTATCAGTGATAATGGTCATAGGAATGCCATAGTGACAGATTATATAATTTGAGATGAATGATGATATTTGTTTTCCTGTCATTGTTGTTAAAGGCACTACTTCAATCCACTTAGTAAAATATTCAGTAGCAATCAGAATGGACTTATGTCCATTAGAAGATGAAGGATTGATCTTTCCTACCAAATCAAGGCCCCATTGTGAAAATGGCCATGATCCTGTCATAGGATATAGCTCTTGTGTTGGTGCATGGATTAGGTTTCCATGGATCTGACACTATTTACATTTTCTAGCATAGGTGAATGAATCTCTTTCCATAGTAGGCCAAAAGTAACCCATATAGATAAGTTTCTTAGCCAATGTTAAACCACTTGAGTGTGTACCGCAAATACCTGCATGAATATCATTAAGACATCTCTCAGATTCGTCTTTTTCAAGACATCTCAACAATGTACCATCTAGACCATGCCTATATAGGATATCAACAATAATGGTATAGCGAGAGGACTGACGGATAAAGTTTCTTCATTGATTACGAGATAATTCCAGAGGAAGGATATGATCTTTCAAATATTGGTAGGTTTGACTGTATAAGGATTCACTGGTTCCTGACATATGGCAAATTCGATAGGTATGCTGGGATTGGATGGTAGGGGTTAAGATATCTTCCATGAGAAATTCGTAATGCTGTTGATTCTCTTTATTTTGCAAGAGAGATGCTATTATAGCCATCACATCTGCTGCTTTATTCTCATTTTTGGGAATTTGGGTGAATGTGATTTCTTTAAAGTGTCTTTTAAATTCCTCTATCAGCTGTTTATATGGCATAAGCTTATCATCCTTTGTTTGATATTCATCATTTATTTGATTTATAACAAGTTGTGAATCACCATAGACATGTAGTTCTTTAATATTCCATTCAATGGCCATTTTAAGCCCTATAGCCAATGCTTCATACTCTGCAGTATTATTGGTGCATGGAAATTGTAGTCTATACGATTTCGGAATTATGTGTCCTTGAGGTGTGATGAAAAAGATTCCTGCACTTGATCCATATTGAGTATAAGAACCATCAAAGTACAATTCCCAAAAGTTTGTACTTACTATCAAGATATCTGCATCAGGAAATTTGATGTGCAAAGGCATGTTATTATGTAGAGGTGCATCAACCAATTGATCAGCGATGACTTGTCCCTTGATAGCTTTTCGATCAACATATTCTATGTCAATTTCACTCAGTATCATAACCCATTTGTCTAGTCTCCCTATCAATGTTGACATGCTCAATAGATATTTAAGAGGATCTATTTTTGCTATTAGTTTTATAGAATGAATCAACATATAATGTCATAGCTTCTGGGTTACAAATACAACTGCTAGACATATCTTTTCAATTGAGGAATAATTTAACTCATAGCCAACAAGCATTCTGCTAATATAATAAACTTCTCTTTCTTTTCCTTCATCATCATGTTGAGCTAGGAGAGCACCTAATGATACACTTGTTGCTGCGACATAGAGTAACAATGGTTTCCCCTTGGTTGGTGATATCAGTACTGGAGGACTCATAAGATATTCTTTTATTTGCAAGAAAGCTTCTCCACATTTTGTATCCCATTTGAATGGAACATTTTTATGTAGAAGATGGGTAAATGGAAGACATCTATCAGCTAATTGAGAAACAAATATCTTGATTGATTGCAACCTTCCTTGTAAAGATCACAATTGACTTATGTTCTTGGGTGACTCCATCTCCATGATAGCTTTAACTTTTCCAGGATCTACTTCGATGCCACAAGCTGATATAATGTATCCAAGGAGCTTTCCAGAGGTTACTCCAAATGCACATTTCTTTGGATTTAATCTCAATTGATATCTTTCTAGCCTATCAAAAATCTTGCTTAAAATGTTCAAATGTTCTTTTCTTGTGTGAGATTTTTCAAGTATGTCATCGACATAATCTTCCATGAATGTATGCATCATGTCATGAAAAATTGTCATCATAGCCCTTTGATAAGTCGCTCTTGCATTCTTAAGCCCAAATGGCATAACATTCCAGCAATACGTTCCCCATGCACAGGTGAAAGCTGTCTTCTCTTGATCTTTAGGTGTGATTCTTATTTGATTATAACCTGAGAAGCCATCCATTAATGAAAACATCTCATGGCCTGCTGATAAGTCTACTATGCTATCAATGATTGGTAATGAGAAATCATCTTTTGAACATGCTTTATTTAGATCTCTGAAATGTGTGCAGGCTCTTATTCTCTTATTTGGTTTTGATACTGGTATGATACTTGAGACCCATTCTGGATAAGCAACTGGTCTTATGAAACCCACTTCTAATAGTTTCTTGAGCTCGGTTTTGACAAGGAGAGCAATATGCAGATGCATCTTTCTTAGCTTCTGCTTAACAGGTTTTGCTTTTAAATCCACATTAAGATGATGCATGATAAGATATGGGTTAAGTCCTGGCATATCTGCATAACACCAAGCAAAATTTATTTGTCTTTGCTTAAAGAATTCCATGTACTCTTTCCTCTCTCTTTCTGATAACGAGGTAGCGAAATGAAGTATTTTAGGATCTTTTGATGTATCAATGTTTACTGCTTCTATTGGTTCTATCAGGATAGCAAATCTCTCTTGAAATATGCAGGAAAAATGTCAAACTTTCCATCTTTTGGTGCCTCCAGGAGGTTTTCACCATCAGGTACGCCCTTTGTTTTCTCTTTTGATTGATCTAATGTTGCCATGAAATGGTTTTCAATAATAGGTCTCTTTCCTTGTTTTATTTCACTTTTGTGACTGGAAAGTTTGGCATTCTCCTGGCTATGAGAAACATCACTTGATTCTGCAATGGAAGATATCTTAGGATGGATAGGTTCAACAATGTTAAGGTACACGGCTAAGTCATGATCATTGGAAAAGACATTTAGTTCGGGGTTGTCTAAATTATCCCAATCAATTAGTTCAAGATGTAGAAGGAGTAAATCATAATCATTGTCATCATTAGGTGTTTCAATGTTCATGACATAATGATCATAGCTTGGCGTAGAATAGGTATTTTCACAGATTAAAAGTTTTTGAGAATTGTCTTTCTCAAGTGTTTCTGAATTAGTCTTAACAAGATTAATATTAGCATTTGGTAGTTCACACTCAAGTGGTCCTTCAACTGATGTTTGTCCCTTAAACAAATGGATTATATCCACACACACATCTTTGATACTGCAAATTCCTTCTTGATTGACCTCATTTGCATATTGGAGTTGACATATTTGTGCACATGATGAAGTAGATTCTTTTAATAGATTTTGTCTCCTTTCAAACTTAACTTCTTTTGGACTAATAGTTAGTCCAACTTGACTATCCCTTATCTCTTCCATGGTTCTTCCATAGCTAATCCGTGTTTACGCTTCCTATGGTATTGCTTCTCTGTCTTTGTCATTTTCTTTCCTTTTTTCATATGCCTCTTTTCTTTGGATTCTGAGTTTTTCTTGCCTTCTTTCTAACTTCATCTTTTGTTCTGCTATAGACAAGTCTTCTTTCGTGATAGCTACTTGATCTTAATTATATTCTTTACTTGATGTAGTGGATAATACATCTGGACTCCATTCGTATTCATTGGAGTCTATTTCTGAATCCTGATCCAAGATTACTCCATTATACCATACTGGAATGTCGTATGGTGCAAAGAGTTCTCTGATTTTTGCCATCTCTATTTTTACTACTTCTGGAATATCTTGTGAAGATTTTGCCTTTGTTTGTATTTTCAGAACTTGTTGACAAGATTTTTCTTCACCTTGGATGATGATCTCCTCCTCTTTCTTTTCATGTTCTTCTTACTTCTTTTGTTTATAGGTTACTATTTCGGCCGCTTGATGTAGCTTTTCTTGCCAATTTTCTTCTTTAGAAACTGATTTCTTTCTCCATTTTTGCTGTTGATGATTATGTTGCTTTTGATTAGACTTCAGATATCCTAGCCTGGATATATCTTCTGTGGATTGTGAGTGTGGACAAATAGGTTCTGAAATACCTTGATGTTGCTTACCAATTGGTCCTTTTCCTTCATATCCCATTTTTTGCATAATTTCATATCCTTTGCCATATTGTTTAATGGGAATATTGACTTTTGTTGTTGTTGCTATAGTTTTATCTTTATCTTTGTATAACCAATCAAGAATGTCTTTGTCTTTATTTTCCTCTTCAAGAGTTCCAACACTAAGACATGTTCCTTTAAACATATGTTTTGATCATTCTGGTGTCTTTGATTGAATATCTGTAGGCTTTCCATATGACTTAGGGGAAAGTGGAAAAATTTGCAAAGAATACTTTCCCATTCCTTCATCATTTAACTTGAGATTTATTGGCATTTTTGATGATTGATGCTGTGATTGTCATTGATGGACACACACTTGATTTGAGATCACTTTTTGTATGTATAAGTTAAAGCTCAACCGGTATTTGTTCCAACCGGTATGATGTATTATAGTCTTTAGACTATCGGTGTTTTGCAAAAAGTGTTTACCGATCTAAAGCAGTATGAAGACCCCAAGCGGTTCGAGGATCTCAAGAGGTATGAACGAACGAAGCGGCTCAACTCATATTTCCCAGTCTTCATTTTGTCAAACCAGCAACCGGTATTTTGCTTAAACCAATATTCTGTATGAACCGGTAATACTCTGTGATGAGTTACCAACCGACATTTTGTGATGAGTTACCATCCACCAATTGTTTGGCGGTGCTGACACTCTGGCAGTGTTTTTTATGTCGTGTTACCAAATATGTCTAGATGCATTGAACCTAGGAAATTGTATTGTAATCCTATTGGACTGACTTGAAATTAGATTCCTTATAAGGACATCATGTCTAGGGTTTTAGGTTGTTGCAAGGGTTTAAGGTGGTTGAAGAGTTTTTGTAAGGGTATATACAGAAGAGAAGTTTAGGTCTGCGAGAAGAGGCAGAGTGTGAATGTGTTGAAGATTGAAGTAATGCTGAAATGCATTAGGAACAAGCTATCAAGGATCTAACCAAGCAACCTATGCTATTTGCTAGATCACTCACTTGTTGCTTACTCACATCTTCGACAAGTCTGAAGCCCTTAACCGGGTAGGCCCAAAAGCCTTTTGTAAATCCTCTAAAAAGGTGGTTCACATCTATGGATCTTAAATCCTTTAGCAAGGTAGTCTTTAACCGGACTTATCTCCTAATAGAGATTGAGATTCCTAACAGGATCTGTTTTGGTAAAGAACATTGTATGACCTTAACCGGTCTGGTTCCTATTCTGCAAATAGTTACTTGTGAGTTTCATCTCACTGTGGTTTTTCCCATTTGGGTTTCCACGTCAAAATCTCTCGTGTTATGGTGTTTGTGCTTCTGTGGGTAATGCATTATTTGCTATTTGGTTTGCATGTGTGCTAACCAGTTTGTTTGCTAAACTGTTTTACCGCTGTACTGGTAGTCTAGTAAAGTGTTTAAGTACAATAATTTTTGGCATACTAATTCACTCCCCCCTCTTAGTATTCATCAATTGGTATCAGAGCCAACCTTTCTATAAGTCTAACCACTTGGAAAGAGATATGGGGGAATACACTATGAGGGAACTTACTCATCGGCTCACTCAGTCTGAGCAAGCCTGTGATGATCTTATGCTCAAATATAAGGCCTCTCAGGAAAAAAGGAGAGAACATGCTAAAAAAATGATGGAGCTATCTAAAAATAGTTCTTCTAATGAAGCAGACATGGAAGCCCCGATTCAAGAAGTAGAAAAGATGAATGAATCCAATTCCAACATGAGAAAAGAGTTGGAAGGACTGACTATTCGAATGTGCCAAGAGCTTGAGAACTGGAGGAAAGCTGAAGATCTGGTGAAAGGCAAAGATCATGAAATCTCCAACCTGAAGCAAGAGATCAGTGCCTTAACTGCTCAACTCCATGCGAGCAAAGTGGAAAAGGAAGAAATGCAAGGAGAACTGAACATGGCCATCTCTGAGAATGCAAACTTGATGGAAACAAATGCTGCTATTTCCAAAGAACTCTCTGAGTCAAAGGAAATACTTGCTAAGTTCAACAAGAGTACTGTTAAGCTAGAGAAAAAGCTTGAATCGACCAAACCTGTCAAGAATATTGATGGACTTGGTTACCCCGATCACGAGCAAGGTGAGACCTTTGGTGCAAATTTTGAAGCATCGAAGAAACAACCAACATCAAAGGATAAAGGTAAACAAAAGTTTAAACCTGTTTGCTTTAACTTTATTAAAGAAGGACATACTGCCAATGTGTGTAGGAGAAAAGCCTACAATAATTTTCCTTACTTTATGAACAATGTATCTAGATCCAATAAGTTCAATGGTAATTGTTATGCATGCAACAAGTTTGGGCATAGAGCATCTAAATGCAGGTCTGTTATGAACAACACTGGAAGATATCCTCAGAGGACTCAAGGAGTTGGTCTAGAACCTTTTGTGAATCAGAATCACAACCGGTTTAATGCCTTTAATCATCAATCAGGAAGCGGTGGCTATCAATCGACAACCAGATGGAGAGAAAACTGTTTGATCTATCATTGTCATGGTCACACTACTACAACATGCAAGAGGAATAATGGTAGCATGAATAATGGACCTTGGAGAGCACCTAGAATGGTCTGCTATCATTGCAACAAACCGGGTCACATTGCCTGATTCTGCAGAACAAGAAAGAACATATCAGATGACATACCGGTCACTTTGGAAGGAAAGATTGATATTGACACTGTTCAAGTGGATATGAACAAAACCTGGAAAAAGAAACCAGGAGTGTTGCAAGAAGAACCGGTTTCTGCACGTAGTGTGGAAATCATAGAACCAACAAACTAAGCATCAGAAAAGCTTAGGGGGAGCAAACGACAAAATACTTTGAACCCCCGATTTACACCGATAAAAGACCTTAACCAGTATGAGATACCTGTCAGTTGGCAGAAGACCGAAAATGGTAAAAGGCAAATTAGGGTTTACGCCCTAATATTGGAGCATTTATTATGGTAGGTGGAGAACCTGTTTAAAAGGAATTTTCAAATCATTTCTCACTTATCATTTCTCGAGTGAAAAGGTTTTTCAAGTGTAGAGCGAAGAAAAGTGATTTACACTACAGGAGTGTGAAGTGAAGTTCAAATTGCAAAGCCCTAAATTTCAATTTGCGAAGGTATTTCTCATAATTCTTTGTTTATCATGGCTTCCGCATCTCATGATAGTTCTAGTGCAACTGTTGATTCTATGGACTTCATTAAGCAAAAAATGAAATACAATGCCTTGTCTCAAGTACCAGCTGGTGTTATAGTAGAAGAAGGGATTTCTGATTACATAGACTGCAAAATCAAAGACCTAGGGTCTCTTGTAATCCATTCTCAGTTGAGCTTATTCCATGGAAAGGATAAGAAGATTAAACTGGAATTCAGCATTCTGGAAAAGAAGAAACTCCAAAATGCAGTTTACTTTCTTGAAGAATTTTTGGATGATCACATTCACATTATTCTAAGCAGGGTACACGATGACAAGATGTACCTCGAGCGGATGCATGATATCACACCTGAAGCGATTCATGTCATCATTGGTTTCTGTAATACAGGGGAATTGCCAACCCTAAGGAAGGTCATCAAGACTGAAATGTCCTAGCTCACCGGTTCAGTGAGCGACTCACGTGGTATGACCGTCAACTCAATCAAGGATAGTCTGGTCAAGTATGCCTACATGGTGATAGGTTACCGAACGTTATCTGCTAGCAGAATTAATTCTGTCTCTACTGCAGTGGTAAATGCTGCTTACAGGATGATCAAAGAAGATGTGTCGTTTGATCTATGCACTTGTATGCAATGACAACTTATGTTGAATCTTAAGTCGATCAAATAGGACAATGCATTAAGATTCAAGTTTGGACAACTACTGATTGGGTTGTTCTTTTACTTTCAAGGTACTTTCTAGGAGTAGGTGATATTCAGTGGTCTGTCAACCAACCGGTAACAAAACAAATCAAGGAAAGTCTACAAGCGGTTGGAACCGACTATCCGGAAGCACTAAACAAATACTTTGATGAGTTCAGATGCAAGATGAGCCAAAGGATAAGAATATTCAATGATTTAGTCAAAAAGTATGAAGAAGACATTTGCTTCACCATAAAAGTGGATGAATGCATAATGGAGGCCGTTGAGCCTAGGTAGGAAGAAGTAGAGCCTATGGGCTATGAGGTAATGAATGATATGCTGGACAGGTATGCTTCTACCCTAATCGCCTCACCCCTTGATCCTAAGGAAAAGAGAACCAACACTTATTTGGAAAGGGTTACATCGGTTTCAGAACCCTCAGAAAAGAAAGAAAAGGTAGTGCCTTCAGCATCAACACCGGTTACTGCAGCCAGTCCCAAAGTGACCAAGCGGTCACCAGTTAAGAAGAAACCGGAAGCTGCACCTGCAAAAGTCTTTGAGAGGAAGCGGAAGACAAAAATAAATACACCTGACTCAGAAGAACCGCCTAAGAAGAAGACTAGGCAAACAAAGAAAAAGACAAAGAATGAACCGACATCATCTGCACTGGTAAATATTGACATTTCTTCTTACAAACCTTTGACACATTGTCAAAGAACTATAAAGAATATTAGAAGAAAAGTGTTGAATGATTTAATTGATTGTTTTGATGATTTCAATGATGATGAAAAGGAAGCAGTTAAATAGGAAATGATTAAGTATTTGTGTGTTAATGATCGGTCGCCTTCAGAAATTAGATCTGAGACACTGAATTCTTTGTATAATTCTTTAGACAATAAATGACACATTGCCAGAGAAAAGGAACAAGAAATGAGACAAGAAATATTTGCTCAACATTTTCCTGATGTATCAAATTCAGAACTCTTCGAAGTTATGAATAAATACAAAGGCCTCTTCTTCATGAGATGAAGAAGACTCCTGTTACTGGAAGGAAAGGTTAATGAAGTGATCAAAGATACACATACTCATGCTCAAGAAGCTCTTAAGATGCATCAAGTGGCTAAAGCCAACAGAAAAGATGAGTGAGAACCGGAAACTGGAAAACCGGATGAGGTGTATGACAGTGAAGAAGAACCGGCCATAGAACAAATGGACCCCATTGATGTTGACGCCTTAGATGGAGAAAATGTTACTCAGGATACACCATCAGAAGGAACGGGACAGGAAAAGAAGGCAGAAGAAGAAAAGAAGAAACAAGCAGATGAAGAGGTTAAGAGAAAAGAAGAGGAAAAGAGGAAAGAGGAAGTGGATAAGAGAAAAGAGGAGAAAAAGAAGAAAGAGGAAGAAGATAAGAGAATGGAGGAGAAAAAGAAGAAAGAGGAAGAAGATAAGAGAACAGAGGAGAAAAAGAAGAAGGAGGAAGAGGATAAAAGAAAAGAAGAGGAGAAGAAGAGAAAAGAAGAGGAAAATAAGAAACAAGAGGAAGAGAGGAAGAAGAAGGAAGAGGAAAAGAAAGAAGAGGAGAAGCGGAAAGAGGAAGAGAAGAAACAGGAAGAGGAAAAGAGGAAGAAGGAAGAGGAGAAGAAGAAGGATGAAGAAGAGAAGAAGCGAAAAGATGAAGAGAAGAGACAAGAAGAAGAGAAAAGAAAGATAGAAGAAGAGGAGCATAGGAAGGCTCAAGAAGACTAGCAAAAAGCCAAGGATAAGGAAGTAGCAGAAAAGAGCACACAGGTGAAGTCTCCAATGGCAACCGATAGTCAGGCTAAACCGGCTGCAATTACTAGTCCTATTGACCTCCAGTCTGCAAATGAATCAGAGCTATTGCAGAGTATTAAGCTCACTCAAGAGCAATTGGATGCTCTAAGGAGGAAAAAGGAGGAAGATGTTATCCAAACTGTGGTGGAAACACTTACCGATTTGATACCTGGTACGAACCTTCCCAGTACCGATTCGTTACTTGCACAATTGAAGCTCCTATGCTCAGTTGTAGAAGACCAGGTACAAAACCTACAAGAGGTCGCATAAGCCAATGCCAAG
The DNA here is from genome assembly GCF_030272615.1 of Cryptomeria japonica. Lineage (NCBI taxonomy): Eukaryota > Viridiplantae > Streptophyta > Pinopsida > Cupressales > Cupressaceae > Cryptomeria > Cryptomeria japonica. The sequence goes on along the minus strand of NC_081410.1, from coordinate 173,588,601 downwards.
AAGGAACATCAAAAGGCTCTAGACACTGGCTTGGTGAAAAAGCTAACAGAGCTCCGATTTGATCTCCAGAAGGCACAAAAGGCCATTAGAGATGAAATGAATAAGGGCAATCTTCTACTCAGCAAGATTTGCCAACCTCATTTATTCTATGATGATGTGCTCACTCAGAAGAACAAACTACAATCTAATATGCAGTCATTTATTAGCACCTTCAAGATGCCATATGATTGCTTTTCCACATATGGACAAACTGTTCACCGGCTTCAACTACAGTCTGCAAGAATAGAGGCAGAGATAAGCAATCGAACATGAAATTTGCAGGAACTTCAACTGGTCCTACTGCCAAGGCTGCAAATTCTCCAGAAATGCTACTTAAATCTTGATGCCCTAACGGTCACTCAAGAGATGAGCACGATAGATGCTATGGAAGAACAGGTCTCCCAGATGCAGGCAGAGAAAGAGGTGGCTACCTCCCTACTTGACTCATGGTCCTTATCCATGAAGCAATTTTTGTAGGACTTTAAATCAATTTTTGACAAGTTTTACTCTTTACTGTCATAAACACTTATTATTTTAACGAAATAGGGGTTAGTCTGCAATACTTTTGTCATTGTTGGCAAAGGGGGAGAAGTATAATTTTGAATGTTTTGATGTATACTTTCATGTTATTTCTATTAAGGAGTAGTATACATTGTATTTTCTGCAAAAAAGATAGTGTACATGCTTAGGGGGAGTAATTTTGATTATGGTATATTTTTGTTGTAAAACACTTAGATGCCAAAATTTTCCTAAGTGTTGCCATCAATGCCAAAGGGTGAGATTGTTGGCATTTTTGATGATTGATGCTGTGATTGTCATTGATGGACACACACTTGATTTGAGATCACTTTTTGTATGTATAAGTTAAAGTTCAACTGGTATTTGTTCCAACTGGTATGATGTATTATAGTATTTAGACTATTGATGTTTTGCAGAAAGTGTTTACCGATCTGAAGCAGTATGAAGACCCCAAGTGGTTTGAGGATCTCAAGCAGTATGAAGGAACAAAGTGGCTCAACTCATATTTCCCAATCTTCATTTTGTCAAACCGGCAACTAGTATTTTGCTTAAACTGGTATTCTGTATGAACCGGTAATACTCTGTGATGAGTTACCAATCGATATTTTGTGATGAGTTACCATCCACTGATTGTTTGGCGGTGCCGACACTTTGGCAGTGCTTTTTGTGTTGTGTTACCAAATATGTCTAGATGCATTGAACCTAGGAAATTGTATTGTAATCCTATTGGACTAAGATGAAATCAGATTCCTTTATAAGGACATCATGTCTAGGGTTTTAGGTTGTTGCAAGGGTTTAATGTGGTTGAAGAGTTTTTGTAAGGGTATATACAGAAGAGAAGTTTAGGTCTACGAGAAGAGGTAGAGTGTGAATGTGTTGACGACTGAAGTAATGCTAGAATGCATTAGGAACGAGCTATCAAGGATCTAACCAAACAATCTATGCTATTTTCTAGATCACTCACTTGTTGATTACTCACATCTTCGACAAGTCTAAAGCCCTTAACTGGGTAGGCCCAAAAGTCTTTTGTAAATCCTCTAACAAGGTGGTTCACATCTGTGGATCTTAAATCCTCTAGCAAGGTAGTCTTTAACCGGACTTATCTCTTAACAGAGATTGAGATTCCTAACTGGACCTGTTCTGGTAAAGAACATTGTATGACCTTAACCGGTCTGGTTCCTATTCTGCAGATAGTTACTTGTGAGTTTCATCTCACCATGGTTTTTCCCATTTGGGTTTCCACATCAAAATCTCTCATGTTATGGTGTTTGTGCTTCTGTGGGTGAATGCATTATTTTCTATTTGGTTTGCATGTGTGCTAACCGGTTTGTTTGCTAAACTGTTTTACCAGTTTACTGGTAGTCTAGTAAAGTGTTTAAGTTCAGTAATTTTTGGCATACTAATTTACCCTCCCTCTTAGTATTCATCAAGATTTTCATCAAAAGTTTCCCATAACTTTGCTTGAATTTCTTTGGTAGGATATACTGATTCTTTGTTATGTGGAACTCTTGTATCTTGTGTTGGCTTCAAGTTATTGCAATATTGACTAGAATCTGCAATTATAGTGATTTCTTTTCCTTCATGAGGAAATTTTACACATTGATGATATGTAGAAGGAACTACTTGCATCTTGTGAATCCATGATCTTCCCAGAAGAATATTGTAGGAGAGGTTCAAATCTAAAACTGGACACAATGTATCCTTTTCCATAGGTCCTATCTTTATTGGTAGCACAACAATCTGTTTAGAAGAATGTTCTGCTTCATCATAAGCCTTGATGGTTATTTTCTTTTTTGGGTCTACTGCATTCTCTAAATATCCCAAAGCTTTTATCAAACTTAATGCACAAATGTTTATCTAGCTCCTCCATCTATGAGCACATGTTTGACATGAGTTTTATTTATGGAGACTTCAACATGTAAGGGAGCATTGTGAGGATGTTGCAAGGACGCGTCATCATTTTCATAAAATGATAAGCAATGAGGAGCTATGAGGTGTCCTACCATATTTTGGAATTGATCTATATCCAAATATTTTGAAACTGTTGTTTCCACTAAAGCTTTCTCCAAAATGTCCTTATGCATAGGTGAAATCTTGAGAAGTTCCAGAATTGATATTTGAGTTGGTATTCGTTGTAATTGCTCTGCTAAATTGTATTGTTGTGGATTGGGTGTTGGATCTTTTGTTACACCTAGAAAGGTAACCTTTGCTTTGCTTCTCGTGATAACATTGATTGGTTCTGAAGATGAATTTTCATTAACAATGATTACATTTACCACATCATCGTATGTATAAGTGTAATTCACTTTGGTTTTTCCTTTGTCATCTTTTAATTTGGATGATTCACCTTTGTCATAATTTGGGAGTGGAGTTTTGAAAGCCAAGTGTGATACATTTGTTTTATGGCTATCCACTGAAATGGTTCCATTATCGATTAGATCTTGGATAAGGTATTTCAATCTCTGACAATCATTTGTTAGGTGTCCTTTATTTTGATGATAGTTGCAAAAATGATTGTCATTCCACCAATTGGGCTTGACTGGTGGTTCATAATTTCTTGTTTCTGGCAAAACAATTAATTTATTAGCAAGTAAAGTTTTTAGAGCTGATTCTAAAGATTCTCCAATGTTTGTGAATTTTCTTTGAGGATTGGAGAAAAAGGACTTGGGTTTTGACTTGATAGATTGATAATTGGTTGTTGTTGTTTTGTATTACTATTATCATCATTCCCTTCATTGTTGACATTCCTATTCTTTGACTAGAACTTGGGTTTGTCATTGTTGTTGTATGAATTATTGTAAAGTTTTAGTTCTCCTTTCTTTACCATTGCGTTCTCTATTTTTAGACCATTCTCGATCATTTTGGCAAAAGAGGGAGGATATTGCATCCTTATTCGATAACTGATTTCACTAATAAAATTATCAATGAATATGTCCATTTTTTCTTGATCAGGTACATCTCGGGGATACCTATTAAACATGCATTTCCATCATTGTAAGAAAACCATAAAGGATTCATCATTCTTTTGTTTGACATTGCAAAGACCGAGCATCGTTATTTCATTCCTTATATTGTAGGAGTATTGTGAAATAAACCTATTCACAAGTTCTTCAAAGGATTTGATTCTGGATGGTAATCTTGAAAACCACTCCATTGACTGTCCATTTAAACTCCTAGGAAAAAGATGCATAAGGTAAGTTTCATCGTGAGCAAATTCCATTCTCATAGTACAAAACTCCCTAATATGATGTTGAGGATCAGATCTTCCATTGTACTTGTCATATTTAGGAATCTCGCAATGTTGCGAAAATGGTATCATATTTAGATTTTTATCAAAAGGATATGGGCATATATCTTCAAATGAATATTTCTTGGAGCTTGTCCCATTTTGCATGTCTTGTATTTGTTGTTGAAGAGTTTGTATTTGTTGAGTAAGGTTTGATAAGGGATCATCTACATAGTTTCTTCTTGTTTCTTTGTGAGTCTTTTTGTCACTACGCTCTTTTCTTTTATCATCCCTTTCTTTCCTTGTTTCTCTGTTAATTTCTTTGTTTATGTCCTCGTTATTTGGATCATCTATGTTTTGGGTGTTACTTGTCTCTGCATCTTGTTTCAAGCTTTCCATGTTAAAGTCTTGTGGTAGTTTAGCTCCAGATTTTGCCAACATCAAGAGATATTTTTCTTTTTGTTTTGCCAACAATTTTTCCATTAGCCTATCAAATTTGAAATCTTGCTCAAGGTCTCTAATGGTGCTATTGACTTCTTCTTTGTCAACAACAGTAAATCCAAAAGTGTGGAATATAGAAGTATCTTCTTCCTCCATTTGTTGTTGTTTTCTAAGTTGCTCATGTTGGGCTCTAGTCCAAACTGGCATGTGATTATTTCAATGTTGTTGAAATTCCCAAAGGACAAAGTCAAAAGGTGATTATTGGTTTAGGAAGATATGCTTTGTTGATCTTACCACTATTGTTTGTTCATTGGGATAAAGCGTCTCTTTGTTGAAAGGCACGTCTTTGCAGAGTTTCACTGTCAAATTCTGTGCCACAGCCACATAAGTAGTGACGAAAATGATGTAAGAATGTCCTATGTTTCAATAAGATCTTGTGATTGATATACAAGAATCTTATCCTTTTCTGAATAGCTTTATAACTGGGTTTTCTTTTCTTAAGGTGATACTTAAAAGTCATATAAGCATTTGAGAATTCACAAGTTTGTTTGATTCCAAAGTTGGTGCAATTTTGGTTTTGATATAACCTAGGTTCAAAATAGGAAAGATATATCCAAGATTAGGAACCTAGTATAGATTTGATCAAGCTTCATGATAGAGGATTTGATTATCCTGATGAGAAACTTGACAAAGATGTTGATTTTGCACTTAAGATAGTTGAATCGATAGCTTGTTAAATGTTGATGTTTATAGAACCTTTTGAGTATAACTTGTTGGATTAGTAACCTAGTTGTTTGAGCTAGTTTGAAAAGTATGTGATGGTTTAGAGACAAACCTACTTCAAGAATTATTTTGACATTGATGTTTTGACACTTTGATTTTGGTCTGGTGTTTCAAGTGTTGAAAAGATTTTGTATTACCCTTTTGATCAAACTTTTTCAGAAATTTGTTGGATTTTTGCTCCCTTGTAGATGATAATTTTCTTCAATTTTTTACCATTTGGAACATGTTACAGACATAGAAGACACAATGTTTAATAAACAAAATGCACAAGCAAGTATAATCCCTATGGGAGGCTGAGACAATAGTTGTTGAATCTCACGTGGAGTTTCCCCCGAGGCTACGCTATTCAAAGCGGATATTTAGATGCTTGATCCCACTGGATCCACCCTCGGCACTCACTTCTTCGAGGCAGCCAAGCACCAGTTTCCATGAAACTCCCCATGGCAAAATTTTTATCTCTACTAAGAACTATATGTATGTGAGCCGCTTCAGAGGTTCGATCTCCTACGCCAACAACGAGAAGGATTTTGGCAGCTAGTACAAGTAGTTTTTAGTAAAGGCTTTCGGTCATGTGGCCATACATGCGACACTTTCAGCTCTGTAAAAACAGAAGGTTCCCAGCCTATAAAGGTTACACTTCATAGGGTTTATGGGGAAACATAGTGTCAGTATGAACTTATTAGCACATGTTGTTTGAGACTTTCATCACAAACATGATTTATTTATAGTGGATTGGAAGGACTCAGTATTAGTCATTTCCACTTTAGGTCGTTCCCCTCTCACTGACCCCCTCAAGGCAACTCGGGAAGGCAGGCCCTCTAAAAGGATTTAATTGCTTGAAAGTAAAGAAAGTGTAAAAAGAGTGGGCTTGGATTTTTGGTCACCCAATTAAGGGGAGAACATATACCTACCACTTTCAAGACACAGAATACAAGTGTTCTTTTTATCCTTTTCAAAGCAATTATTGGCTATGTCCTATTTGGAGATGTTGCTCCAACAAGCATGGTGTTCATTTTAGCCCTTTTAAAAGTCTATGTGCAACTATTTTAGAGAAAATACCAAAAAATGCAAGTTGCATGCTGTCAATTCATCCTCTTAGTTAAACTAGATGAACAAGATATGATATATTACTTCCCAAATGAAGACTTTTAATTAGCTAGATGATAACATGCATAAAATTTGCCTTAAATGCCATCCTGCACACGCATGTTAGTAATCTGACAAATTTGATTTCTTGGACATTCGAACCTATAAGAAAATTTTGTCAGTTTTATAAACAGAAGCGCTAACCTAACACATGCGCTATCTTTTTGTTCAAAAGCACTAACCTGCAGATCAAAAGCGCTAACTTAGACTACAAAAGCACTACTTTGTGGATACAAAAGCGCGATTTCTTTGACATATGCGCTAACCTATGATACAAATGCACAAACCTGTGATGCGAATGCGCATAATTTAAGACAAAAGTGCTAACCTATATGATATATGTGCTAACCTATGATGTAAATGCATAGTTTTTCAGACAAAAGCGCTAACCTGCATGACATATGCGCTAACCTATGATGCAAATGCGCTAACCTGTCGAACAAAAGTGCTGCCAGAATTCACACATGCATGAATCTGCATTACAAATGCGTTGATTTAACTTTTTGCGAGATTTTTAAAGGTATATGTGAGGTCCAGCTCCACGGTGGGTGCCAAAATGTGTGAGCTTGAATTTCATCCTCAGAATGTTACCTGTAATAAGTTAGTTTCACAAAATAAAAATGGAAATGCATACAGGAAATCCAAATTCAACCAATGAAACTACATGAAATACATACTAAAATAAAACATTATTTTACCTTCATGATTTATGTCTCATTGTGTCCTGACTCCACTGTTCCTGGTTGTAGATGGTGTGCTCTCAAACAATGCATTATTGGCTTCCAAGATGGCATATGAAGAATGGACTGATAACTTGCAGTTAACTGATGCTATGATATGCAAATACTATATGATTATACTAAATGATTATGCTAAATGATATTATATGATAATTGTTATTTGCTTCAAAACTAAAACTCACAGATGCATATGACTAGCTTGCAAAATGCACTTGAAGTCTCTTGAAGTCTAACTTGAAGATTAACTCTCTCAACTGAAGCTCTTGATTTTATAGACTTTGAGCGGATAAGATGATGTGGCTTAGATCAACGATCATGATCATATCTACAAATTTGGATGGCTATGAGCAAAGGTGAAAGTTGAGAGAAAGGGGGAAGGAGAAGACAAGTGTCACTCATCTCACCTTGACTGGGTTGCTGACTGAGGGAATCTAGGGATGGTTGGAGGAAATTTAGGCATGAGAGGACAAGTGGACTCAAGTCCTTCCTAAGATGTAGGGGGTGTTGGAGAGAATATAAGAAATGGTTATGAAATATGTGTACGTACACAATTTTCATTAAGTTTGGAAGTTGAAGATAAATGATGAATTAATATTTAATAAATATTAATTTCCTTAGCCACATGTTTGATGAGTTGGCAAAGGGAAGATGAAGTGGAGATGAAAGGTGAGTTGGAAAATGGATTAAATAATTTTGAGAATTATTTAATATTTGAGACTATAGGATAGGAGAATAACTATTAAATATCCATAGGAAATGGTTATGAAATATGTGTAGGTACACAATTTTCATTAAGTTTGGAAGTTGAAGATAAATGATGAATTAATATTTAAGAAATATTAATTTCCTTAGGTACATGTTTGATGAGTTGGCAAAGGGAAGATGAAGTGGAGATGGAAGGTGAGTTGGAAAAGGGATTAAATAATTTTGAGAATTATTTAATATTTGAGACTATAGGATAGGAGAATAACTATTAAATATTGGATATTTAATTATTTGGAGGAGATAATTAAATCTTAGATATTTAATTAACTTGGTTAAAAGAATAATTAAATATTAGATATTTAATTAATTAGAAGAATAGGGTAAATGAATTAATTAATAAAATATTATTTAATAGAAAGACATGAAAATGAATTAAATAAATTAATCTTTTCAAATTAACTATTTAATAGAAGAATAATTATTAAATAAATATTAAATATTCATTTAATTGCTCATAGCCAATTTTTATGTGTGTGCACAGTATGATTTTCAGGATCGTGTAGGGACATAGACATGTAGAGCCGTATTTGGCGATGAGAGGATCTCGATGTTACTATTTACTAGGTTGTAATTAGTTTTATGTCCAAAGTCATCCGATATACTCTAGTTGGTTGATACTACCGAAATACTCAGTCGGTAAGCACTAAAGCAGCCGGTTATAGAAGAAAGAAGTAATAGAGTTTAGTATACACCGAGCTGTCTACCGAGCAACAAAGATGGTATACCGAGTTAATATGAACCGAGTGAAACGTGTTACCAGATTCATTGAACCTAGACACATGTGGAAACGTGTTACAAGATTGAGGAATAGGGAACTGTTATCACATAAGAAATTGCACCTTAAGATTTTGTATGATTTTGAGGATATCTATGCAATGAAATAATTTGTATGGTTATTCATTTGATGATTCATGTTTGTAAGATCGAAACATGAATATATCACCGTCGTAAGAGATCTATTTATACAACATGAAATGAGGATCAAAATGTATGAAGCAAGACATGTGTGATAGATAAGCTGAAAGGCAAAATCATGAGAAATCACAATGTGTTGTGACTGTTACGACTGACAGAGATATTCAAAGGTCACTGAGAAAGATTTCAGAGAACAGTTAAGGAACAGAGTAAACATAAGGGTTTACTGAGTTGATTTATCAATTATCGAGGTATGCTATGAGCAAGGTAATTTTATATTGAGCACATAGAATCTACTATAACATTTTAGATGTGAAGTTGCAGATATTTTGTAAAGATTTCGATTGTATTATTTTAAGTTGTAAGAGAAACCTTTAACAGGGTAAAAGACTCTAACAAAGTCTATAAATTGTAAAGCCTTTAACGAGGTACATCATTTAGTATAAGTGTTGTAAAATCCTTTAGCAAGGTAGATCTAAAGATCTTGATACTCCTAATAGGGTAAGCTATCAGAAATAGCTAAACATGTAGCTCTAACCGAGCAACCTTTATTATTGCAGTAGTGAAGTTATGGGTGCCATCCCCACCACAGTTTTTCTCTCTAACAAAGAGTTTCTGCGTAAACAAAATATATGTGTTATGGAGTGAAACATGTATGAATGTTATTTATATGTTTTAGCTTTATATTATGTTTCAGCAGTATTCAGTTTATGTTTTTCAGTAAAGTTATTATTGAAGAAAAGTTTTGAAGTACTTATTCACCCCTCCCCTCTCAGTACATTATCTTTTCATATTGGACCTAACAATTGGTATCAGAGCTTCAATCTTGGAAAAGGGTTTAACTGCCTAAAGAGAAAGATCTTATCAATGGAAGGCTACAAACAATCTCGGAGAATTGTGAATCTTCAAAATGAATTGGATCATGCTAATCAAGTGATTACAGACATGCAGAAACAAATGCAAAGATCACTGAAAGTTAGAAGAAGATTGTCTGATGATTTGCAGGACTCACAAGAGCTGGTGGAACAAATTGAGACATCATTTGAGAATAGTATATCTGAAGAGACTGAAAAATGATTGGAGTATTGAAAGAAAAGAAAAAAGCACTGATTGATCAGCTAAAAGCAATGAAAAGAGAACATGAGCATTTTAGCACACAAATGACTGAAAATCTTGATGCATTGAGGACAACCAAGATAACATAAGAGATACAGAAAGATAAAAACCACAACTTGAAGCACTAGTGTCTGAAAAGAATGATGAAATCACAAGGATGACTGGAATTCAACAAAATCTATTTGATCAATTGGGTTATGCACATCATGAAGCAAATCTGAAAGAAAATGAGAATCAAGCATTGAAACTTGAAATATCAAGATTGACCGATGAACTTGAAACATAGAAGAAATCCAAAGAAACACTGAAAGAAAAGTTATGAAGCATCAAAGATGTTGGATGAACAACTAAATATAAAACGACCCAACAAAGTTGCAGGACTCGATTACAAAAGAAAAGACTCTACTGAGAAAGGAATCCACATCACCGAGAGAGGAGAATCATCAAAACAAGCTGGAAACAAGAAGAACATCAAAGGAGAGAAGCCTATCTGCAACTACTGTGGAAAACAAGGACATACTGCCAACATGTGCCAAATCAAAAAAGGTAAGAAACCGAATGTCACTAGGTCTAATGGTTATTGTTACAATTGCAATAAGTATGGTCACACATCTAATCGATGTAGGACAAAGTCTTTTAGCAATTATCAGAAGGCAAAATTCAAGGGGTTTTGTAAAAACTGCAATAGATATGGACACAGTACCTAGAAGTGTTGGTTTAAGCAGAAAAACTATATGTGGTCTTCACACCGAGCAAATGCTAGAAGTTACCGAACTCACACAGATATCAACTGACAGTATACTGCAGTACCATGAGATTACAATACAAGGATATGGTGTGAATGCTATGGAAGATATGGCTATATAAGTGCCAACTTCTTTACAAGGTTTGGAATGAACAACCAAAGATCATGGAGAAATCCTGGTATGACATGTTTTCATTGTCACAAAGTTGGACACTTGGCCAAAGATTGCAAAGATCAACCCAGAGGAGATACTGAGGAAATAAGAAGCAAATTACAGATGATTTGGAAAAAGAAGGAAAATGTGTCAACTAATGAAGAAAGAACCTTACCTACCGAGTTAGGTGTATCTATTTCAAATTAATCGGTAAAGGTATAAAGGGACTGCATTCTCTCAAGGTTATATCTTAACAATTCCTATTTTATCATGTACTTAATTCCAAAATTTGCATAGCTAAGATGCAATAGCAAGTTTGGAATTTTATCTAGTCTTTTGGAGTACTAGAGAAGTCGGTAAATGCAGGAAGCCTGTCTAGTCGGTAAAAGCATAAAAAGGAAGGTAATCGGTTTAAAGGAATCGAGTGCATTTAATGCTTTCTTACCTAATTGCACAAAGCCTGATAAGGTAAAATGTGTACTTAAAGTCCTTTGCGCGGTCATTTTACACTTACCAAGCTTTTAGAAAGCAGAGCTAAGCGATTCAAAGGTGATCAAACTCCTCCCGAGCTAATTTCAAGGTATTTATTCATCAATCTTAACGTATTTTTCAAGCAAGTCAACTGACCATATTAGTTGAGAATACCTTCTTTATATTTACTAAGTGGAAAGCATTTGCTGGTTAAGTTTCAGACCCTAAGCTTTTTTCGTTAGTAATTATCCAAAGTTTGAAATGGCTCCAAAGATTCAGAAACCTATTGTTGTTGAAACCATTGAGAAGCCCTCACTGAAATATTCCTTACCTCCCAAAGTAGCATCCGAACCCAGCGATAAAATATCATTTTCTCTCATTCCGGATAGGGTTCTATTGGTTGAGGATGTCAGATTCTACACTAAGTGTCGTGTTGAGGAACTAGGTCATATTGAGATCAATGTTGGCATTTTTGATGTTTATGATGTGATTATCATTGATGGACACACACTTGCATTGAGATTATTTTTGTATGTATTAGTTAAAGCTCAACCGGTACATGTTCCAACCGGTATGATGCATTATAGTCCTTAGACTATTGGTGTTTTGCAGAAAGTGTTTACCGATCTGAAGCGGTATGTTAACCCCAAGCGGTTCGAGGATCTCAAGCGGCATGAAGGATCAAAACGACATAACACATATTTCCCAGTCTTCAATTTTGTCAAACCGGCAACCGACATTTTTCTTGAACCGGTATTTTGTATAAACCGGTAATACTCTGTGATGAGTTACCAATCGGCATTTTGTGATGAGTTACCATCCACCGATTGTTTGACGGTGCCGACACTTTAACGGTGCTTTTTGTGTCCTGCTACCAGAATATGTCTAGATGCATTGAACCTAGGAAATTGTATTGTAATCCTATTGGACCGACATGAAATCGGATTCCTTTATAAGGGCATCATGTCTAGGGTTTTAGGTTGTTGTTGCGAAAGTTAATGTTGTTACTAGGGTTTAAGGTGGTTGAGGAGTTGGAGAGAATATGAATGTGTAGAAGACTGAAGTAATGCTAGAATGCATTAGGAACGAGCTATCAAGGATCTAATCAAGCAATCTGTGCTATTAGCTAGATCAATCACTTGTTGATTACTCACATCTTTGACAAGTTTGTAGGCGTTAACCGGGTAGGCCCAAAAGCCTCTTGTAAATCCTCTAACAAGGTGGTTCACATCTGTGGATCTAGAATCCTCTAGCAAGGTAGTCTTTAATCGGACTTATCTCCTAACAGAGATTGAGATTCCTAATAGGATCTGTTCTGGTAAAGAACATTGTAAGACCTTAACCAGTCTGGTTCCTATTCTATAGATAGTTACTTGTGAGTTCCATCTCACCGTGGTTTTTCCCATTTGGGTTTCCAAGTCAAAAGCTCATGTGTTATGGTGTTTGTGCTTCTGTGGGTGAATGCATTATTTTCTATTTGGTTTGCATGTGTGCTAACCGGTTTGTCTGCTAAACTGTTTTACCGATTTACTGTTAGTCTTGCAAAGTGTTTAAGTGCAAAGATTTTGGCATACTAATTCACCCCCCCCTCTTAGTATTCATCAATTGGTATCAGAGCCTACCTTTCTATAAGTTTAACCACTTGGAAAGTGATATGGGGGAATACACATTGAGGGAACTTACTCATCAACTCACTTAGTCTGAGCAAGCCTATGATGATCTTATGGTCAAATACAAGGCATCTCAAGCAAAAAGGAGAGAATATGCAGAAAAGCTGATGGAGCTATCTGAAAATAGTTCCTCTGATGAAGCGAATATGGAAGCCTTGATTCAAGAAGTAGAAAAACTGAATGAATCCAATTCCAACTTGAGAAAAGAATTGGAAGGACTAGCTATTCGAATGTGCCAAGAGCTTAAGAACTGGAGGAAAGCTGAAGATCTAGTCAAAGACAAGGATCATGAAATCTCCAAGCTGAACCAAGAGATCAGTGCCCTAACTGCTCAATGCCATGCGAGCAAAGTGGAAAAGGAAGACATGCAAGGAGAACTGAACATTGCCGTCTTTGAGAATGAAAACCTGATGGAAACAAATGCTACTATTTCCAAAGAACTCTCTGAGTCAAAGGAAATACTTGCTAAGTTCAACAAGAGTACTGTCAAGCGAGAGCAAAACCTTGAATCTGCCAAACCGGTTAAGAATACCAATGGACTTGGTTATTCTGGTCATGAAGAAGGTGAGACCTCTGGTACAAATGCTGGAACATCAAAGAAACAACCGACATCAAAGGATAAAGGTAAGCAAAAGTTTAAACCTATTTGCTTTAACTATCTTAAATAATGACATACTGCAAATGTGTGTAGGAGTAAGGCTTACAACAATTTTCCTTATTTCCTAAATGATAAGCCTAGATCCTATAGATTCAATGGTAACTGTTATGCATGCAACAAGTATGGGCATAGAGCATCTAAATGTAGGTCAGTTATTAGCAACATTGGTAGATATCCTCAGAGGATCCAAGGAGTTGGTCTCAAACCTTTTGTGAACTGGAATCACAACCAGTTTAATGCTTTCAATCATTAGTCAAGAAGCAGTGGCTATCAAGCGGCAACTAGATGGAGAGAAAACTGCATGGTCTATCATGGTCATGGTCACACTACTGCAACATGCAGAAGGAAGAATGACAACATGAATAATGGACCTTGGAGAGCACCTAGATTGGTCTGCTATCACTACAACAAATTGGGTCACACTGCCAGATTCTGTAGATAAAGAAAGAACATATCTGATGATATACCGGTCACTCTGGATGGAAAAATTGATGTTGATACTGTTCAAGCGGACATGAAAAAAACCCGGAAGAAGAAACTAGTGGTGTTACAAGAGGAATCAATTTCTGCACCTAGTGTGGAAATCACGTAACCAACAAACTAAGCTTCAGAAAAGCTTACGGGGAGCAAACGGCGAAATGTTTTGAACCCCCGGTTTACACCGGTAAAAGACCTTAACCGGTATGCGATACCTGTCAATAGGCGGAAGATTGGAAATGGTAAAAGGAAAATTAGGGTTTACGCCCTAATGGTGGAGCATTAATTGTGGTAGGTGAGGAATATGTTTAAAAGGATTTTTCAAATCATTTCTCACTATCAGTTTTCAAAGCGAAGGAGGTTTTCAAGTGTAGAGCGACGACAAAGCGATTTGTGTTGCAATTCTAAGAATTTAAGGAACCTTGAAGGAGATTCAAATTCAAATTGCAAAAGGTCAAGTGAAGAATGCAAAGCGGTAATTCTGCAACTGACAGAGTGTGAGGTGGAGAAGAATCTGAAAGCCCTAAATTCATGATTTTTGAAAGGTATTTTTTGAGTTTTTGGTTTCTATCATGGCTTCTACATCCCATACTAGCTCTAGTACATCTATAGATTCAACAAGCTTTATTCAACACAAGTCTAGATATAATGCCCTATCACAAGTTCCAGTTGGTGTGATAGTAGAAGAGGGAATCTTAGATTACATAGATTGTAAAATCGAAGACCTAGGGTCTCTAGCAATTCATTCACAGTTAGGTTTATTTTGTGGACAAGATAAAAAGATCAAATCGGAGTATAGTATCTTGGAGAAGAAGAAGCTCCACAATGTTGTTTATTTCCTGGAGGATTTCACAAATGATCACATTAGGATCATTCTGAGCAGAGTTCATGATGACAAGATGTACCTGGAAAGAACACATGATATAACACAACAAGCAATTCATGTCGTCACTGGTTTCTACAATACAGGGGAAGTACAAGCCCTAAGGATGGTAAGCAAAACTGAAATGTCCAAGCTCACCGGTTTAGTGAGCGACTCACGAGGTATGACCATTAATTCTATCAAGGACGATCTGGTGAAATATGCATGTATGGTGATTGGATACTGAATGTTCTCAGCCAGCAGAATTAACTCTGTATCTGCTGCAGCGGTAAATTCTGCTCATCGGATGATCAAGGAGGATGCATCATTTGACCTATGCATCGGTATGCAAAGGCAACTCCTATTAAATCTGAAATCAATTTAACAGGATAATGCATTGAGGTTCAAGTTTGGACAACTACTGGTTGGGTTATTGTTTTACTTCCAAGGCTACTTTCTAGGAGTAGGTGATGTCCAGTGGTCTGCTGACCAACCGGTAACCAAGCATATCAAGGAAATCATTCAAGTAATTGGAACTGGTTACCCTGAAGTTCTGAACAAGTACTTTGATGAGTTTAGATGCAAAATGAGTCAGAGGGTGAGAATACAGGTGATATTGTCAAGAAATATGAAGATGATATATGTTTCACCATTAAAGTGGATCAATGCATAATGGAGGCTGTTGAGCCCAGACAAGAGGAAGTGGAGCCTATGGGCTATGAGGTAATGAATGATATGCTAGAAGGATATGCCTCTACCCCTATTGCCTCACTGCTTGATCCAAAGGCAAAAAGAACCGACACCTACCTAGAAAGGATAACACCGGTTAAGGAACCCTCAGCAAAGAAAGGAAAAGAACCTTCAGTGAAGAAGGCAAAAACAATGCCTTCAGCATCGACACCGGCTACTACAACTAGTCCTACAGTGACCAAGCCGTCACCGGCTAAAAAGAAACCTGAAGCGGCACCTACTAAAGTGTTCGAGAGAAAGATGGAGACAAGGAATACCTCTCCAAACTCAGAAGAAACTGTGTCTAAGGAAAAACCAAAGAAGACACATCAACCAAAGAAAAAGACAAAGAATGAACCAACATCATTGACACCGATAAATATTGACATCTCCTCCTACAAACCTTTGACACATTGTCAAAGAACTATAAAAAACATTAGGAGAAAAGTATTGAATGATTTGATTGATTGTTTTGATGACTTTAATGATGATGAAAAGGAAGCGGTTGAAAAAGAAATAATTCAATATTTATGTGTTAATGACCAGTCGCCTTCAGAAATTAGATCTGAGACACCAGATTCTTTGTATAAGTCCTTAGACAATAAATGGCGCATTGCCATAGAGCAGGAACAAGAAATGAGAGAAAAAGTTTTTGCTGAACATTTTCCTGATGTATCAAATTCGGAACTGTTCGAAGTAATGAACAAATACAAAGGTCTCTTCTTCATGAGAAGAAGAAGACTCCTATTATTGGAAGGGAAGGGTAAAGAAGTGCTCAAGAATACACACACCCTTTCTCTAGAAGCTCTGAAGATGCATCGAGTGGCTAAAGCCAACAAAAAGGCTGAGCAAGAACCGACAATAACTAAACTAGATGAAGTGTTTGATGATGAAGGAAATCCGGTTGTTGAACCGATCGACACTATTGATGTTGATGCTGCTTAGGGTACACCATCGGTAGTTACAGGATAGGAGAAGTAGGTAGAAAAGGAAGTAAAGCTAAAGGAAACCAAGGACAAAAAGGAGGAAACAAAGATGCAAGCGGAGGAGAAGAAAGATAAAGAGGAGAAGAAGAAGAAAGATGAAGAGGAGAAGAAGAAGAAGGAAGAAGATGAGGAGAAATGAAAACAAGAAGAAAGGAGAAAAGAAGAAGAAAAGAAAAGAAAAGAAGAGGAAGAAGAGAAAAAGAAACAAGAAGATGCAAGGAAGAAGAAAGAGGAAGAGGATGAGAAAAAGAGAAAGGAAGAGGAGAAGCGAAAGGAAGTAGAAAGGAAGATGGAAGAGGAAAAGAGGAGAAGCGACAAGGAAGAAAATGGAGGACAAGGTAGGAGAAGTGGCAAAGAGCACGTAGATGGAGACACCTAAGGCAATCGGTAGTCAAGCCAAACCGGCTGACCTTACTAGTCCCATTGACCTCCAGTCTGCAAGTGAAATGGAGCTACTGTAGAGAATCAAGGTTGCTCACGAACACCTTGAGGTGTTAAGGAGGAAGAAGGAGGAAGATGTGATCCAAGCTGCGATGGACACTCTTACCGGTTTGTTACCCGGTATAAACCTCCCCAATACCGACTCATCATTGGCACAACTAAAGCTCCTATGCACAGTAGTAGATGATCAAGTGCAGAGCTTAGAAGAGGTAGCAGAGGCAAATGCTAAGAAAGAGCATCAAAAGGCTCTAAACATTGCTCTGGTGAAGAAGTTAAATGAGCTTCAGACCGAACTCTAAAAAGAACAAAAGAATATAAGGGACGCTCTGGATGAGGGGAATCTTCTACTTAGCAAGATTTGCCAACCCCATCTGTTCTGTGATGATGTGCTTGCACAGAAGCAAAAGATTCAATCTGACTTGCAGTCCTACATGAGCACATTCAAGCTACCTTATGACTCCTTTATAGCCTATGGGCAAACCATTCATCAGTTTCACATCCAGACAACAAAAATGGAGCATGAGATCAACACTCAGTCTTGAGATTTGTAGAAGCTACAATTGGTTCTACTCCCACATCTGCAAATTCTTTAGAAGTGCTATCTAAATCTGGATGCCTTAATAGTGACATAGGAGATAAGCACAATTGACGCCATGGAAGAATAGGTCTCCGAGATGCAGACAAAGAAAGAAGTAGCCACCTCCCTACTTGAGTCCTGGTCTTTATCTATGAAACAATTCTTGCAGGACTTTAAATCTGTTTTTTGACAAGTTTTATTCCTTATTGTCATAACTTTTTATTATTTTAATACCACATGAAAACAGGGGTTGTTCAACTGTACTTTGTCATTGTTGGCAAAGGGGGAGAAGTATTCTAAGGAGGAGAAGTATCTGGTATTTAAAATTTTGATGTATGCTCTGATAAAGTATTCTAAGGAGGAGAAGTATTTGGTATTTAAAATTTTGATGTATGCTCTGATATCTCTATGTGCAAAATAGTTATGCATTGTATTGTTAAAGGGATAGTGTATATGCTTAGGGGGAGAAATTTTGCTAATGGCATGATTTTGTTGTAAAACACTTAGATGTCAAAATTTTATTTTCCTAAGTGTTGCCATCAATGCCCAAGGGGGAGATTGTTGGCATTTTTTATGTTTATGATGTGATTGTCATTGATGGACACACACTTGCATTGAGATCATTTTTGTATGTATTAGTTAAAGCTCAATCGGTACATATTCCAACCGGTATGATGCATTATAGTCCTTAGACTATTGGTGTTTTGCAGAAAGTGTTTACCAATCTGAAGTGGTATGTGAACCCCAAGCGGTTGGAGGATCTCAAGCAACACAAAGGATCAAAGAAGCATAACATATATTTCCCAGTCTTCAATTTTGTCAAACCGACAACCGACATTTTTCTTGAACCGGTATTTTGTATAAACCGATAATACTCTGTGATGAGTTACCAACCGACATTTTGTGATGAGTTACCATCCACCGATTGTTTGACGGTGCTGACACTTTAACAGTGCCTTTTGTATCATGTTACCAGAATATGTCTAGATGCATTGAACCTAGGAAATTGTATTGTAATCCTATTGGACCGACATGAAATCAGACTCCTTTTAAGGACATCATGTCTAGGGTTTTAGGTTGTTGTTGTGAAAGTTAATGTTGTTGCTAGGGTTTAAGGTGGTTGAGGAGTTGGAGAGAATATGAATGTGTAGAAGACTGAAGTAATGCTAGAATGCATTAGGAACGAGCTATCAAGGATCTAATCAAGCAATCTATGCTATTAGCTAGATCAATCACTTGTTGATTACTCACATCTTTGACAAGTCTGTAGCCCTTAATCGGGTAGGCCCAAAAGCCTCTTGTAAATCCTCTAATAAGGTGGTTCACATCTGTGGATCTAAAATCCTCTAGCAAGGTAGTCTTTAATCAGACTTATCTCCTAACAGAGATTGAGATTCCTAACAGGATATGTTCTGGTAAAGAACATTGTAAGACCTTAACCGATCTGGTTCCTATTCTGCAGATAGTTACTTGTGAGTTCCATCTCATCATGGTTTTTCCCATTTGGCTTTCCACGTCAAAATCTCATGTGTTATGGTGTTTGTGCTTATGTGGGTGAATGTATTATTTGCTATTTGGTTTGCATGTGTGCTAACCGATTTGTCTGCTAAACCGTTTTACCGGTTTACTGTTAGTCTTGCAAAGTTTTTAAGTGCAAATATTTTTGGCATACTAATTCACCCCCTCCTCTTAGTATTCATCAATTGGTATCAGAGCCTACCTTTCTATAAGTTTTACCACTTAGAAAGAGATATGGGGGATCACTTTAACCGGAGTTAAATATGATTGCAGAGGTCCAAAATTGAATAATGTTATAGATGCAGAGCTGAAGTTTGCAATTAGAGTCATAGGTTATTGTTTCTTTCAGTCAGCAAGGGAAAACAGTGTGCCATGTGCAGCTATTGATTTAGCATACAAAATTGTGAAAAAGGGTATGAATATTGACCTATGCGAAGTGTTGTTGAAAAATCTTTTTGAAAATCTCAACACCATAAGGAAGCCGAAGAAGAACAACTCGGAAAACACACTAAAGTTTGGGTCACTCTTAGTATGCATGTTTTTCTATTTTCATAAATTCTTTCCATCAGTCAGTAATGTAGTTTGGGAGCTACACCGACCAATCACCCATCAAATAAATGACTTCATCAATCAGCTAGGTGATAACTTCAATGAGATAATGGATGATTACTTTAGCAAATTTCAGGAAAAGATGCATAACAGGAACATAATCCACCCCAGTTAGTGGAGAAATACAAGGATAATATATGTTTTGAAGTAGACACCGACTACTACTATGTTAATGCAGTAGAACCAAGAACTCAATCCTTGTCGCCTATGGGTTATGAGATTGATTCTGACATTACGCAGCAACAGATAGATGCCTTTCTTGCACTTCCAAGGCATGCTACCAAGATCAAGTACGGTACCTATGAAGAGGTCAAAGAAAAAGTTAAGATGAGCATTGTAGTTCCTAAGGATACAAGGAAAGAAACCAAAACGATCAAAGTATTAACAGAGAAATTTGGAGAAGGTTCTTCCTCCACTCCTGTCAAGAGCGATCAAGTCATCACTAAGGAGGAATGTGAAGCCCAAGAAGAAGCAATTACATTGAGCACCGAGTTGCCAAAAGGCAAAATTTTGAATAGGAAGAAACATGATACATCACAGGTATCACCTACTCCTCCAGTGAAGCGCCCCAATACTAGATCATCTGCAGTGTCACCAAGTAAGAAGCAGAAAAATGTTGTAATGCCTAAGGTAACAAAAGCTTATAAGAAGTCTACTCAGAGACTCATTTTGAATAAAGAGTCAAGTGACACTGAATCCGAAGATGTAAGTAAATTTCAGATTGTTAAGAGCACAAAGAAAGATGTACATAGTGTTGATAATTTTTGTGCAAATCTGAAATAATATGGTGGATTTGGAGCGTTGAGATATGTAAAATATGAATCCATAACTGATGTAGAAAAGAGGCAAATTGAAGAAGCTGTAATTTGCACACTTCTTAAATTCTGATTAGTCCCATTGGAAGTAACCAATTCTCTTCCAAAAGCATTGTACTTACACATTGATAACAGGTGGAAATATGCTATGGACTCAGAAAAGTAGATGAGAGAAAGAAGTCTGGTACATCTCTTTCCAGACATGTCAGTAGATGAGATAAGTGAACATCTGAAAAACTACCAGACAAATTTCCTAGTCAAGCAAAGAGCCTTGAAACTGATGAATGGCCTTTATCTTGAAGTAGAGAAAGAGATAAAAGAAAAAAGGCAAGAAATTTTTCGAATCAAGAGTGCTGATGAGCAAGGTGAAGTTGAAATAGTTGATATCACCAAGCAAGATCCTGCTGGTACTATACAACTTGATGAGGATATCATGGACACTGAGGTACAGAACAAGAGATGATAGAAGGGAATGCCTATGCCAAACTGGTATCAAGTGAATCAGTTTTGGAACAAGTCAAGTCCTATCCTCCGGTAACTCAGTATGTTTCAACCGAGACACCTCAGAACACTGAACAAGGCAAAGAGGGTCAACAGTCTACCAAAGGAGAAGCTACTTCTTAGACCACTGGGGAACAAACTTCTCAAGCCCCAACAAGCATTGAAACTATTGCCACCAAGACCCAAAGAAAGGAATCACCGAAGGATACATCTGAGGCTAAAGAAACCGACAAAAGTGTTGCCTCTACCGAGCAACCTACTGAGGGTGAACAAGCCTCCCAAGCCATTGTATTGGTTCAACCGATGAAAGCCTCATCACCTAAAGAGAAGAAAATGAAGAAGCATAGTTTCAAGCTAGATCTGTCAAAGCCGGATGTGTTGCGAAATGTACACATTTCAAAACTGAAAGGGAAAGCACTCATTGAATTTGGGGAACTATGCAAAGCCAAAGCAGAACACAAGAGACAAATGGCTATACAGAAGAAAAATAGAGTATTTCACAAGGTTAAAGCATTATTAACAGAAATGCTACCTGAAGCTACCGTGACAAAAGATGCAGCCATCCATATTCAACTGGATGAACTCCTCACTAAAATAGAAGCATCTAGAGTAGACGCATCTAAATACCTAAGCAAATTGAAGGACAACGAGCTCATTGCCAAAATAATTGAAGAGGTATAGAAAGCCATTGCTATCGGTAAAGTTAAGCTAGCCAGACTCATTGCTGAGTTGTCCCCTCAACTCAAACATATTCTTTATTTATTTCAAAAACTCTGTACATTTTCTTTATTTATTAAAGATATCAAGAATAAAACCAAAGTTATTGAAAAAGAGATCACCGATCTCTCAAATAAATTGACCACCGAGCCCAATTCTATTCAGAATTTCTATACCAAGTTACAATCTCTCATGGCTCAACAATTGGAACTTCAGAATGAAGAGCACAAAATAAGAATGGATGTCATGACTCTTCAAACCTTATTCATTCCACACTTGTCGTCCGTCCAAGAGCAGATTAATCGACCTACCTATTTATCCACTCAACAAGAGGGAAGCACTTTAGATGGTCCGATTTCACTGTTAGTTGATATTACAACTCAGAATTCCCTAATGGACAGTGTCAAGAGTGCCCTTACCAATGCTCTCACCGATGCTTGAACCAAGTACAAATCTTTTTTTGATCAGTTGCCTCCACTGAATGGTAACTAGTTTTGATGTTTTTCAAAAAGGGGGAGTATAGTGTATACAAGAGGAAGTATGCCGAGCAGATCAGAGTATCCAAATGTACAGGTAATTTTGACAGGGGGAGCAGTGAACACCGAGCAGTGAATACAGAACAGTAAAGCTGCAAAATCAAAGTTATGTACAGTATATTGATAAGGGGAGTATATTTGAGTATACTATTTATTGACAATTGTATATATTGTCAGTTTAGTCAAATTTTGTAAGTATATAGATTTTTGAGTTATGACTTTGAAAAGAGTTTTGTCAAACATACCGAACTAATGTCAAAAGGGGAGATTGTTACTATTTACTAAGTTGTTATTAGTTTTATGTCCAAAGTCATCCTATATACTCTAGTCGGTTAATACTACTGAAATACTTAGTCGGTAAGCACTAAAGTAGTCGGTTATAGAAGAAAGAAGTCGTAGAGTTTAGTATACACTGAGCTGTCTACCGAGTAATGCTCTATGTCTACCGAGCAACAAAGATGGTATATCGAGTTAATATGAACCAAGTGAAATGTGTTACCATATTCATTGAACCTAGACACATATGTGGAAACGTGTTACAAGATCGAGGAACAGGGAACCGTTATCACATAGGAAATTGCACCTTAAGATTTTGTATGATTTTGAGGACATTTATCCAATGAAATAATTTGTATGGTTATTCATTCGATGATTCATGCTTGTAAGATTGAAGCATGAACAGATCACCATCATAAGAGATCTATTTATACAGCATGAAATGAGGATCAAAATGTATGAAGCAAGACATGCGTGATAGATAAGATGAAAGGCAAAATCATGAGAAAGCACAATGTGTTGTGACTATTACGACTGACAAAGATATTCAGAGGTCACCGAGAAAGATTTTAGAGAACAGTTAAGGAACAGAGTAAACAGAAGGGTTTACCGAGTTGATTTATCAATTACCAAGGTATGCCTTGAGCAAGGTAATTTCATATTGAGCACATAGAATCTGCTATAACATTTCAGATGTGAAGTTGCAGATATTTTGTAAAGATTTTGATTGTATTATTTTGAGTTGTAAGAGAAACCTTTAACAGGGTAAAAGACTCTAACAAAGTCTATAAATTGTAAATCCTTTAACCAGGTACATCATTTAGTATAAGTCTTGTAAAATCCTTTAGCAAGGTAGATCTAAAGATCTTGATACTCCTAATAGGGTAAGCTATCAGAAATAGCTAAACATGTAGCTCTAACCGAGAAACCTTTATTATTACAGTAGTGAAGTTGTGGGTGCCATCCCCACCATAGTTTTTTTCTCTAACAAAGAGTTTCTGCGTAACCAAAATATATGTGTTATGGAGTGAAACATGTATGAATGTTATTTATATGTTTTAGCTTTATATTATGTTTCAGCAGTATTCAGTTTATGTTTTTTAGTAAAGTTATTATTGAAGAAAAGTTTTGAAGTACTGATTCACCCCTCCCCTCTCAGTACATTAGCTTTTCATATTGGACCTAACACTCGAGAGGAGAGATCCGATGGGAGGATATGTTTATGTATCACAAGACTCTCCTTGTGATTCTTGCATGTTTGATTGGGGGATTTATTTGTCTAGATAGGATATCTCAAGGTTTTGTTGTTGGGCGGGGTGAGATTCTTCAGAGCATGATGCAACATCAGACTTGATATGCATGGGGTGTTTTTATGCTTGCTCATTAATATCATGATCTTCATTAGGTTGTTTATGATGAGAGTGCTAGTCTATCGACATGATGTACACTTTTGCAGATCTAGTGCTGGCAGCATATTGCTATCACTTGGTCTATCCATCATAGAGGTCGTGGAGAGAGGCAACCATATGTTTATCTGTATGCAGGTATCCTTACTTAGCATAACTTGGGTAAGATGGAGTATTGGCGTTGGGTTCTTAATTCACTGGATAGTGTTACTTGGAGACCATATGTTGATTGTGAGCCATGGATGGATGATGCATGGATATTACCATTTATTATGTAGAGTAGATATCTCAATGGTCGGACTCCATACGTTATTGAGAGACATTTGATGAGTCACATTCTTAGACAGTTTGGTATCATTCAACCTATGCCTACTAGTGTCATGATATATGCTTGATGGTACAAAGATAGGCGAGATTGGGGACATTCTTTATCATTTGAGATTGATTGCACAGAGTTTCTTGCTACTCCTAGGGTGGCTTATGATACGAGATTGCACATTCTTGATCCTGGGGTTACTACAGATTATGCTCAGTACATACTAGCACATCCATTTCCTCATATTACTGATCCAATAGATCCTCCTCCCAGCTCAAGAGATGAGGATGATGATTCAGATGATCCAATTTTTAGGAGATGGAGACAAAGATGAGAGATTAGAGCTTCTTAGGAGGTCGAGGGAGGTGGAGATGAGGGTAGGGATGGAGATGGTGGCGGTAGGAGACCTGGATGGAGAGGA
Source organism: Cryptomeria japonica (assembly GCF_030272615.1). Taxonomy (NCBI): domain Eukaryota; kingdom Viridiplantae; phylum Streptophyta; class Pinopsida; order Cupressales; family Cupressaceae; genus Cryptomeria; species Cryptomeria japonica. Next base: position 173,564,026 of record NC_081410.1, on the reverse strand, counting down.
GGTCAATTGAGAGTCCATGGAGGACCATTTGGACCAGTTGAGAGGATTGGGAGACTACTTCCTATGGGTGGGAGAGATGGACGGATTGGGAGGGATACTGGCAAGGCAGGGATGAGATCACCGAGAGGGTTGCCATTGACAGGAGGAGGTAGGATGACTGGACTGGATGGGGGTTACGGGAGAGGTATTGATTTTGGTCAGATTCAACCAGACCCTAGGGTTATTGCAGCACATGGTGGAGAGGATGAGGATCCAGAGGATCATGTGCCACTCATTAGACGATAGGTTCTGAGAGATACTTGGACTGAGATTCTAGCAGGCGGACATGGAGGTGGAGATGAGGGTATTGGGGTTTATGTGCCACAACGGGATTTACCAGAGAAGGATGTGCCAGAGAAGGAAACCATTGATAGTCTCAGAGCACAGATAGATCATCTTAGAGAATAGATATAGACACTCATGACAAAGAGAGACATAACTATTAGGAGACAATAGGATACTTAGGGCCTTCTTGATCACATTCAGTAGGTTGGATCGGGCACTCTCTCAGCTAATACTATTAGAGCACTAGTTCGGGTCGAGAAGGAGACTTCCTATTGGCGATGACTATATGAGGATTTAGTCATAGAGAGCCAGAGAGCAGGTAGTTATCATACCATCATGTTGATGGATACTTGCAGTGGTGGAGTCATGGGGCCTCCTCAAAGGAGTGGTGATCGTGGGAGATAGGCATCTGGAGGATCTTCTTGTCCGTAGCCATAGAGACATACAAAGTCAGGTGGTAGTGGTATAGGACAACCTTGACTTGACATTGTAATGATGAGGCATTTGTACTTTTGATCTGATATCATTGTATACTTGGAATTTTATTATTTTTTATGATGATCTATATGCAGACATGGACTTTATACGATGATGATCTTTTATTATGCATGTTATCCTATATGATGATGTTCTCTATGCATGTTATATGAATGCAGTGATTAGATGGATGATGTTATGATCTTTTTCTTATGATTAAGATCTATATGATGTAATGACAAATGTTTTTTATTTTTTATTTTGATGACCTTGGATGCAACTGGAAATGATTACTAACTTTAAATGATGTGTAGATTATGCAATATGTTATTTAAATTTTTTTTTATTTTTTGTATGTGATGCTTATAATGATTATGAATCTAAGTGCAAAGATGCAACTAAATGATCTTAATGAACTTCAATGATCCTAATGTAAATAATAATGATGATACACTACATGATTAATGAAATGCACTTAATTGAATGCAAACTAATGCAATGATTTAAATGCAACTAAATGAAATAGATGATGATTAAAATGATTCTGAAAATGAATGCACCCATAATGATCAAATGCAAATTGTTTTCTCTTTGTCCAAGTATACTCAATCTTTTTTTCGTGACCATTGATCTGAATGAAATGAGATGCTTATAATGCAAATGACAATGAATTCTTATAATGAAGACGAATAATGAGCTAACCTAAAATGATCTAACTAAAAATTATACTGCCATTCTTCATATGCTTGCCTTGTAACAGTGCTTGATTTCATCATTGAGCTTTAAAATGTTGTAAGAAAATACAAGCAACTTGACATAAAGATCCAAGATGACCTGAGTATATCTTACATCAATTTTGATATAGCAAGTTAATACAAGCAACTTGATATAATGAGTCAAGATGACCTGAGTATTTCTTGTAGAACAAACAAGGTTTATCTCCTTTCATGCATGAATTGGAACGTCCTCCTTGATCTTTTGCCGATCATATCCTTAAACAAGTGCATACCTTAATAAGAGATAAACCACAGACAACAAGCAAAGAAAAATAATCATGCCCCATCATAGCTTCTCTAGTCAAGGACATCCTTGAGTCGCATAGAGTACATGATTAGCAATTAAATCAAGATATAAACTTTGAATCATGTATGTCATTGTCATGTTCTTATGGTCATTAACTGATATAATCATCTTGATGAATGATTTTTGATAATCCTTTATTATTTTTTGGTTGATTCTTCAGTTTCTGAGTTTCACGATTCAATTATTATAAGACACCTTAATCTTCATTGCTTTGTTGCTCGTTATCTGTTTCAAAACCCTAGGTGTTTTTTGGTTTTTCTAAGTTTTTCGAATGTTTTGGATTTTCAAAGATTTAAAAGATCACCTTAGCAAAAGGAATTGGGATTTTGCCCCCAACGGAAACAAATCTTTATTATGGATGTATGAATTGATCAAGATCCAAACCATGGCGGGATACAAATGCAGATTGATTGATTATGATAAAATCTAAGATAGTGACTACGACAAGTGTGTCAAAGATTGATAATTGTTGGTAAGCTGCATATTTTCTTGCTAAATGATTCAAAGCAATGGATGAAAAAGATAGAATGGATAAGCTAAGATAGATGGAAGTGATAGATGTGGTAGGAGCGGATAGGATGGAGTGAATAGGTGCACAAAGCGTTCTCATAGATGGAGGAACTCACTTTTTAGATAGTGCCTATTTACCAAGTTTTCACCATCTAAATTTATTGCATTTTTTTATTTGTTTTGATTTTTCATTTTTTTTTTGCTTTTATCTATTTTATGCTTTTTAGGGATTTTCTGCTTTTCTGATTTTTACTGATTTCTTTAGGACTTTATATGCTTTTTATTGATTTTTTCCAGGACTTTATATCTCAAGCATAGAATTTCTTGAGATGAATAAAATTGATAGGTTTATCAAACCAATCACTTTTAGTGGTAGATAACTTGTATGCTCTTGATCCATATGCTGCTACTATGCCAAAAGGTCCTAGCCAATTTGGTTCAAATTTTCCCTTCTTTTCTCGGTCTTGCTAATTTCTTGGATTCTCCCTTATAACTATATCTCCAATCTGAAAAATGTGCTTCTTGAGTCTATGGTTATAACTTCTTGCCATTCTTTGTTGATATACTTTCAAATGATCTGTTTCATTTTGGCGACATTCCTGAATCAGTTCAAGTTCTTGGAGTCGAGAGACTCGTTGCCCTTCTTTTGGTATAAGAACTTTCAAGGATACTCATAGAGAAGGTATCTCTACTTCTATAGGTAATATGGCTTCTGATCCATAGACCAAATAATATGGAGTTGCCCCTGTTGGGGTGTGGATGTTGGTTCGATATGCCCAAAGAGAAGGATTTTGTTGAATGTGCCAATCTTTTCCAGCTTCATTGACTATTTTCTTTAAAATTTTCAAGATGGTTTTGTTTGATGCGTCAGCTTGACCATTTATCCGTGGATAATATGGAGTAGAAAACCTATGTTGGATATGAAATTGTTCACATATCTCCTTCACATCTTGATTTTTAAATGGTCTTCCATTATCAGTGATAATGGTTATAGGAACTCTATAACGATAGATTATATAATTCAAAATGAATGATGATATTTGTTTTCCTGTCACAGTTATTAAAGGTAATACTTCAATCCATTTAGTGAAATATTCAGTAGCAGTCAGAATGAACTTATGTCCATTAGAAGAAGAGGGATTTATCTTTCCTACCAAATCAAGGCCCCATTGAGAAAGTGGCCATGATCCTGGCATAGGATATAATTCTTGTGATGGTGCATGAATGAGATTCCCATGGATCTGAAATTGTTTGCAATTCCTAGAATATGTGAATGAATCTCTTTCCATAGTAGGCCAATAGTAACCCATACGAAGAAGTTTTTTAGCTAGTGTTAAGCCACTCGAGTGTGTTCCACAAATACCTACATGAACTTCGTTAAGAACTGTCTCAGATTCTTCTTGTTCAAGACATCTAAATAAAGTACTATCTAAACCTCTCCTATATAGGATATCTACAATAATAATATAGTGAGAGGACTGACGGATAAAATTCCTTCTCTATTTGCAGGATAGGTCAAGAGGAAGGATATTCTCTTTTAAGTACTGATAAGTTTGACCATATAAGGATTGATTGGTTCTAGATATATGGAAAATTTGGTAGATATGCTGGGATTAAATGGTAGGGGTTAAGATATCTTCCACGAGAAATTCATAATGATGTTGATTCTCCTAATTTCGTAAGAGAGATGCTATTATAGCCATTGCATCTACTGCTTTATTCTCATTTCTTGGAATCTGGGTGAATTATATTTCTTTAAAGTGTTCTTTAAACTCTTCTACCAATTGTTTGTATGTCCTTGGCTTATCATCCTTAGTTTGATAATCATCATTTATTTGGTTGATGATAAGCTGTGAATCACCATAGACATGTAATTCTTTGACATTCCATTCAATGGCCATTTTAAGCCCAATAGTCAATGCTTCGTATTCTGCAGTATTGTTGGTGCATGGAAACCACAATCTATATGATTTCAGAATTGTGTGTTCCTGAGCTGTGATGAAAAAGATTCCTGCACCTGATCCATATTGTGTGTAAGAACCATCAAAGCACAATTCCCAAAATTTTGTACTTACTGTTAGAATGTCTGCATCAAGAAATTCAATATGCAAAGGCATTTCGTGTTGTAAAGGTGCTTCAGCCAATTGATCAGCAATGACCCATCCTTTGATAGATTTTTGGTCAACATACTATATCAAATTCACTCAATATCATAACCCATTTGGCTAGTCTTCCTATCAAGGTTGACTTGCTCAACAAATACTTTAGTGGATATATCTTTGCTATTAGTTTCACAAAATGAGTCAACATATAATGTCACAGCTTCTGAGTTGCAAACACAACTACTAGACATGTCTTCTCTATTGAGGAATAATTCAGTTCATAGTCGACAAGTGTTCTACTGATGTAATATACTACTTTTTCTTTTCCTTTTTTATCATGTTGAGCTAGGAGAGCTCCTAATGATACATTTTTCATTGAGATATAGAGCAACAATTGTTTCCCTTTGATTGGTGATACCAGTACTGGAGGATTCATAGGATATTCTTTTATTTGCAAAAAAGATTCTTCACATTTCTGATCCCATTTGAATGGAATATTCTTATGTATAAGATGGGTGAATGGAAAACATCTATCTGCTAATTGAGAGACAAATCTCCTGATTGATTGCAATCTTCCTTGTAAAGATCTCAATTGACTTATGTTCCTAGGTGACTTAATTTCCATGATGGCTCTAACCTTTTCAGGATCTACTTCAATTCCACGAGCTGATATAATGTACCCAAGAAGTTTTCCAGAGGTTACTCCAAATGCACTTTTCTTTGGATTTAATCTCAACTGATATCTTTCCAGCCTGTCAAAAATCTTGCTTAAGATATTCAAATGTTCTTGTCTTGTATGATATTTTGCAAGTATATCATCTACATAATGTTCCATAAATGTATGCATCATATCATGGAAAATTATCGTCATAGCCATTTGATAAGTCGCTCCTACATTCTTAAGCCCAAATGGCATAACATTCCAGTAATAAGTTCCTGATGCATAGGTGAATGCTATCTTTTCTTGATCTTCAGGTGCAATTCTTATTTGATTATATCACAAAAATCCATCCATTAATGAAAACATCTCATGTCCTGCTGATAAGTCCACAATTATATCAATGTTTGGTAGCAGGAAATCATCTTTGGGACATTCTTTATTCAGATCTCTGAAATCTGTACAGACTCTTGTGCTCTTATCTAGCTTTGACACTGGTACAATACTTGAAACCCATTTTGGATAAGCAATAGGTCTTATGAAACCCACATCTAATAGTTTCTTTAGCTTGGTTTTTACAAGAAGAGCAATGTGTGGATGCATCTTTCTTAGATTTTGCTTAATTGATTTTTCTTTTAAATCCATATTAAGATGATGCATGATAAGATCTAGATTAAATCATGGCATGTCTGCATAGGACCAAGCAAAATTTATTTGTCTTTGTTTAAAGAATTCCATGTATTCTTTCCTCTCTTCATCTGATAATCAGGCAACATAATGAAGTATCTTAGTGTCCTTTGATGTACCAATGCTTACTATTTCTGTTGGTTCTATTAGGATAGCAGATCTCTCCTGAAAATATGTAGGAAGAATGTCAAACTTTCCATCTTCTGGTGCCTCAAAGAGGTTTTCACCATCAGATACGTCCTTTATTTTCCCTTTTGATTGATCTAGTGTTGCCATGAAATGGTTTTCAATAGTAGGTCTCTTTCCTTGTTTTATTTAAATTTTGCAACTTGAAAGTTTCGCATTCTCCTGACTACAAGAAACGTTACTTGATTCTGCAATGGAAGATATCTTAGGTGTTATGGGTTCGATAGCATTAAGATACACGGCTAAGTCATGATCATTGGAAAATACATCTAATTCAGGGTTTTCTAAATTATCCCAATCAATAAGTTCAGGATGAAGAAGGGGTAAGTCATAATCATTGTCATCATTAGGTGCTTCAAAGTTCATGACATAATGATAATAATTTGGTATAGAGTAGGTAATATCATAGATCAAATGATTTTGAGAAGTCTCTCCCAAGTGTCTTCCAATCAGTTCTAACAAAATCAGTATTAGTATTTTGTAGGTCACACTCAAATGGTTCTTCAGCTGACGTTTGTTTGTTAAATGAATGGATTATATTAACACACATGTCTTTAATACTGCAAATGCCTTCTTGATTATTTTCAATTGCTTCATTTGCATTTTGAAATTGACATACTTGTGTACATGATAAAGAGGATTCTTTTAGATTTTGTCTTCTTTCAAACTCAACTTCTTTTGGACTAATAGTCAATCCTACTTGACTATTTCTTAATTCTTCTATGGTTCTGCCACATCTTGATACATCTTGTTCCTTATTTGATAAAAAACTGATATTTCTAGATGCTTGATCTATCTTTGTTTGTACTTCTTGTGGTGTTACTTCTTTGTCTTTGTCATTCCCTTTCCTTTGTTGTTTTGTATATGCGTCTTTTCTCTAAATTCTGAGTTCTTCTCGTCTTCTTTCTAACTCTATCTTTTGTTTTGTAATAAACAAGTCTTCCTCTATAATAACTATTTGTTCTTCATTGTTTTCTTTACTTGATGTACTAGATAAGACATCTGGACCCCATTCATACTAATTTGAATCCGTCTCTGAACCATGGTCTAGGACTACTCCACTATACCATACAGGAATGTTGTATGGTGCAAAAAGTTCCCTGATTTCTGCCATCTCTATTTTCATAGCTTCTAGAATATCTTGCTTAGATTCTACATTTGCTCGTATTTCTTGAACTTGTTGACAAGATTATTCTTTTCCTTTGATGGTAATCTCTTCTTCTTTCTTTTCATGTTCTTCTTGTTTCTTTTGTTTATTGGTTACTATTTTTGCTGTTTGATGTAGCTTTTCTTGCCAATTTTCTTCTTTAGAGACTGATTTCTTTCTCCACTTTGATTGTTGATAATTATGGTGCTTTTGATTTGACTTTAGATATCCAAGTCCTGATTTATCTTCTTTAGATTGCGAGTGGGGATAAATTGGTTATGAAATACCTTGATGTCGCTTACCAATTGGTCCTTTTCCTTCATATCCCATTTTTTTCATTATTTTATAACCATTTCCATATTGTTCTATGGGAATATTGACTTCTACAACTATTGCTATAGTTTCATTTTCATCTTTGTACAACCAACCAAAAATGTCTTTGTCTTCAGTTTATTCTTCAAGGGTTCCAGCTCTAACAGATGCTCCATTAAACATATCTTTTGATTTCTCTGAGGTCTTTGATTGGATATTTGTAGGCTTTCTATATGACTTAGGGGAAAGTGGAAAATTATGCAAAGAATATTTTCCCATTCCTTCATCATTTAATTTGAGCCTTTTCTCAAAGGTTTCCCATAACTTTTCTTAATTTCTTTGGTAGGATATACTGATTCTCTGTTATGTGGAACTCTTGTATCTTGTGTTGGCTTCAAATTATTGCAATATTGACTAGAGTCTGCAATTATAGTGATCTCTTGTCCTTCATGAAGAAATTTTACACATTGATGATACGTAGAAGGAACTGCTTGCATATTGTGAATCCATGACCTTCCCAGAAGAATGTTGTAAGAGAGGTTCAAATCTAAAACTTGACACAATGTATTCCTTTCCACATGTCCTATTTTGATTGGTAACATCATAGTTCCTTTAGAAGAACATTCTGCTTCATCATAAGCCCTAATGGTTATTTTCTTCTTTGGATCCACTGCATTTTTTGAATATCCCAAAGCTTTTATCAAACTTAATGTACAAATGTTTAAGCCGGCTCCACCATCTATGAGTACGTGTTTGACACGTGTTTTATTAATGGTGACTTCAACATGCAAGGGAGCATTGTGAGGATGTTGTAAGGACACGTCATCATTTTTAGAAAATGATAAGCAATGAGGGGCTATAATGTGTCCCACCATGTTTTGGAACTGATCTATATCCAAGTCTTTTGAAACTGTTGTTTCCACTAAATGTTTTTCCAAAATTTCCTTATGCATAGGTGAAACTTTGAGAAGTTCCAAAATTGATATTTGAGCGGGTATTATTTGTAATTGCTCTACTAAATTGTATTGTTGTGAAGTGGATGTTCGGTCTTTTGTTATACCTGGAAAGGTAACCTTTGCTTTGGTTCTCGTAATAACATTGATTGGCTTTGAAGGTGGATTATCTTTAACAATGATAACATTTACCACATCATCATATGTATAAGTGTAGTTCACTTCGGCTTTTCTTTTGTCATCTTTTAATTGGGATGGTTCACCTTTGTCATAATTCGAAAGTGGAGTTTTGAAAGCTAGGTGTGATTCATTTGTTTTGTGGCTATCCACTATGATAGTTCCATCATTGATTAGATCTTGGATAAGGTGTTTCAATCTTTGACAATCATTTGTTTGGTGTCCTTTATTCCGATGGTAATTACAAAAATGATTGTCATTCCACCAATTTGGCTTGACCTGTGGTTCATAGCCTCTTGCTTCTGGTAACACAATCAGTCTGTTGGCAAGAAGAGTTTTTAAAGTTGATTCCAATGGTTCTCCAATGTTTGTGACTTTCCTCTAAGGATTGGAGAAGGACTTGGTTTTATTGTTTTCTTGATTGTTATTGCTTGGGTTTTGACTCGATAGATTAAAAATTGGTTGTTGTTTTGTAGCACTAATATCGTCATTTCCTCCATTGCTGACATTCCTATTCTTTGACCAGAACTTGGGTTTGTCATTGTTGTTGTTGTTGTTGTTGTCAGAATTATTATAAAGTTTTAGATCTCCTTTCTTTACCATCACATCTTCTATATTCAGACCACTCTCAATCATCTTGGTGAAGGAGGGAGGACATTGCATTCTTAGTCGATAACTCATTTCATTGATAAGATTATTGAGGAATAACTCCATCTTTTCTTGATCAAGTTGTTGTTGTAAGAATTATTATAAAGTTTTAGATCTCCTTTCTTTACCATCACATCTTCTATATTCAGACCATTCTCACTCATCTTGGCGAAGGAGGGAGGACATTGCATTCTTAGTTGATAACTCATTTCACTGATAAGATTATCGAGGAATATCTCCGTCTTTTCTTGATCAAGCACATCTCTTGGATACCTATTAAACATGCATTTCCATCGCTGTAAGAATATCATAAAAGATTCACCATTCTTTTGTTTAATATTGCATAAACCCAACATTGTTATCTCATTCCTTACATTGTAGGAATACTGTGAAATAAATCTATTTATGAGTTCTTCAAAAGATTTGATTTCGGATGGTAATATTGAAAACCACTCCATTGATTGTCCATTTAAACTCCTAGGAAAAAGATGCATCAGGTAAGTTTCATCATGCACAAATTCCATACTCAGTACATAACTCCCTAATGTGATCCTAAGGATCAGATTTTTCATTGTATTTGTCATATTTAGGGATCTCACAATGTTGTGGAAATGGTGCCATATTCAAATTATTATCGAAAGGATATGGGTAGATATCTTCTAATGAATACTTCTTGGAGCTTATTCTATTTTGCATATCTTGCATCTGTTGTTGTAGAGTTTTCATTTGTTGAGTAAGGTTTAACAACATATTATCCATATAACTTCTCTTTATTTTTTCGTAAGTTCTTTTATCACTATGCTCTTTTCTTGTATCATCACATTCTTTTCTTGTCTCTTCATGACCTTCTTTGTTTTGATCTTCGTTTTTTGAATCATCTATGTTTTGGGTGTTACTTGTCTCCACATCTTGTTTTAAGATTTCTATGTTAAAATCTTGTGGCAATTTAGCTCCAAATTTTGCCAACATCAAGAGATATTTCTCTTTTTGTTTTGCCAACAATTTTTCCATCAGCCTATCAAATTTGAAATCTTGCTCAAGGTCTCTAATGGTATTATTGACTGCTTTGTCGTCAACAACGGTATACCCAAAAGTTTGGAATACAGGATTATCTTCTTCCTCCATTTGTTTTTGTTGTTTTCTAAGTTGTTCATATTGAGCTCTAGTCCAAACTGGCATGTGATTACTTCAATTTTTTTGAAATTTCCAAAGGAAAAAGTCAATAAGTGATTATTGGTTTAGGAAGACATGCTTTGTTGATTTTACCACTATTGTTTGTTCGTTGTGATAAAGTGTCTCTTTGTTGAAAAGCACATCCTTGCAAATTTTCTCTGTCAAACTCTGTCTCACAGCCACGTAAATAGTGACAAAAACAGTGTAGGAATGTCCTATGTTTTAATAAGATCTTGCGATTGATATACAAGAATCTTATTCTTTTCTGAGTAGCTTTATAACGGGGTTTTCTTTTCTTAAGGTGATACTTAAAAGTCATATAAACATCTAAAAGTTTACAAGTTTGTTTGATTCCAATGTTGGTGCAATTCTGATTTTGATATGACCTAGGTTCAAAATAGGAAAGATATATCCAAGATAATGAACACAAGATGAATTGATCAAGCTTCGTGATAGAGGATTTGATATATCCTGATGAGATACTTGACAATGATGTTGATTTTTTTGCACTTAAAATGTTTGAATCAATAGCTTGTTCAATGTTTATGCTTATAGAAACCTTTCGGGAATAGCCTGTTGGATTAGTGACCCAGTTGTTGAACTAGTTTGAAAATGCATGATGGTTTAGAGACAAATCTACTCAAGAAGTGTTTTGATATAGATGTTTTGAAACTTTAGTTTGATCTGGTGTTTAAATGTTGGAAAGCCTTTGTACTACCCTTTTGATCAATTTTTCCAGTAATTGGTTGGATTTTTGCTCACTCTTAGATGATAATTTTCTTCAATTTTTGACCATTTGGAGCATGTTATAGACATAGAAGACACAATGTTTAAGAAACAAAATGCATAAGCAAGTACAAATCTTATGGTAGGCTGAGGCAATAATTGTTGAATCTCACATGGGGTTTCCCCTGAGGCTATGCTATTCAAAGTGGATATTTAGATGCTTGACCCCACTGGCTCCACCCTTGACACTCACTTCTCTGGGGTAGCCAAGCACCAGTTTCCATGAAAAATCCCCATGGAAAAATTTATATCTCTACTAAGAACCATATGTGTGTGAGCCACTTCAGAGGTCTAACCTCCTACGCCAACTACTAGAAGGATTTTGGGAACCAGTACAAGTGGTTTTTAGTAAAGGCTTCCGGTCATGTGGCCATACATGCAGCACTTTCAGCTCTGTAGATATAGAAGGTTCCCTGTTGGTATTTTGGATATGTTGATATGGTTTTGTCATTGATGTCAACACTTGTCAACACTTTTCAGCACTTGGAGATCTTTGGTTATGTTCACCGGCAAGTTAGTGATTATGCACAGTCACCAACATTTGGTTCATCGACAGGTTATATTGTTCACTAGCACTTGGAATGACTTGGAGACTACCTGGTTTTGTCGAAGACATTATTTGATCACTTGGTTTTGGCAATTTGGTTATTGGTCTATTCGGGTTTTCATATTTGTTGTTACCGACAAATAGGTCCAGGTTATGCACCGACAAGCATATCTATTCCAGATCAACACGACACATTATGGAGATGATTTATTATTATTGTAAATGCATTGAGCCGACATGATGCATTGCTTGTTGATTTATTTGTAATTGATTTTATTGTAATATATTTTAGTGAGCCAACCTATTCAATTGGTCTTAGGTCTTGGTATAAATGTAATATCTCATTTGTGAGATTGATATGCGATTGGAAAAAGGATTGTTATAGGGTATATGCGAAAATAAGTAGAGATATACATGCAAACATCATTTGAAGATTGAAGGAAGGTTTTGAGGAAGATAATAAGAACTTAACCAGTACTGAATCCAACATATGAAGATGTTATTTTAAGCAGTACATTATCATTGGATTTAACCATCCAATTGTAGTTAGTGTGACTCCCATTTTGCGATTGAGCAGTGAGCTCTAGGCAGCTGGCCTTTCTGCACGTGCAGACTCCATATTGTACACACATACTATCTACAGTAGTATCATTTGATTGTGGGTAAGGCTTCCCACCGTGGTTTTTCGCCTTACAGGGTTTCCCTGTACAAATATTTGTGTTATGTGTTGTGGATGTTATTGTCTTTCTGTTTCATGCATTAATCTTTACCGGTACTGCAATTAATAGATAAAATTGTCTACCGGCATAAAGGTTGGTTTACCGGCATTAAGAATTAAGTTTTGGTTAAGTTAATTTTGGTTTGAATTTATTGGACAACTGATTCACCCCCCCCCCCTCTCAATTGTCTCTAGGACCTAACAATTGGTATCAGAGCATAGTCCTCTTTTTGTAGAAGTTTAACAACTTGAGGAGATCCAATGTCTTCTAACTATTTCAGGAAGGACAGTCTAAAACTTGATGGAACTAACTATGGCATATGGAAGATCAGGATGGAGACACATTTGAATTGCATTGGAAAGGACATATGGGATGTTACAAAGAATGGTTACACTGGTCCTACTCAAGGTCAATCTAATCCACCAAACTTGGCTAAAGATGAGGAAAATGATTGCAAAGCAAGAAAAACACTTTTGAGCGCATTATCAGATTAGCAAGTCATGGGATTATCAGACAGATCTACTGCTAAAGCTATTTGGGACAAATTGGAAATAATGAATGAAGGAGATTCCATAGTCAAAATTGCAAAACTTGAATGCTTCCGGGTCAGGTATTAAAATTTGAAAATTACAAAACTTGAATGCTTCCAGGTCAGGTATGAAAATTTGAAAATGGAAGAAGATGAAATAATTTATGCCTTTGTGGAAAGAGTAAATGAAATTGTTTTGGGTATACAATGTTGTGGAGGAACCTTAAGTGAAGATGATATTGTTTCTAGAGTTTTAAGAGCTTTTCCACTAACATATAAAATGAAAGTTACTACTATAAATGAATTAAGAACTATGCCTAATACATCAGTATCTAGAGACACTTTGGTTGGAAAACTTTCAACTTTTGAACTTGAGGAATATGGTCCTGTTGCTACTACTAAGATAGATCTAGCTTTCAAGGAATCATCATCATCTACAGAATCATCATCATCATCTAAGAAATATGATTTGAAAGCCTTTTATGCAAGAGAAATTGAAGAAATCAGGAAGGAGAATGAAGAAATAGAAGAGCTTGAAGCACTATTTGTAAGGAAAATGCCTAAAGGTCCAGTTGGAAGTAAGTATGAAGGTAAAACACTCTTTAAATGTTTTAATTGTAATAAGATTGGTCATATGGCTTCTAGATGTCCTGATAGACATGCAAGATTAAGAGAAGAAGTTAAAAGAACTTATAAGCCTAACCCTGATTATCAGAGATATAAGTTTAAGAAGAATCGAGACAAATCTTGTTATTATGCTGATGAAGGAGTTACTAATGATTTTGATGAGGATTTGATAGACAATGGACGTGATTTTGTTTCTATAACAGAAGATCAACCCACACCTACTATTCAACTAGTAGAGCATGTCCTGGCAGCTAAAATTGAAGATAAGGATGAATGGATTATTGATTCAGGATGTTCACATCACATGACTGGTGATAAGAGTAAATTCTTAACCTTTCAGGATTACAATGGAGGTCTAGTAATATTTGGAGATGATAAAGCTTATATGATCAAAGGAAAAGGAACTATATCTTTTGATGGTAAGCACAATACTGATAATGTTTACTATGTTTACAATGGAGGTCTAGTAAGATTTGGAGATGATAAAGCTTGTATGATCAAAGGAAAATGAACTATATCTTTTGATGGTAAGCACAATACTGATAATGTTTACTATGTTGAAGGTTTGAGTGTTGGTCAATTAGTTGAGAAAGGATTTTAGTTACAATTCAAGAATGGTAAATGCAAAATCTTAAACAGAACTGGTTTAGAAATTGCAATCGGTAATCAGACTAGAGGTAATATCTTTCACTTGAATAACAATGAGAAAGCATGTTTGATTGCACATACTGATGAAAGTTGGTTATGGCATAAGAGACTTTGTCATGTAAATTTAGATTGCATTGTGAAAATCAGTACAACTAAGGCAGTAAGAGATTTACCTAAGATTGTTAAACCTCACAATCCGGTATGTAAGGAATGCCAATTTGGAAAGAAAGTTAGAGCAACTTTCAAGAGTATTCCAGAGAAATCTAACAATGTTCTTGATTTAATTCATACTAATTTATGTGGTCCAACAAGAACTAGAAGTATACAAGGAGATAGGTATTTTATGCTAATGATTGATGACTATTCTAGAATGTGTTGGGTTACTTTTCTTAAGGAGAAATCTGAAGCATTTGGGAAATTCAAACTATTCAAGGTGATGGTAGAGAATGAAACCGGCAAGAAAATCAAATGTTTGAGATCAGATCAAGGAGGTGAATTCGCATCTAAGGAATTTAATACATTCTATGAAGTGAATGGGATTAGAAAACAATTATCAACACCCCAGACACCCCAGCAGAATGGAGTTGTAGAAAGGAAAAACAAAACTATCTTGGATGCAACCAGAAGTATGATATTAAAAGCAAATATACCTCATATATTGGAGAGAATCAGTCAATACAACAGTTTATACATTCAACAGAGTTTGGTAATACTCCTACTCTTAAATATTTCAGAATATTTGGAAGTAAATGCTATATTAGAAGAGATGAGTATATTGGCAAATTTGATCCTAGAAGTGATTAAGGAATGTTTCTTGGTTATTCATCTAAGAGCAAGGCATATAGATATTTTAACAAGAGATTGCAGAAAATTGTTGAAAGTACAAATGCGAAGATTGATGAACAGTTTAGAGGAAATTCAAGGTACAAGGACTCTGAACCAACAAGAGAGATAATCACAAATGAACCTACTATGAGTACACTAGTACAGAATGTTGATCTAGTTACACCAGCATCATTTGATGATTCAACAGTCACTGAAGAACAACAAGAAGTAAAAACACCCTGGTATGTAAGATTGAACCACTCTGAAGATCAAATAATTGGTGTTAAGTTTCAAGGAGTTATGACTAGAGGAAGATTGACAAATGAAAAGGTATGTCTTATTTCTCAAATTGAACCTGCAAATATTAATTATGCATGTGAAGATAAATATTGGATTAAAGCTATGGAAGATGAATTGGAACAAATTGAAATGAATAACACTTGGTCATTAGTTCCCCGACCTAAAGACAAAAATGTAATTGGAACTAAATGGGTTTTTCAGAAATAAAGATGGAAAGGTAATCAGAAACAAAGAAAGATTAGTGTATAAGAGATATTCACAGAAAGAAAGAATTTATTACAATGAAACCTTTGCACCGGTAGCTAGAATTGAGGCAGTCAAACTTTTATTGGCTTTTGCAACACACAAGAACTATAAAGTATATCAAATAGATGTTAAATGTGCATTTCTAAATGGAGATCTTGAATAAGAAGTTTACATTGAACAACCTCATGGATTTTATTTGACAGATAATAAATATATGGTTTGCAGGTTAAGGAAAGCTTTATATAAACTAAAGCAAGCTCCTAGAGCTTGGTATGCTAGATTGGACAAATATCTTTTGAAGCTTGGATACACTAAAGGTAATGCTCACAACAATCTATACTACAAAGTGACTAATGATGACATCTTGGTTATTGAAGTTTTTGTTGATGATATAATCTTTGGAGGAGAAGATGGATTGTGTAAAGACTTTTCTAATAAAATGCAATAAGAATTTGAAATGTCTATGATTGAGGAGATAAAATTCTTTTTAGGATTGCAGATTTCATAGACTGATAAAGGTATATTCCTATGTCAATCTAAGTACTTGAAGGAATTACTAAAGAAATTTGGCATGGAAAACTCTAAACCGGTAAGCACACCTATGACTACAACCGATAAACTATCTTTGAAGGATGAATCAACACCTGTTAATCCGACTAGATACAAGTCTATGATAGGAGGTTTACTATATTTGACACAAACAAGACCTGATATTATGAATGCAGTATGTATTGTCTCAAGATTTCAGAGTAATCCTAAAGAAAATCATGAATCAACAGTAAAAAGGATTTTCCGGTACCTACAAGGCATTACAAATCTTGGTTTATGGTATCCTAGAGATGAAAATTTTGATTTATGTGCATACACAAATGCTAATTGGGTAGGAGAAGTAGATGACAGGAAAAGAACCACTGATGGAACATTTTTTCTTAGTAGTAGACTAATTTCATGGTTGAGCAAGAAACAGAGTTGTACTTCACTATCAACAGCAGAATCAGAATATGTTGCAACAACTACAAACTGCACACAAGTATTATGGATTAAACAAATGTTGAAGGATATAAAGGTAAAATGCAAGGAACCTATAACTATTTACTGTGATAATATGACAACAATTGATATATCAAAGAACCCGATATTTCACTCAAAGACTAAACATGTTTCTATCAAATTCAATTTTCTAAAAGAGAATGTTGAAGCAAAAGAAGTGAAATTGGTTTATGTGAATACTAAAGAGCAGATTGTAGATATTTTTACTAATCCTTTTCCTAAGGAGACTTTTGAATATCTCAGAGAGCAGCTTGGAGTTCTACCCCCACCGGTAGAGACTTAGACAGTTGATGTTTGTCATCAACCGGCAAAATTAACAGAAAAATATTTTATTCTGGCTTTGATGAGGAGAGCTACTTCTCAGGGGGAGTAGTTGGAATGTTTTAATGAGTTGGTATTTTGCATTTGGTTTTGTGTTGCTTTGGAATTTGATGTCAAAGGGGGAGAGATGTCTATGGAAAAACACATTATCTTTTGGAGATATTATTCCTAAGGAAGAGACATTATGTATTTTGATTTTTGGTTAATGATCTCTTTGTGAGATTGTTGGTTTTTGGTTTTTGACATTTCTGTTTTGGCACTTTGATGGTTTTTCCATCTTGTGTTGCCATCAATGCAAAAGGGGGAGATTGTTGGTATTTTGGATATGTTGATATGGTTTTTTCATTGATGTCAACACTTGTCATTACTTATCAACACATGGAGATCTTTGGTTATGTTCACCGACAAGTCAGTGACTTATGCACAGTCACCGGTATTCAGTTCACTGACACTTGGAATGACTTGGAGACTACCTAGTTATGTCAAAGACATTAATTGATCACTTGGTTTTGGCGATTTGGTTATTGGTATATTCGGGTTTGCATATTTGTTGTTACCGACAAATAGGTCCAGGTTATGCATAGGCAAGCATATCTATTCCAGATCAGCACGAAACATTATGGAGATAATTTATTATTATTGTAAATGCATTGAGCCGACATGATGCATCGCTTATTGATTTATTTGTAATTGATTTTATTGTAATATCTTTTAGTGAGTCGACCTATTCAATTGGTCTTAGGTTATGGTATAAATGTAAGATCTCATTTGTGAGATTGATATGCGATTGGAAAAAGGATTGTTATAGGGTATATGCAAAAATAAGCAGAGCTATACATGCAGACATCATTTGAAGATTGAAGGAAGGTTTTAAGGAAGATAACCAAAACTTAACCGGTACTGAATCCAACATATGAAGATGCTATTTTAAGCAGTACATTATCATTGGATTTAACCATCCAATTGTAGTCAGTGTGACTCCCATTTTGTGATTGAGCAGTGAGCTCTAGGTAGCTGGCCTTTCTGCATGTGCAGACTCCATATTATACACACATACTATCTGCAGTAGTATCATTTGATTGTGGGTAAGGCTTCCCACCATGGGTTTTACCCTTACAAGGTTTCCATGTACAAATATTTGTGTTATGTGTTGTGGATGTTATTGTCTTTATGTTTCAAGCATTAATCTTTACCGGTACTGCAATTAACTAATAAAACTATCTACCAGCATAAAGTTTGGTTTACTGACATTAAGCATTAAGTTTTGGTTAAGTAAATTTTGGTTTGAATTTATTGGACAACTGATTCACCCCCCCTCTCATTTGTCTCCGGGACCTAACATTGCCAGCCTATAGAGGTTATGCTCCATAGGGTTTATGGGGAAACATAGTGTCGGTATGAACTTATCAACACATGTTGTTTGGGACTTTCGTCACAAACACAATTTATTTAGAGTGGATTGGAAGGACTCGGTATTAGCCTGTTTCCACTTTGGGTCGTTCCCCTCTCACTGGCCCCCTCAAGGTAGCTCGAGAAGGCAGGCCCTCTAAAGGTTATACATAAAAGAAAACAAGTCTCATTTTCTGATCACCATATGATGGTGAGAGCATACTTACCTACTACTTCATCAAGCACGAAAAACACAAGTTTATTTTAACCTTTTAAAGTCTAAGTGCAACTATTTTAAAGAAGTCACTGAAAATGCAAGTTGCATGTTGTCAATTTATCCCCTTAATTAAACTAAATGAGCAAGACATGATGTGTTACTTTCCAAAATAGAGCTCTTAATTAAGTAGGTGAGGAAATGCATAAAATTTGCTTTAAACAAAATCCTACACATGCATATCAGTAGTTTAAAAAATTTAAGCTCTTGGACATTCAAACCTGCCAGGAAATTCTGTTAGTTGCAAATGAAAGCGCTATTCTAACAAATGCATTATCTTTCACCTCAAAGCACTAATCTATAGGGAAAAAGTGCTAACCTGCACTACAAAAGCACTGCTCTATGGACTAAGAAGCGAGAATTCTCTAACAAAAGTGTTAACCAAACTGATAAATGCGCTAACCTATAGGACAAAAACGCTAACCTAAAAGACAAAAGCACTAACCTGAAGATTAAAAGCGTGGATTCTCATAAAAAAACACTAACCTACATGACAGATGCGCTAACTTGAAGGACAAATGTGCTAACCTATCAAACAAAAGTGCTATCAGAATTCACACATGCGTGAATTTGCATTACAAATGCGTTAAATTTTCTTTTGCGAGAATAAAATAGGATATTAGAAAGATGAGTTCGAGGCCTGAGCCCCACGGTGGGCGCCAAAATGTGTCGACTTGAATTTCATCCTCAAAATGCTACTTGCAACAAGTTAGTTTCATAAAATACAAAGGAAATGCTACAGGAAATCCAAAGTCAACCAATGAAACTACATGAAATACATATTAAAATAAAAAACATTATTTTGACCTTCATGATTTAAGTCTCATTGTGTCCTAACTCCACTGTTCCTGGTTGCAGATGGTGTGCTCTCAGACAAGCACTCATAGCTTCCAAGATGGCATATGAAGAATGGACTGATAACTAATAGTTAACTGATACTATGATATGCAATGCTAAATGATTATGCTATATGATTATGCTATTTGCTTCAAGATTAAAACTCACGGATGCATAAGTTTTACAAATGATTAGCTTTGAAAACTCACTTGAAGAATAACTTGAAGACTAACTTGAAGACTAACTCTCTCTCAACTCAAACTCCTGATTTTATAGACCTTGAGAGGATAAGATGATGTGGCTTGGATCAATGGTCATGATCAAATCTGCAAATTTGGATGGTTGTGAGCAAAGGTGAAGGTTGAGAGAAAGGGGCAAGGAGAAGACAAGTGTCACTCATCTCACCTTGACTGGGTTGTTGATTGAGGGAATCTAGGGATGGTTGGAGAAAATTTAAGCATGAGAGGACAAGTGGACTCAAGTCCTTCCTAAGATGTAGGGATGTTGGAGAGAATATAGAAGGAGGTTATGAAATATGTGTACGTACACACTATTTCATTAAATTTGGAGGTTGAAGATAAGTGGCTAATAAATGTTTTATTTATTTTAATTTGTTGAATTAATTTAGCCACATGGTGGATGAGTTAGCAAAGGGAAGATGAAGTGGAGATGGAAGGTGGGTTGGAAATAAGATTAAATAATTAAGAATTATTTAATATTTGAGACTATAGGATAGAAGAATAATAATTAGATATTAGATATTCAAATGATTGAAGGCAATAATTAAATATTTAGATATTCAATTAATTGATTAGAAGAATAATTAAATATTAGATATTTAATTAATTAGAGGAATAGGATAGATGAATTAATTAATAAAATATTTTAATTAAATTAATTAATAGAAAGACATGAAATGAATTAAATAAATCAATCTTTTCAAATTAACTATTTAATAGAATAATAATTTAATCGTTCATAGCCATTTTTTTATGTATACAGATACTATTAGGGAATTTAATACTTTGGAATATTTTGAGACTTTAGATGAGGTTATTGTTGCCTTAGAGGTTCCTAATTCTTCTTTAGAGATAGTTGATCCACCTTCACTTCTATTGACTTCTTATCTAGAGGCCTTTGAGACTTCCATCAATCCTTATCAATAGGACCATCATTGTCTTTCAGATTTGGAGGACATACTTTGTATTTCATATATCTCATTGCAAGATTTGGAGGAAACATTTGATGGGTTATATCTCTTCCTTGAGGAAAACCTTTTCACTCTTGTTATCACATCATATTCGTCTTTGGATTTTGTTTTATACCAGTTTCCACATAGTCCTAGTTTGCCACCTTCTTTGATTGGGAATGTACTTGATTGGATTGTGGCATTGTCATATCACTTGGAAAAGGAGGCATGAGCAGTTTTTAGAGGCATCATATTCATTCTTCATGCTTCCATCTTGAATGGGAAGCATACCTGCATCTATATATGGTTTTTTTTCCTCCTAAGGAGAAACAAGTGGTTTGTAAGCATTGGATTTTGTTTGCCTCTAGTCACTTACCATTTTTGTAGCTGATTATTCATTAGCGAGGGGGTAGTCTCTCTCTTTCCATCCTATGAAAGGGATATAAATTGTATCTTTTAATGGATGTAGTTCTTGGGGGGTATTTATGTTGAGACCTCCATACATCATTTCGTCTTTCACTTGTACATGATTTACATATCTCTTTTTTAGAGAGGAGTTTTTTCCCACAGGGTTTTCTCATTTTCTTCACTTGTGAGAGATTAGTTGGATGATTAGTCATGCATGGGTACCTAACATGGCCTAGTTTCTAAATCCGTATTGCATTCATCATATTATTCTTGCATCATTTACATAATAAATCTTTTCCCTAAGTTGCACTTAAGGGGGATGTTGGTGTGAATGAGGTTACATCCTAACTAGTTCATAGTTATAACCTATAAACATATTAAGTTTACTTAGGCATATGTGATAGTTAATTGTCATTTACATGTTAACCTTACTTAGGCTTAGTTGGCATAATTTAGATGTCATAAACTTACTTATGTAACTTGCCATTTAATAATGTTCATATCATCATGTTAGTTATCCTAAGTGGCATTCTAGAAGATATGAGTTATATCTCATTATTTAATATTTTCTTTAGGCATTTATTATTATGCATCATGCATTCGATGTTTTTAACAAGGTAGTTGTTATGTCACATAGTATTAAGACACATGTCCACATATTATGTACTCATACCTCACACTCTTTCCTATATAAGAAAGGCTCATTTTCACATTGTATAATATCAATTGAATCATTTTCATATAATTTCAATCTCATGTTCATGTAAGATCATGTTTGAATTCTCTCTTGTAAAAGGCATCTTTCTTGGTTGATCCTTTGAAGTGTGGACAACTTCATTATGGGTTCCTGATCATTCCAACACTGAATAGGTATTAGTAGGTAGTTGGTGTATCAATACTATCCCCAACATGAGATGGGGAAAATCAATAGACATTGTAAAAAAGTAAATGAATTATTTATATTTAATATTATGCAACTGCTTGAGAATGACAAAGAAAAAATAATATCTCTAGAAGTAATGAAGCAAATTTGAAAATTGGGGAATTGGTATAACCAATTGGCCACCTTTACCTATGTTAAGATTACCAAATTTTTAGATCACCATATAAACTCTCAAATTATGTGAGTGACCGAATTTATTTGTTGGATGTATTGAGATAGGTTTGAAGGAACACAATGGACCACTAAGAGGGGGGTGAATCAGTGGTAATAAAAAAACTTAGACTCTTTAGATTAAATAAAACTTTAATAACTGTAATCATAGAACTACGAGAAAAGATATGAAACACATTTACACACACACACACACAGAGCAAACTCATAACACAAGAATATACGAGGAAAACCCACAGTGGGGAAAAACCTTGGTGAGAAATGCTGCTAGAGTCTACTTCTCCAATCTAGCCTCACAATGAAAAATTGATTGCAACTTTTATGGGCACCAACACAAAGGAGCACCAACCCCTATCTTTATAGACAACAACCTAAAGGATCACCAACCCCTAGCTCTGAGCACCCACTCAAAGATGTACAATAAAAAGGTATTCAATAATAAATAAGCACCTTGTTACAAATGAGGTTTTGTAACTCACAAATGTTCTTCTCTTGAGATTGATCTAATTCTTTTCTGCTCTTTGATCTTAGTCCTCAACCTCAGCTCTCTTCTCTCTAGTTTTTGGTCTCAGCTGCTCTCTAATGTCTTCTCTACTTTGGCCACTTTCTCTACCCCACTTTGAATAACTAACCTTCTGTGTTGTCTGCCTTGACTCTGCACCCTCTGGTCTTTAATCTCTACTCTTCACCTTTGTGCTCTTCTTTATCTATTCTCTTCTCTTTCTTTTTAGCTCCCACTTATCTTTTCTTCATCTTATGATCTTCCTACATGCAGTCTTTTCTGCAATGTCATCGTTTTATTGACACCTGCGATAACCACTTCTCTGCACTTTCTCTATTATGTAGCCTCTGCTTTTACAGAGCTTCTTCTCGTGCACGCCAATCACTCTCTCTCTACTTCACACCTCACACATTTTCAATCCAACCTTTTGCATTTCATACTTTTTCATTTTTAGGTCTTCCACGCAACCCTAGGATATTCCCTCCAAAAAAAATTCAAAAAATAATCTTCTTGTGCTTCAAAGAAATCTGCCACACTATCTAATTTGGCCACGACCATTAATTATATCTTCTTTTTCATTATATTTTCTCTATGTCAAGATTTGGTAATCTTCACTTGCCCTTGGAGGTGATTTTCTGTCGACTAGAGATCTTTAGATCTTCTTGAGCCACTCGCTTGATCCCTTGTTGGTTCTCCATTAAATGTCACTTCGATCTTCTCAGTCTACTTTGTACTTTGATTACTAACTTTAGTAATCTTCATCTATCTGATGAGATCCGATCTCCTCTCTGCGGATCATCACGAGCCACACATCAGTTTGCTACAAAATCATCATTACTCTTTCTCGACCTGCCCTAAAAAGATCGACAACTACCTCATTAAAATCATCTTCATTATCAACCTCAGCATATCAACTTTCATATTCGACCACCTGGAAGCCACTTGTCTTCATTTTTGTCGTTCAAGTCACTTAGTCAATGTAAAGGTCAACTACCATGTGGACCTCTGTGTCTATCGCCATGCACATAGTTGTTAAAATCTTCTTATTCGAAGTCCAAATTACTTGGTCAAACTTGGTCAATACACACGTGGACCATTTTGCGTATTGGGCAGCCAACCTATTGACTGAATCAACTCTAACAATCACAAAGACCTTAAATCCTTTCGTGTTCTCTGCATCGCATGTATGCTTGTGGGATGGCGTGAGCTACTATCTTCTTCCCTTCATTGCCTCACATCATCATTTACGAGCCCATCCATGTGGGGTAAGCTTCAAATAAATCCTTCCTTTGTGCTCTCGATGCGAAATAGTGGGGATTGCTACCCTCTTCACTCTTTTTATCTCGTACCACACTTTGTGCAACCTTTTAACCCATGCGAGGTAAGGACTTCCTTGCTCCTTGTAGCAACCTGTTATCCCGCAACACTCCTCTTATCCTGTCTTCCTTTTTGCTTTCCTTGACTGTGTGGGATGACAGGGACCTTTTACTTCATTGTGCCCACTTAGCCCGCAACACACTTTTTCAATGTTTAGAACCCCTGCGGGGTAAAATCTCTTATCTTTTGAGGTGTCCTGCAATCTTTTTGTTTCCCCACAAGATCATTTTCCATTTTGTCTTTCTACGGTGCGGGATAGCGGGGGCTGCAATTGCCTTTTATTCTTTTAACCCTGCGCAACCCTTATTTCTCCTTTTTCAACATTGTGGGGTAGTGGGGGATGCCATATGCTTCACCTTTGGTATTACCCCGCAAGGCAATTTCATTTCACATAACTTTGCATGAGATAGTAGGGGACGCTGTGGGCTTCGCTTTTCATGTTACCCCGCACGAGCATCACTCTCCATGCTACCTTGCAATGAATTTTGCTCGCGGTCTTTCTTTGTGCGGGATGGCAAGGTAGCGTAACCAGTTGTGTTATTGACATCCCTTGTTGAATGCAACCATTCTGGCTCCAAATTGGCACGTTAACAATATGCAAAAACTCATGTTATTGATTTTTTCAAAATTTTCAAAAAATCAAAGTCATAGCTAATTCTACTGATCACGATCAATGATCTGTAATTTTCACAAAAATCAATAACACGAAGGTTATTGATCTGTACTATGTCATTTTGGAGCCATTTTAGCTGCAACCCTATCACATAACCAACATGATTAACCCATCATGTTATTAACAACCCAGTCGCATAATTATTGTGTTATTGGCATCCGTTGTCTCCTTTTGCAGTTATGTAGATAGTGATAAACCACATGTTATGCGCTCCACTTGTAACATTTGTATAACTAACACAACATGTTATACATAACTGCTACTGATACTCCCTGTAACTGCATGCGACTAACATGGCGTGTTATACACTACTGCAACTCTACTTTTTTTAGTCAGACTAGATTGCATAATGCCTTTACCACTTTACAGGCCTTTGTCTTCTTCATTCAATAACCTGTCCCAATAGCATATCCCATGCTTGCCTTCTATATCTCCATGTGGGTTATATCATGTTGCACCAACACTCTACATCAATCATCTCTGCATGCCTTTGCATCTCACTACATCTCCATCTAGTGGGTGTCCTATATGTCTCTCTACACAATCTCTGTCAAGCTGCACTTTCTCTGCAATTCACTACCCCTCATCTCATCTGCAACCTACAATATGACCTTGTTGATATCAACGACAATACACTGGTCTCTTGTGCAACTTCATCAAATCAACCCTACACACACATGTTGACATCAATGACAACTTCAATGCCAACAAGGTCATTGAAGTTCAAAAAGATATTTATAGAAAGAAAAGTGAAGGGAATTTATTTCTTATAACAATTGGGAGGTATACTTGCTTGAATTCTTCAACTACTAGAAATGCAAGTACAAAATTTTTCCTCTTAAAATTCAATTCTTATGAAATGAGGTATTCACTCAACCAAAGGAAGTGTATTAAAGGGTTAAAATGAATCTTATTGCATAAACCACATTTAGAGTATTTTTGGGATAATTGCATGGATGATATTGAAGTACAGAAAAAGGTCCTACTTGCATGTGACTACTTGTTAGATGATAATGTATCAAATAGCACAAGTAACTAAAGGATCATAGGATAAAGGTGATATAATAGGTCCCTCATTTGAGATCAAGGTGTTTTTATTCAATTATTATCTACATGAGATTTATGTTTTAGAGAGTTCAAAAATATATAATCTAGAACTACTGTCATGATAAAAAGGAGTAAATAATAATTTGAGGGAGCTCAATAAATAATTTGTAACAAGAATCCATGTTGACAACCTAATGACAGTACTAGATGAAGAGGAAGAAGAACAAGAAGAAGGAGAAGAATAAAAAAGACTAATTAGAAAGAAGTCTCTCCAAATAGAGTTTGTTTATTTAAAATTAAATAAAATTGAATAAAGGAAGATTCAAGTTGTGGATACTTATACCCTTCACACTCCTCTTTTTGAAGCCTCTTTTCAAAATTTTAAAGCTAATGAGCTTATACTATCCTCATTCAAAGAATTCACTGTCTTTATCACAATCTCCTTTGACTTTTCTTCATAATATTCAATTATAAAATTTTCCTTTATCTAGTCCTCTAAGGGATAATATATAAAAGACCCCTATTCAACCTCTTATAACAAATTTTTGTCTCCTTCACATGGAATTCCTTTTCTTATAAAATTGCTCATTCACAAGATAATATTAGATAATTTTGCATATTATCTATAGGATTTAGAAAATATATTGCCAAGAAAAGATAATAATATGCATGTGTGAATTTCATCTATATATCAAATTTTTTCTTATCAAATTTTTGTATTTTATAGAATTTGTCATTTAGTAGATATTTTTGGAGGGAATTCAACCTCACATTCCTCCTTGAAAACCTATAATTACGCATTTAAACCCATTTGTTAAGGGTCGGAAAGTATATTCTAGATATATTTTTTTACTTTTGGCTTCATTTTCGCTCTTTCTTCTTTCTTTAGTTTTCAAACTATAAGTTTTGTCTTGCCTTTCAAGAGTTTATCCTAATGAATATTTGATGATTTAGGCATGTGATTTGGGTCACTTGCACTTTGCAACTAATAAGGTGTCTTGTGTGGTAATTTGGACCATATTAGTTAAAGGGAATTTAATTTCTCTAGTAATTAGTTCCATCGAAAATCACATTGACCTACGTGGTGGTTGTCGTGACTTGTCATTTGGAGATTAATATTAATTGAAGTTTTCTATTTAAGGAACGACCTTTGGAAGATAAGAATAATGAGTCTTAGGTTTTTCTTCTAACCCTTTTCTTTTCAACATTTTTTATTATTTTTTTGAACCCCCATTAAATTAGATTAGTCTGTTACAAATATTGATATATTGAGATTTAAAGTTAATTATTGTTTAAGGCAAAAAAGCAAAAAAATATTCAATTCTTTCATTTGTATGTACACAATATTTAGGTCAATATTCATGGGTTCTATGTATAATTTTCCTCTACAGATTCTCATTTGATTTCAATACAATATTTTTAGAGAGTTAGTGAATTTTCTAAAATTTGATAAAAGCAACTCTTCACATATTAAACTTGTAATTCATTGGTCCATATAAACAATTATATTTTCAAACAAATCCATTAGTTGTGTGTAAATTCAAAGCTATAATTTAATAAATAGGCACAAATTGTTGATGCATGTATAAAAATAGTCCTTCAAGATATTTGTGGATGGTGAGAAAACAAATCATAAAAGAAAGAATCACACACAAATGAAAGCCTATTATTCCCTTTTCTCCTTCACCACGTCCGTTAGAGCTTGATAAAGAAGAAGTGCACCCAAAGTCCTCATTGATATCCGTTTAATGATGAAATAGTGTGATTAAATGAAGGTGGGTTTCTCACAAAAATACCAAAATAGCATTATCATATGAACACTCAGATGTATTGACGAATCATATTCCAATGTTAAAGGAAGAATGAAGTCTATAATTGCTAATATAAGACATAAGCTTATTACATCTTTTAGTTTATCAAAACGCTCATTATGCATCATCAACCCACACAAAATCTCCCTTCTTTTTAAATTAGTTAAGGGTGCAACTAGTTGCAACAAACCCTTAACAAATATCTTATAGTAGTTGCAAATGCCAAAGAATCCTTGTAGCTATGTTAAGGCTTTTAAGGGAAGCCAATTTCAAATTTTATCTAAAATTCTCCATCTCAACTTGCACTCCCTTTTCTCTATTGATATGACATATAGAAGATCTCTATCATAGTGAACTCATGTTTTTAATCCTTGGCAAACAATATTTGTGCTATCGAGATTCCAAACATTTCAACAATGTATCATTGTTGCTACTCCCACATTTTGTTATAGATCAAAATATCACCAAAGAAGAAAAGGATTAACTTTCTCAAATTCTTGTATAAAATTAATTTATGCATGATTGAAAAGTTTTTGGAGCATTTATTAGACTAAATGGTATGAATATAAACTCATAATATTCCCATAGTGACATCAAAAAGTTGTCTTGTAAATGTCCTCTTAGACTTATTATTGGTGGCTTAATCTAAGATCTATTTTTGAGAAATAGATTAGCCCATGAAGCTCATCTAATCAGTTCATCGATCTTTGGAATGGGGCATCATTTATTGATATTTTCTCATTTAGTTCTCTATTATTTGATACACATTTGATGAATACTAAGAGGGGGGGTGAATTAGTATACCAAAAAATATTGTACTTAAACACTTTAATAGTCTAGCAGTAAACTGGTAAAATAGTTTAGCAAACAAACCAGTTAACACACATGCAAACCAAATAGAAAATAATGCATTAACCCACAAAAGCACAATCAACATAACACAAGAGATTTTGATGTGGAAACCCAAATGGGAAAAACCACGGTGAGATGAAACTCACAAGTAGCTATCTACAGAATAGTAACCAGACCGGTTAAGGTCATACAATGTTCTTTACCAGAACAAATCCTGTTAGGAATCTCAATCTCTGTTAGGAGATAAGTTCGATTAAAGATTAACTTGTGAGAGGATTTCAGATTCACAGATGTGAACCACCTTGTTAGAGGATTTACAAAGGCTTTTCTGGGCCTACCCGGTTAAGGGTTTCTAACTTGTCAAAGATGTGAGTAATCAACAAGTGAATGATCTTGCAAAATGGAACAGTCTGCTTGATTAGATCCATTGTAGCTCATAGCTAATGCATTTTAGCATTACTTCAGTCTTCAGTAACTCCTTACTCTATTACAACTCACAAACTTGATCTTCTCAGTTAAGATCGCACATTCAAGAGCTCATCAACCACCACAAACCCTATCAACTACACACATACTAAAACCCTAGACATGATGTCCTTAAAAGGAATCTGATTTCATGTCGGTCCAATAGGATTTCATTACAAGTTGCTAGGTTCATTGTATCTAGACACATTTGGTAACACAACACAAAATCACCGTCAAAGTATCGGTGGATGGTAACTCATCACAGAGTATTACCGGTTTGTCCAACTTTCTGGTTACTGGTTGGTGACTTAGAGTAATACCGGTTCAAATAGATTTCCGGTTGACAAAAATTAAAGACTGGGAAAAAGATAACTGCCGCTTCTGGCTCCTTTGCTCCGCTCCGCTTGAGATCCTTAAATCGCTTGATCTCTCTATGCCGCTTGGGTCTTTATATCGCTTGAGATCGATAAACACTTTCTGCATAACAATAGTAGTCTAAAGACTACAACATGATACCGGTTTGGAACAATTACCGATTTAGCATAATTCATACATTCTCAAAGTGATCTCATAACAAGTGTGTGTCCAACAATGACAATCACAACATAATCATCAAAATGCCAACAATCTCCCCCTTTGGCATTGATGGCAACACTTAGGAAATTTTTTGACATCTAAGTGTTTTACAACAAAATTATGCCATAAGTAAAATTACTCCCCCTAAGCATATACACTATCCCTTTTGCAAAAAATACAATGTATACTACTTCCTTACTAAGATAAACATGAAAGTATGCAAAGCATGCATCAAAATTTTAAATACAGAATACTACTCCCCCTTTGCCAACAATGACAAAGTATAGTTGAAAAACCCCTGTTTCATTTGTATTAAAAACTGATTTAAAAAATTTATGACAATAAAGAGTGAAATTTGTCAAAAACTGATTTAAAATCCTGCATAAATATCTTCATGGATAAAGACCATGATTCAAGAAATGAGGTAGCAACCTCATTCTCCATTTGCATCTGATAAACTTTCTCCTCCATGGCATCCATGGTACTCATCTCTTGAGTAACCGTTAGGGCATCTATATTGAGGTAGCATTTCTGGAGAATTTGCAGTCTTGGCAGTAAGACCGATTGAAGTTCCTACAAATTATGTGTCCGGTTGCTTATCTCTACCTCTAGTCTTGCAGACTAAAGTTGAAACCGGTGAGTAGTTTGTCTATATGTGGAGAAGGAATCATATGGCATCTTGAAGGTGCTAATAAATGACTGCATATCAGATTGCAGTTTGTCCTTCTGAGTGAGCACATCATCATAGAATAAATGAGGTTGACAAATCTTGCTGAGTAGTAGATTTTCCTCATCCATTGCATCTTTGATGTCCTTTTGTGCCTTCTGAAGTTCTGACCAAAGCTCATTCAACTTCTTCACCAGGGCAATGTTCAGAGCCTTTTCATGCTCCTTTTTGGCATTTGTTTCTACAACTTCTTCCAAGATTTGGGCCTGGTCTTCCACAACTATACATAGAAGCTTTAATTGGGCAAGTGAGAAATCGGTACTGGGAAGGTTTGTACCGGGTATCAAATTGGTGAGTGTTTCCACTACAGTTTGGATAACATCTTCCTCCTTTTTCCTCCTTAGAGCATCCAATCTCTCTTGAGCAAGCTTAATGCTCAGCAGTAGCTCCGATTCTTTTGTAGACTGGAGGTCAATAGGACTGGTAATGTCAGCCGGTTTGGCTTGACTACCTGTTGCCTTGAGAGTCTCCATTTGAGTGCTCTTTACCACTTCTTCTTTCTCTTTGGCTTTCTTCTTGTCTTCTTCTGCCTTCTTTTTCTCCTCTTCTTTCCGCTTCTCTTCATCTTCATCCTTTTTCTTCTCCTCTTCCTTTCCCTTCTCTTCTTCCTTTTCTTCTCCTCTTCCTTTCTCTTCTCCTCTTCCTTTTTCTTCTCTTCCTTTTCCGCTTCCTTCTTCTTCTTCTCTCATCCTCTTGTTTCTTATTCTCCTCTTCTTTTCTCTTTTCTTCCTCTTTCTTTTTCTTCTCAACCTCTTTCTTCTTTTTCTGTTCTGCCTGTTTTGTCTTTTCTTTCTCCTGTTTCTCCTTTTCTTCCTCTACCTATTTTCTCTTGTGTTTTTCCTGTTTCTCCTAACCTTTTGTTTCTACTAGTGCATCCAGAGTAACATTGTCACCGTTTAAGGCATCAACATCAATTGGTTCCATTTGAGTGGTGACCGGTTCTCCTTCACTGTTGTATACTTCATCCAGTTGAGTGATTTCCGGTTCTTGCTTCGCTTTCTTGTTGGCTTCAGCCACTTCATGTAGTTTTAAAGCTGATTGAGCAAGGGAGTGGGTATCTTTGACCACTTCCAGAACTTTTCCTTCCATTTACAGGAGTCTTCTTCTTCTAAAAAAGAAGAGGCTCTTATATTTCTCCACCACTTCATACAGTTCTGTTTTAGGTACATCATGAAAGTATTGTGCAAATACTGCCTCTCTTATTTCTTGTTCCTTTTCTATGGCAATGTGCCACTTGTTGTCTAAGAATTATACAAAGAATCAGGCATCTCAGATTTAATTTCTGATGGCCACCGGTCATTAATACATAAATAATTGATAACTTCCTGTTCAACTTCTTTCTTTTCATCATCATTAAAATCATCAAAGCACTCTTTCAAATCACCAAGTACTTTTCTTCTAATATTTTTAATTGTTCTTTGACAATGTGTCAAAGGTTTGTAAGAGGAAATACCAATATTTATCGGTGCAGATGTTGCCGGTTCTCTCTTTCTCTTTTTCCTCATTTGCATAGTCTTCTTAGGCTGTTCTTCAGAGACAGTGTCCTTTGAGTTTGGTGTATTACTTTTTGTCTTCCGCTTCCTCTCAAAGACTTTGGTGGGTGCTGCTTCCGGTTTCTTCTTTGCTGGTGACCGCTTGGTCACTTTGGGACTTGTTGTAGTAACCGGTGTCGATGCTGAAGGCACTTCCTTTCCCTTCTTTACTGAGGGTTCTTGAACCGGTGTAACTCTTTCCAAATAGGTGCCGATTCTCTTTTCCTTTGGATCAAGGGGCAAGGCAATTAGGGTAGAGGCATACCCATCTAACATGTCATTCATTACCTCATATCCCATTGGTTCCACTTCTTCCTGTCTAGGCTCAACCGCCTCCATTATGCACTCATCAACTTTGATGGTGAAGTAGATGTCTTCCTCATACTTTTTGACTATATCACCGAATATTCTTACCCTTTGATTCATTTTGCATCTGAACTCATCAAATTATTTGTTCAACACTTCCGGATAGCTGGTTCCTACTGCTTGTAGGCTTTCCTTGATTTGTTTTGTCACTGGTTGGTTAGTAGACCACTGAATATCACCTACTCCTAGAAAACAACCTTGGAAGTAGAACAACAACCCAACCAATAGTTGTCCAAACTTAAATTTCAGGGCATTGTCCTGTTTGATCGACTTGAGGTTCAATAGGAGTTGTCTTTGCATACCGGTGCACAGATCAAACGATGCATCTTCCTTGATCATCCTATAGGCGACATTTATCACTGTAGCAAAGATAGAGTTGATTCTGCTGGCATGGAACATCCGGTATCCTATCACCATACATGCATATTTGACAAGATCATCCTTGATTGAATTGACAGTCATTCCCCGTGAATCACTCATAGAACCGGTGAGCTTAGTCATTTATGTCTTGCTAATCTTTCTTAGAGCTGGCACTTCATCGATGTTACAGAAACCGGTGATGGCAAGAATCACTTCTGGTGTGATATCATGTGTTCGCTCTAAGTACATCTTATCACCATGTACTCTTGCTCAGAATAATTCAAATGTGATCATTCAAAAATTCTTCAAGAAAATAGGCTGCGTTGTGAAGTTTCTTCTTTTCCAGAATGTTGAATTCCGGTTTAATATTCTTATCCTTTCCACAAAACATACTCAACTAGGAATGGATCATCACAGATCCTAGGTCTTCAATCTTGCAGTCAATGAAATCTGAAATGCCTTCTTCCACTATGACACCAGAGGGTATTTAAGATAGGGCATTGTATTTTGCCTTCTGCTGAATGAAGTCTACAGAATCAACGGGTGCACTAGAGCTAGCATGTGATGCTGAAGCCATGATAAATAAGGAATTTTGAAAAATACTTTCATAGATCAAAATTTAGGGCTTCGCAATTTGAACTTCGCTCCACACTCTTTCGGTTACTGAAATACCGCTTTGCGTTCTACACTTCTCCAACAGATGTTTGCTTCAGATTCTTCTTCAGGATTTTGATAAATTCTTTGAATCACAATGTAAATCGCTTTTCTTTGCTCGAAAAAAAATGATAGTGAGAAATGATTTGAACATTACTTTTAAACAGATTCTCCACCTACCATAATAAATGCTCCACTATTAGGGCATAAACCCTAATTTTTCCTTATACCGTTTCTGGTCTTCTGGCAATCTAACAGGTTTCTCATACCGGTAAAGGTGTTTTACCAGTATCAACCAGGGGTTTGAGATATTTCACCGTTTGCTCCCCCAAAGATTTTCTGATGCTTAGTTCGTCGGTTCAACGACTTCCACACTGGGTGCAGAAACTAGTTCTTCTTGAATCACTTCTTCTGGCTTCTTCTTCCAGGTTTTCTTCATATCTGCTTGAACAATTTCAACATTAATTTTTCCTTCCAGAGTGACTGGTATATCATCTGATATACTCTTTCTTGCTCTACAGAATCTTGCTGTATGACCCAGTTTGTTGCAGTGATAGCAAACCATTCCAGGTGCTCTCCAAGGTCCATTATTCATGTTTCCATTCTTCCTTTTGCATGTTGCAGCAGTGTGACCATGACCATGAAAAATCATACAGATTGCTCTCCATCTGGTTGCTGCTTGATAGCCACCGCTACCTGACTGATGACTATAGGTATTAAACCAGTTTGGGTTCCGGTTCCCAGAGGGTTCAGGAAAAACTCCTTGATTCCTTTGAGGATACCTTCTGGTATTGTGCATGACAAACTTGCATTCAAATGCTCTATGCCCAAACTTGTCGCATGCATAACAATTACCATTGAATCTATTGGATCTAGGCTTATAATTTAGAAAATAAGGAAAATTATTGTAAGCCTTACTTCTACATACATTAGCAGTGTGTCCTTCCTTGAGATAGTTAAAGCAAACATGTTTGAACTTTTGCTTACCTTTATCCTTTGATGCCGGTTGTTTCTTTGATGCTCCACTTTTTGTTCCAGAGGTCTCACCTTCCTCATATTCAGAGAAACCAAGTCCATTGGTATTCTTTACCGGTTTGGCTGATTCAAGCTTCTTCTCTAGCTTGACAGAGCTCTTATTGAATTTGGCAAGTATTTCCTTTGACTCGGTGAGTTCTTTGGAAATGGCAGCATTGGTTTCCTTCAAGGTTGCATTCTCAGAGATAGCCATGTTTAGATCACCTTGCACTTCTTCTTTCTCCATTTTGCTTTCATGAAGATGAGGAGTAAGTGCACTGATCTCTTGCTTCAGCTTGGAGATCTCAAGATCTTTGTCTTTTATCAGATCTTCAGCTTTCCTCCAGTTCTCAAGCTCTTGACACATTCTGATAGTTAGGCCTTCAAGTTCCCTTCTTAGGTTGGCATTGGACTCATTCAGTTTTTCAACTTCTTGAATTAGAGCTTCCATGTTCACTTCATCAGAAGAACTATTTTCAATTAGCTCCATCAGTTTTTCAGCATGCTCTCTTCTTTTTTCCTAAGAGGCCTTATATTTGACCATAAGTTCATCATAGGCTTGCTCAGACTGAGTGAGCTGATGAGTAAGTTCCCTCACAGTGTATTCCCCCATATCTCTTTCCAAGTGGTTAGACTTATAGAAAGGTTGGCTCTGACACCAATTGATGAATACTAAGAGGGGAGGTGAATTAGTATACCAAAAAATACTATACTTAAACACTTTAATAGTTTAGCAGTAAACCGGTAAAACAGTTTAGCAAACAAACCGGTTAACACACAAGCAAACCAAATAGAAAATAATGCATTCACCCATAGAAGCACAATCACCATAACACGAGATTTTGACGTGGAAACCCAAATGGGAAAAACCACGGTGAGATGAAACTCACAAGTAACTATCTGCAGAGTAGTAACCACACCGGTTAAGGTCAGGTCGGTTAAGGTCATACAATGTTCTTTACCAAAACAGATCTTGTTAGGAATCTCAATCTATGTTAGGAGATAAGTTCGATTAAAGACTACCTTGTGAGAGGATTTCAGATTCACAGATGTGAACCACCTTGTTAGAGGATTTACAAAGGATTTTCTGGGCCTACCCGGTTAAGGGTTTCTAACTTGTCAAAGATATGAGTAATCAACAAGTGAATGATCTAGCAAAATGGCATAGTCTTCTTGATTAGATCCATTGTAGCTCATAGCTAATGCATTTCACCATTACTTCAGTCTTCAGTAACTCCTTACTATATTCCAACTCACAGACTTGATCTTCTTAGTTAAGATCGCACATTCAAGAGCTCATCAACCACCACAAACCCTATCAGCTACACACATACTAAAACCTTAGAGATGATGTCCTTAAAAGGAATCTGATTTCATGTCGGTCCAATAGGATTTCATTACAAGTTCCTAGGTTTATTGTATCTAGACACATTTGGTAACACGACAAAAAATCATCGTCAAAGTATCGGTGGAAGGTAACTCATCACACAAATATACCGGTTGGTAACTCATCACAGAGTATTACCGGTTTGTCCAACTTTTCGGTTACCGGTTGGTGACTTAGAGTAATACCGGTTCAAACAGATTTTCAGTTGACAAAAATTGAAGATTGGGAAAAAAATAACTGTCGCTTCTAGCTCCTTTGCTCCGCTCTACTTGAGATCCTTAAACCGCTTGATCTCTCTATGTTGCTTGGGTCTTTATACCGCTTGAGATCGATAAACACTTTCTGCATAACAATAGTAGTCTAAAGACTACAACATGATACCGGTTTGGAATAATTACCGGTTTAGCATAATTCGTACATTCTCAAAGTGATCTCATAGCAAGTGTGTGTCCATCAATGACAATCACAACATAATCATCAAAATGCCAACAACATTCACATTATGCCATCTTTCTTCTTAACTAATGCCATGGAGGAAGCAAAGGGTCTTGGAATAGGTCTAATGTACCCTATTTCTAGTAGTTCCTTAATGTCCTATTTGATTTCCTACTTATATCTCTTTGATTAGTGGAATTAAGTAGTGGTGGTGATCTCTATACCCTCCTCTAATTGAATAATGTGCTTAAAGTCTTTGTCTAGTGCTCTCCTTACAAGAATTTTAGTGAATACTTTATTGTGCTCGTCTAAGATGCTTTGAAAATCTATATGATGTGCCTTCTTTCCTTTATAGCTTTTTCTAAAATCACCAACCAATAAGATGCCCACATATCTTACCCAAGATGCACACTTCCTCTTTATCCTGTTAGTTGATATAATCCTTGGCACTTTATTTGTCATTCCTTGTACTACCAATTTTTGCCTTCCAATTGAAATATTTCAATTCCATGGTTTGAAATTTTTCCATGATCTCTCTATGAGGAATATAAGGTATAAAAATAACTTCCTACACTAATATTGAGAGGACGTGTTGATCATCAAATTTAAATAAATAGAATTCCATGGTTTTAATTGAAGCTACATAAGTTTTGTAAAAAAAATGAAATCAAGCATGCCCTTAAGAATTTCGATAGAACCCTTGAAACTTCCACCGACATCAGAATCCTAAAAATTATCGCCCAAACCAAAGCCATCGGATGTACACACTAACCTCTCACCGAAATGTCTAGTTTGACCGAAATGGTACACCTATTGTATCGAAGAAACCTATCGATGTTTTATTGATAGGATAATTTATCGAACAGACTTGGGCCTCGATGAACTTCAAAAGGGACTTATCGAAAGCATTATTT
Source organism: Cryptomeria japonica (assembly GCF_030272615.1). NCBI lineage: Eukaryota > Viridiplantae > Streptophyta > Pinopsida > Cupressales > Cupressaceae > Cryptomeria > Cryptomeria japonica. Next base: position 173,527,088 of record NC_081410.1, on the reverse strand, counting down.
TTCATCGATAGAAGGTATATTGAAGAAACCAAAGGAGATTCCATCGATGAAGCAAGGTTTCCGAAGAAACTACAGTATCGGTAGGACATGTAAAGAATTCACCGAAGAAGATAGTTCTACCAAAATAATGAGGTCGAAGAAACAGGGGAAGGTTTCATCGATAGGACTTTTCAAGAAAAGAAGGGTGTTGAAGAGATACTAAAGTTATTGGTCGACAAAGATAGTTTCATCAAAAGACAAAAAGTTGATAAAACATAAGAGATTTTTATCGATAACATGCCATTGGTAAAGACAAAAGATCGAAGGAAGATATTCTTCTTTCACCGACATAAGGAATTTCATCGATGCTAATGCAAAATCTGGATAATGAGGAACCATTATTGATAAACTTAAAGATTGATAAGACGGTTGTGAAACACAGTGACAAAAGGATTCCTATCGAAAATAGGGTTTCGATGAACCAATAGAGGATTACATCGACACAAACACGTAAGGTAAAGCTTTCGATGAAAATGAGGAGATCTATGAAACTACAAGGCTCATTGACGATAACGATGGTTTCATCGAAACAAAAGTAACATGACATTTCAAAGGAAGATAAAGTGAGGCTACCGAAGTGTATGATTCCATCGAAACAACAATGCAGTTATAAAATTAATGAGCATCGATAGAAAATATGAAGTATTGCTAGATAAAGGATTACTTTCTGCCGCGAAGATCGATACAAATCCTAATGAAGTCACCTCATCATAAATTCAAATGAATGCCTTTGTGACTGTTGTGCAACCAATAATGTTAACTGATCAGATCTCCATGAATGCTCAATAAATTGACAAGAAAGGAAACACTTTTGGGCAACGCTTGAAGAATTCACAGTGAGCCTCAGAAAGCTAGACGATTCAAAATCAAATTCACAAGAGGTCTACCTAGAATTCAATTAAGTTTCTCATTCTCAAAGCTCTGTAGTGATAATGGAGGCATCATCTTCTAAAAAGAGTAGGGTTAGGAAAGCTAAAGAGACCCAACCCGTGGAGTATAAACCTAAGAGGTAGAAAAAGGAAGGGCGCTCACTGGCCCAAGACTTAATTGACCAATGTCCTTCGTTAAGCATTAGGTCTAAGAAAATTAAAACAGATGAGGAAGGTTTGGAGGATAGGTTTGAGGACCTAGGAGATATATGGACATAAATAAGAGGTCATGAACTATTTATTTTTGGATATATACAAAGGAATGCATCTGAGCCTGTGAATAATTTGTGGAGATTAAATTTGGGGAAACTGGCAGTGGCTAATATCTTTGTGAATGTTGAACTCATGAAATCCCTAGCCAACAATTATGATCCCAAAACCAAGACCATATATGATTATATGGGGAAACCAATATTATCAATTACTAAATAAATTATCGGCACTGTTTGATTTGGATTGAGGATTCGAGGAACAGATTGATACCAAGAAGTTGGCACAAGAATATTTCAACATAGAAGACATCTATAAGAGATGGAGACTTCCCATCCATAGGCCTAAAGTTGCAGGGTTGATAGTGCCATTGGGCAAAGAAGACAAAGTTCCTTATGATGTTAATTCTTTCCATCCTTACTTTAGATATACATACTATTGTGTTGCTCAGATTCTAGGAATAGAGGCTCATCCTTTGATGGATATATCGGCCATGGTTATTTATGCAGACTTGTAGTCTAAGGATCCCAAGTCATTTGATTTTGCTACTTTTCTTGTTGAAGTCATTAATCACAGTCTAGAGAAACTGAAAGAAGATGTGATTAATGTACATTTTAAGTATTATTCTATTCTTATGCATATGTTGTTGGAAAAGACAAAGGGTTGTAGCCAGATGAGTTATGCATCAAGGCATATGATAAGGCTGAGATGAGAAAACTTGTGCAACTGTGGATATCTTCATGGGACCATAGATACAATAATAACCAGTATTGGCATTTTGAGGAGTTTTTTGTTAAGACATTGTACAGATTGTTGGGATATCCATGCGACCATGTCTTGTCTCCTGAAATTCAAAGATTTGTGAGACCAAAGGAGTATGGTGAAGACACCTCAATTGAGCACAATTGGGGAGATTGGTATTTCTTTCTAGATTACACTCAAATAAGAGTATATGGGTTTGAAGGAAAACCCTATCTATTGCCTATCACAGTGCGTAATAGAGTGGCATGCCTCGAGATTGTCAGACAATTGTCAAAAACAAGTGCCCAACACTTAAAAGATCATGGAAAATAGTCCATTGTGCCTGGGTTGCTGGTGTTCTCAGATTTTATTGTTAAGATCTCTAAGAGTTATGGATTGCTGTAGAACAAATTAAACTATTATAAAATGGTGGAAAGTGACCCTAGACCAAACTTTGACCCTGAAGATTATATAATAGAAGCAAAGACATCACAAAAGCTGCGAGCAGGTGATCATGAGTCATTCATGCCAGATGACTTTATAAGAAATTTGGATAGAGAGACAACCATTGCTAAGATGACACAACATGATAAGGTCTCAAAGGCCTATGAATGGAAACTAAACAAAGGAAAAATTAATGATGATGTCCTACAGGGGATAGATGACCCCCTGGCTAAAGCAAACAAGCTCATGGACCATGAACTTGAAATCTTAGAAGGTGTCCCTGCATATATTTTCAGAGATAGAACACAACACATTAGGAATACAAAGCCCTTGATTCAAATGACTCCCCAATCCACCTTTGATTTTATTCCAATTGATTTGTGTAGGGAAGATTACCCGCCTGGTTTTGAAAGTGATGTGAAATTGAATTTGATAATAGGAAAATACAATGTCCATGAGATTGGAGATATAAGACTATTAGAACATGAGGATTTTATTGCTGATAATGATTTTATTTCTTATAAGGAATTCAATACATTTTTGTGCCAACATAAAGGAATGCAAATCAGAGATGTTATGAAGGGAAAAATAGAAGAAGAAAAGATCCATAAATTGCAAGAAGAGGTAGATCTGGCCATGAGGGAGATGACACCTGAAAAGGGGAGACAATTACTCAAGGATGCTGGTGTGTTGATTTATTCTGGATGGGACATGAGATCCGCATTATTATTTGATAGCTTTCTCATAAAATAGGATCCAACTAGGCAAATCATGCCTAATGAAGTTGACAAAATCTTATGGGTTTGGGGTATTGACCCGGATCAAAAAGCTCTCATGTTGTGGGTCTTGTATCCAAAGGAAAAGAGACCTATACTTGTTGAGTCAGATCAAGCATTTGGCCATTTGATGATCCAACAAGCTGGAAAGACCGATCCTAGGATCACAGCCAGATTGAACTTGGATGTAGAAAAGTTGAACCAAGATCAAACAAAGTTCTTGGTCAGAGAAAATAATACTTACAAGGGTTTGTATGAGAAGGCCACTGAAGAAATCCATAAGTTACAAGAACAATTGATACAATAGGCTCCTGTTACTGAGAATGATGAATTGGATACGATGCTCCAGACTCACTGAAAGGTTATAGATGCTTTAACAGATGCCATTTATTGGAGAACAAAAAGTGAAAAGCTTGCAAAACAAGTAGATAATGCTAATGTGAGAATTAACAAACTTGATAATGACATTATTGAACATAGGTTTAAAGCTATGATGGTATACACAAACCAGTATTGGAAAGCCTACATAGTGACTATAAAAGCCTTGGAGGAGCATGAAAGGTTGAAGAAAAGTTTGCAAGATGTAATGAACAATCACGAGGCCATGTCACCAGAAGAGAAAGCTCAAGGAGATCTATATTTAGAAGAACATGATAGATATGCAGATGCACTTAATAAATATCTCTAGGCATTGGATGAAGATGGCATTGCAAAAGAGCCAACAATCTGCAAGGAAGGAGAGATGATATCATTAGAACAGTGGCAAAATAAGTTTGCCTATGTTAAGGGAAAAACTATTGCTGAAATAAAACGAGATGAAGACATGGCACCATGCATAAATTGGGCAGTGTTCGATTTCTTTTCACTAAAAACAGAGTTGAAGATGAGGAGCATTGCTACTAGATGTTACAAGAGTGATAATTACGTAAATCACCTTGAAATGCTTAATTTGTTTATCTTTCACTTTGTTAAACAAACACAATCTACTATTAGTGTGGAAGAGACATGACTCTTCATAGGATAAATTTTGCTCTCATATATATATATTAGCAGTTTTTGTAAGAATTGGGGATCAAGAAATATACTATAGACTCTGGCATAATACTGTACTATTTTGGACCTTTAATACAATCAGTTGTTTTCCTTCGCATATGTGTTGTGAGTTATTTCATTCTCTATAGGCAGTTGTATGTGATATTATCTCTGAGAAGATAAGGTTACTTGTATTCTTGTAGTGAATTTTATGTTCTTATGTTATAAATCTGAATCAAAAGATCTACTAGTGAATTGTCATTGTTCCTTGTAGCTCTTTCTTGAATGGTCCCTTAAGGTTAGGGTTAAATTCATTCAGGCTGTCTATAACATAAACATTTGACAAATATCTTTTGAGAAACAATAATTGATAGATTTACCAAAGGGGCAAGTTTAAGAATTGTCTCATAAATCATACATTAAGTCCTAGAAGAATATAAGACTCTATAGCCCAAAATAATAGGGAAGACATTGGTCATTTACAAATCACAATCTTTACCATATTAATTACCTTTATAGTAAATCAATAGGACTAGTTGAGTAGGACAGATAAAACCAATTAGCAATAGTATACATACATATACATTTCAAGTACAAAGATCGAATAGATTTCACAACAACAATCTTGAACTCATCTAAAAGCTACCTATCCTAGGAACCTATGCCATTCTGAGATAGGAAAAAATTTAGATCAAGATACTCAATCTGCTATAAAAAAACATTAGTCATCGAAAGCCACTAGTGAATAGGTATACCCACCTAGGTCTTACAGAGTTTAAAGTGAGGGAGTCAGTAACCAAATGGGTTCACTCTATAAGTTGGCCAAGTCAAATTGGAGGGTTTGATCATAGGAGTTTGCATTTCCTTAGAAGCTAGCCAATCTATTGATTTGAGATCCAACAAGACGTTTATGCAAAAGCAAATATATTCCTACAATACCTACAAAATAAACATAAATTGAATTTATACCACAATAATACAATTTACACGAGGAGTATCACTAAGATCACCATGCATTTGTAAAGAAATTTTTTCACAAGGAGTATCACCAATCAAAGATCCAAAGGTAACTCCATAATTATTAGACTCTCACACAATACAAAAATGCATAGTTGTAATATAATTCTCTAATAAAATAGGGTCACCTTCTAGGGTAAGACAAGCCCACATAACCTTTACAATCAAATTAACGATCTAATGATATATAATATAACTTTTCAGGGTGTTACTCCTAAACCTTACAAGGGGTTTTTTGCAACATTACAAGGGGGTGATATGTATTTTAATGGGACACTCCTCTATTGGGGAGGTTGCTGCCTTCAAAGGTGCTCTTAGCTCATATTCTTTGGCGACAGGTCAGCAAGTCAATTGGGAGAAGTCTGCTATCTATTTCATGAATACCCCTAATTTAAGGTAGTAGAAAATTGCTAACATCATTGGGTGCAAGGTGGAAATGCTTCCCTCCACTTATTTGGGTCTCCCTCTGGGTTTGGTCCCCCCAAAATCCTTCTGGAACTTGCTAATTGATAAAATCAACAAGAAATTGGCTGGTTGGAAAGGATCTATGTTATCTCAAGCAGGAAACCTGCAGCTTCTTCAAGCTACACTTTAGAATCTTCCAGTCTATGCACTTAGTATATCTGGTATTCTGGCTAAAATTGCTGAAGCTTTAGAAAGGATTTCTTTGGTTAGGGGTTGAAGAAAAAAAAAGGATTGCCTTGGTCGCCTGGGACAAAGTGTGTAAGCCTAAGTGCAAGGAGGGTTTAGGTATTAAAGCTCTTAAAACATTTAATAAAGCTTTGCTTGCTAAATAGATATGGAGGGCTTATGGCATTAAGAAAGATTGGAATCGGGTGTGGTTTGATAAATATTTTCATGACCAACCCCTTCATTCTCTTCTCTACTCTGAAGACATCCCTGCTGGGTCTTTCATATGGAATAGTATAACCAAATCCATAAAAGTTGCCAAAGCTGGAGCTGGATGGGTCCTTGGCAAAGGTGACAAAATCAGGTTTTGGGAGGATGCTTGGATTAAAGATGAGCCTCTCTTTAACCAAGACTGTAGTCAATTTATTGATGAATGCAACAGAAGGTATGGGCCTATGGTTTGTAATTACTGGAAGGAGAATAAATGGGCGAAGCTTGATTCTATGTATGCTGGGTTTTCAGTGCTTCAGCAGGATCTGCTGTCCTTTTTTGTTAATAAAGATTTTGATGATATTTTTCTTTGGAAGAGTAATCCCAGGGGTAACTTCACTATTGCTTCTGCCTATTAAAATAATTTTACTCAGATCAACAACCCAATATGGACTAAAATCGGGAATAGAGTTCTTATTCCTAAAGTTAACATGTTTTTTTGGCTTGCAGTTCATAACAGGATTCTTACTATTGACAACTTGACCCGTAGAGGCTTCATGCTTCCTAACAGATGTGAGATATGTCAGAAAGAGAAAGAATCAGTGGATCATTTGTTTATCCATTGCTCCTTTACTTGGGAAATCTAGAGTAAATTTTGGGTGAAATGGAAAATTGAATGGGTTATGCATAATAGTCTCAAGGAAGTTGTTTGGCAATGGATCTTTCCCACCAAATATCCTCTCATCAAGACTCTCTGGTCCTTGATCCTTCGCATGACCTATTGGTATATCTGGAAGGAGAGAAATAACAAAATCTTTAGGGAGGCTAAGTGCATGTCTCAGGTGGTTTTTGAAATTTTTTGTAGGGCTATAAAAGAAAACATTAATATTCCTCACAGAAATAACAAGCAATGGATTTCTTCTAACATGAATGACATTGAGAAGGGTATCCTTACTGAATGGAATTTGATTAACAAGGTTTTCAAATCTGACAATAAGATTAGGAGAGAAATTGTTGTCTAGAGATTTCCCTGTTATGATTGGGTCAAGGTGAATTTTGATGGGGCTGCCAAAGGCAATCCTGGGAAGTCAGGAGGGGGAGGAGTTATCAGAAATTATCATGGTGTTTGTATTGCTACTATTGCTTCTCCCTTTGGAATTCAAAACAATCATGTTGTTGAAGCTCAAGCTATGTTGAAATGTCTCCAACTTGCTTAGGGTTTTAAATTTTAAAAAATATGGCTAGAAGGGGATTCCCCCAATATTATTCAGGCTATTAAAGGTTCTAGCTACCCCTCTTGGAATATATTCAACATTATTGAAAATGCTAAAAAATTATTAAAAGACTATGATAGTGTTTTCATCTCCCATACTCTAAGGGAAGGTAATAAGGTTGCTGACCTTTTAGCTAATGAGGGGGTTTATTTAGAGGAGGACGCTAAATATATCGGAGAAACCTACTGTAAAAAGGATGTCCGGGCGCAATTATTATTTGATCGTGTCAATGGTTCAAGTTAATTTTTTCATTACCCCTTTGGGTCCGGATATCAAAGGAAGAGATTGGGGTTATGTGAAGTGTCAGTATGATTTTTTTAAGGAATCATTATTATGATCAATGGTACGATGAGGCTAATCATAATAAGTGTTGGATCATCGTGACCATCATTAAATACTCCTTCAAAATCAAGGAAAGCACCCTATTTTTTGAACCCAACATATTGTTCAAGAGCCTGCATTTAAGTTTTGGTCTTCAGTTTGTGAGCATTATGTGCACTACTGAAAACCTCGACTTGCATTTCAACATGGGAGGTAACCTTAACAGGAATGAGCCCTCTGGTTGTGATAATTGGAAAAGTGAGCAAAAAGTTTGGAGGAGGCTCCATAGATATGGTTTCACAGACTACATGGAAAAATTGCATGGCAGCAAAAAGTCGGTGTCTCGCGGCTTTGCTAAGGGATGGAACAACAACAAAGTCACTTTGTTTGGGGAGACCTGGAAGCTCGATGAGGAGTTGGTGGCAGAAGTAACGAGATTACAGAAGGAAGGTACGAAGTTCTACAGAGACCGAAAGTTTGCAGCCGAAGCTATAAAAACTTTCCCTAAAACTGATGATGAGAAGGTTCGGCTCGTCAAGAAAGACAATGTTTTGTACTACCTCCTACATCAGGTAAAGTCCTTCTAACAGAAGATGTTAAGGGTTTTGATGGAATTCCTAACTGTTGATGGTAGATTTACGAAGGTTTATAACTATCATTTTGCTATTCTTAACCATTTTCGCCATGGGGTTAAGATCTCTTTGCCTTTCTATTTAGTTTCTTCCCTGAATGAGAGTTTGGCTGACCATGCCAAAAAACCCAATTCCTATCCCATAGCTCATCAAGGGCTCATTCTGCTCATTTATGAACACTTGAAGGAAAAAGCTAGGGTTAGTAAGGATGATCATTTGGTGGCAAATGCACATATTTTAGATAGTCACGTTGATTCTGAGTCTGATGATGATTTGTCAAATGTTCCTCTCCATAAAAAAGGATGGGTTGATGATGTTGATAAAGAGGACACAGATGTTGAAGCTGGTATGAAGGAGGAACAGGGGAAGGAGGCTGATTATGAAGTGGAGAGTGAGAAGAAAGAGGATGCTGGAGAAGAGGAGGAGGTGAAGAGAAAAGTTTTTGTTGAAAAGCTTGACTCAAACCCTATTGCTTCGGATAGTAGGAATGTTGCCCAGAATACCATAGAGGAAGCTAACCCTAATTCTATGAGCTCTGAGTAAGGAAAGGAAATGACAGACTCCATTCTGAATGCAGCCAGAAATAGCACGCTAGAATTTTTCAATTTCCAGAAATGGGTAATTGAAAATATTACGAGTATTCAAAATAGATAGAGAGATTTGGAGTACAAGATTCAGGATTTGATTAAGGATTCCAATACTGGGAAAAAGGATGCGGAGGTGGAAACTAGTGAGGCAGGGGATGAAATTGAAATGCAGGATTGGTCAGAAAAAGATTTGATAAAGGGAGACTTGAAGCATCTGGAAGATGTGATCAGAATTTTCAAAGATAAGGCCGAGGTTGAAAATGAAGCCATCATCAATCGGGTTCCTAAAACAAAGAAGGCTTTGAAGAATTTCATGAATCACAGTCTTGAGGTCTTGAGGGTTTCATCTCAAAATATGAATGCCCTGGTGGATTGTATGGAGAGGAACCATCAGAACAAAGATATGATGATCATTGATGATATGCCGACCTCCAGCTTTGCTCCCCAAACTTCCAGGCGTAGAACTAGGCAGATGACCTGTGATTTGGAGATAAAGACTAAAGACATTCATCTGAAGCAGGAGAATAAAGACCTAAGAGAAGATGCTAAGGCTATGATGATGTTGGTCAAGGATGCAAAAGAGTCCATAAATTTTTTTATTTGAAATGTAATTTTGGTCTTTGTCTGCTAGTCTCTCGCTGGCTCTATGCTGTCCCTTTTCCTAGCTGTTGTGTTTTCTGCTAGTCTTTTGCAGCTTTTTTGTCTTTGTTATGTTTTCTCTTGCTTCTTTCATGCTTATCTTTTTGTAATGTAAGCGGGTTTCAGGTCCCTTAAAACCTAATTTTCCTTAATCAAAAACATTACATACAATATATTAACTTTTTTATAATTAGAAGGTTGAGACACCATTTTTCTAGCATTCTCCCACTTGTTGAACACCTTCCAAGAGTGTAGGGAGTATTAATAATCATAATTTAATTGGTAGGGATTGAGAAGCCCTTAGACTCTAAACATAATCTAAACTTCTCTAAGTTCATAAAAAATAATTAAAGAATCTACAAAATTCATCAAAGTCTCTACCTTAACTACCATATGCCTGACAATATGGTATTGTATATCAATGTGTTTGGTCCTGAAATGAAATGTTATGTTCTTATCTAGGTAGATCATATTCGACTGTCACCGCACCTTGTTTTATTCTAATATTTGAACACAGTCTCTTAAGAAAAATGGCTTCTTTACAATCACGAGTAGTTTTCATATACACAACTTCAATAGTGGAAAAAGAAACCACAACTTGTGGCTTATTCATCCAACTAATTGCACCACCAAATAACTAAACACATAAGCATAGGTGGATCATCTACTATAAGCATCACTTGCCTAGTCTGAATCCACATAGCCTTAAATATCAATGAAATGCTTGTCTCCTATCAAATTACCATAATAACACCCAAAAAATTCTAAGACACCCTACAAAGATTTGAAGAATATTTTAATTACATCCCAATTAACTCTGCTAAGATTGGACATATATTTGAAAAGAATTCCCATTCCTTGGGCAATGTCTAGTCTAGCAAAAACCATAGCATACATGAAACTTCTAATTGTACTTTGGTAAAGCACTATACGCATATGTTCCATCTCCGATGGGGATGTTAGGAAATCTAAAGTGGATAAGTTTATTCTAACTATAAAAGGAACACATAATGGTCTACAATCCCACATATTAAACCTATGTAAAACTAAATTGGCATACTTAATTTTGCCAAGCCATAACTTTCTATTCACTCTATCTCTTCTAATTTCTATACTAAGAATGTGTTTAGTTGAACCAAGAATCAGAGATATTTCATTTATAATTTAGTTACAAGTTGAGACTTTAATTCTCAAATAATTCATTTCCCTTTACCAATAAATAACATATCATCAATGTATAATGCAATAAACAAAAAATGACTATTAATTTTATAATAAACACAATAATTTGATTTAGAATGCTCAAATCTCAAACTCAACATATATTTATCTAATTTTTGGTACCTCATCCTAGGATTGTGTTTGAGGCCATACAAATATTTCTTCAATTTATAAACCAAATTGATTTTACCTTTTACTATATATTGTTTTGGTTGTGTCATATAAATATCATCCTCCAAATCATCATGAAAGTAATTTTCACAATGATTTGCTCAACCTCAAGATCATAATAAATAGAAATAGAAAGTGGTAATCTAATGGATGCCATTTTTACAACAAAATAAAATATCTCACTATAATCAACATTGTCACCCTAAGAGTAATCTTTTGCAACCAATCATGCTTTATACTTCTCAATACCTTCATTTGAACTAATATTTTTCTTGAACAACCATTTGTAATCAATAGGTTTTCGTCCATCAACAAATGGTATTAGATCCCATGTATCATTTGTTGGGAGTGGTAATTTCTTGTTGTGCCCGTGTCTTTCTTTCTTCTAAAGTGGTCGTGGTGTTAGGGTTTGAATTGTCTAAGCGTGGCCTTTGCTTATCCTCAACTCTGTTTTATTTTTTCGTTGACTGTTGATAATCAGTCTTTGTATTTTAAATTTTCTCTTGGATGGGTTTTGAGCCGTTTGTTTTGTTGGAATCCAATAACACTGAGAGGGGGGGGTGATTCAATGTTATACCAGAATGATCAATTTTAGCCTTATTAAAACATGCATACACCAACTGGTATACCGGTACATACATAATTGAAATAAGTAAAGCAACCAATAAGCCAATCACATAAATGAGAATCATAACACACAAAATTATACATGGAAAATATCAAAGAGGAAAAACCATGGTGGGATTTGTGACCCACAATATCAATCCACTGGCCATATGAAGAGATATTACAAAATATAAGGGGCCTGCACTTGCAGGAAGGCTCACAGCCTAGAGCACACTGCTCAATCACAAATAGAGCCTCATTGATTACATATAAATCCAGACTACAATCTGGAGAAGTGTTGAACTGCTAAGATAGCATCTTTTATGCCAGAATACAGTTCTGGTTTAAGCTTTGTTTGTTCCGGTTTGAAACCCTAAACCCTTTACCAGAATAACCCTTACATCAGTATCCTCACATACATAATCTCTTCGATATATTTCAAATTATATCACATTCACATATCCATCACCATGTCCATTACCATGTATGTTGTCTATTACAAAAATGATTTAATCCAACTGACCTATATACCCAATACAACTTATCATGCCTTATGTCGGCTTACAAAGATAATTACAATATCAAATTACATGTCGGCTAGATAACATGAATGCATAAATATTAAAAAACAATTGCCAATGCTGGATCCAAGAGATGTCGGCCTCCAGTACCAATAACCATATTCTAAACCATGTTGGCTTGCATTATTGGTAACCAAAGAAATCCTTCTATCTTGTCGGTGTAGTGTCTGTGAAGTGCCTGCCGGTACACAACTGAACCAAAACATGAAGTCGGAACAAGATACCATGTTGCCATCAATGACAACATAGTGAAACCAACTAATTGAGTGTCAATTGCCAACAATATCCCCCTTTGGCATTGATGGCAACACTCGTGTGAAAAATGGTCAAGGTTTCATCTACCGGTTTCATCCTGCCTGCTCCCCTGAGCTGAATATTCATTAATGTAAAATACTCCATACTCCCATATCTCCATATCTCCATATCTCCCCCTAATGTATACAACTCCTTCTATTATTTCTCACATATATATCACTCCCCCTTTGACATCAATGCCATCAAATTTTTTAAAAAGAATGTCAAAGATCCAAAAAACTGTACAATGAATATCCCAAAAATATCTTACCGGAGCTTAACAAATTTTTAAATTTTTGGTTAAGCCTTTTCCAATAGATCAAGATAAGTATCCCAACCAGTTTTGAAAGTGTTGGAAATGGATACAAGTCCACTTAATATATGTGCAAATGACTCTTTCTCACTTACCTCTGCCGCTGTGGGCTTTCCAACCATATCCATACATTCTTTCTTATGTACACTGAGTGAATACAATCAAGGACTCACCAATCCTCTCAAACCTCTGGCTCCTCTTATAATTTTGTCTCTTTCCTTCTTAAGAACATAAATTTGGGCTTCCAAAATCAAAATTTGACCATCAATGAATGTAGTCAATGAAGTCAATCCATCAAAAGAATTAGCTATATTTGCAATTTTCTCCTGAAATTCTTTTATCTTCTTATACACATTAACTGTAAGTATATCTGATCAAATGCAACTCTCTTATCTTGAGTGAACCTCTCCGGTGCTTTCCGATTTGAAATCTGCTATAAGGATCGAAAATCCTTTTAAATATGCTAAGTAATTGTCTTAAGCTTGTCGGATGGGCTCGCTTCATTATCAATCTTGCACTCCGGGACTAGTCTATGTAAAATAGTGATTGACTGATCAATAATCCCTTTATCTATAGATCCCTTCTTCATTATTTTTTGTGCTGCCTTCATAATGAGTTCAATAGGACTCATCTCGGTTATGTTTTTCTTTTCAACCCGTGAGGTGTCAATTGACAACAATGATGGACCAACTATCGGTTCTCTGCTAGTTTCCCCTTTCTTCTCCTCTGATGATTTGTCCTTTATAACTTCCTCACTTGCACCGGTGGTTTCGCCACTTGGTGCATTCTCCGTAATTGTTGGTTCCTCTGTAGGAACTGTAACCTCAACCTGTACATTTGTATCTGGAGGACTGTTATCCTCAATATTAGTAACCTGTACATCATCAGCCTTTTCACTCTCTGTATTAACAGGTATCTCAATATTTGTTTGTATATTTGTATCTACCAAGGGCTTGATTTCCACTATCTTAATGTTTTTCAAAATTAAGGGTGAAGTACCCATAATCCCCTTTCCCTTTCCTTCAACCGGGGTGTCTACAGTGTCTGTCTTTCATTCTAGTGAAGTAAATAATCCTTTGTTCTCTTCAAAGAAGTTAACCCATGCCTTTTGAGTCTCCTTTATTATCTCATTTACCCTTCCTAGCATTAGACTGGTTATTCTATGTTTGCTATTAAATATTTTTCTATCTGCCACCTCAAGTGTCCTTTCCATTTCCTCTGGAGAAATAGTAACACAAACAATTAATAACTCTTGAATTTTAATATGCTTGTATTCTTGCATAGCTGACAGTCTTCTAGCATCCAACATATTGTATAACTCTGTCGGTATTTAGTTTTCAATTTCTATTAAGGATTTCTTATAAATATCCAAATATAACAAGATTGCTTCCTCTACTTCTCTTTGTTCATCATCCTTTAAGTGTTCATAATAAAACTGTACATTCTTTAACATGCCATCCTTAGTGATTTCATCTTCTAACTCTGCACAAGTTTTAGGTGGAATGATAGTCACATTACCAGATTGAATTGCCAGATCGATGTCACTCTTCTTCTTCCTCTTTGCAGTACCAGATGCAGCTGAAGGTGTTGCCTTTGGTGCTTGCTTCTATGCTCGTATTGTGAATGTAACCTTCCTAACCGGTTGCTTTTTAGCTTGTACCTTTGTTTCCTCTATTTTCTTCCTTACAACCCTCTTGAATACCAAGGGTGTGTCATCCTCAGATTCAGACTCTACTGTAACAGGCTCAATGTGTACTTCTAGATTCTTCCTCTTCCTGCCTTTCTTCAGGATGACATCAATTAATGCTTTGATGTCCTGTGAGACCTTCTAAACAAATTTTCTTGCTTTTCCTTCTCACTTCTCTCTCTTCTTCCGGTTGAACTCTGTTTCAATTTCTTGTGATTTTTGTTTTGCAGTACCACTGTGCTTCTTTCCCTCATCAATAGGTGCATCAATCAATATTTTTTCATAAGACTCAAGGATCTATGCATCCACTTCATAGTCCATTTCCTCACTCCAAATATTTCATGGCTTAACCGCTTCCATAAGTGTTTCATCCTTCTTCACCATGAAACATATGTTAGTTGAATATTTTTCTACAATATGCTTAGGAACCCTTACCCTAGACTTCATAGATTTCTGAAATGCTTTGAAATATCCCCATACCTTATCATTTGTCTGAATTCCTAAATTAGCAATTGACTATTTCAACTGTCTCTCTATCGGGATGTCAAATGCCCATTTCCTTTTACCAAAACAGGCTGTATCATTCATGAAAAATAACATTAAGCAGACTATTAAGTTATCATATCGGAAGGTTCCCTTCTTTTCTCCCTTAATCTTTCCTAGGATTATTAATAACTTATCTAACATCCAACCACATAGATCCAATTTCAAATTCTCTCTCATAGTTTTGAATGTAGCGAAAATGGAGGAACTGGAAACAAAATTCAGTTGGTTTGACTGAGTTACCTTATACCTGATGATCATGCTACTGAATCTGATGTCTGTGTCGGCAATAGTGCTTTTTCTCATAGATCTCCTATCAGATGTCGTGTCGGTGATTTTGTTGACACAATCATTCAAAACCTTCTTGTCTGGATGTTGCCCAACCAATGGTAAACTATTGATTGCCCTGATGACTTCCTTGATGATCTTGTAAGGTCTATCTAACCAGATAAAATCCCCATGTACTCTGCTCAAAACATACCTAATTATCTCATCTTTGAATTCTGGGATGTCTAGAATGCCGATAAACCCTAAGTCTTCAATGTGCTTGTATGTCGGTTTGATCTTTCCAGATTCTCCCATCAGCTCTCTCATGTGCATGCCCTTTATTTCAGATGTTCCCAAGTCCTCAATGTTACAGTGTATGTATGCCCTAACATCTTCAACATAGACAACTTCCTCTGAAAGATGGGAAAATGATCCAACCAATTCTTCCAAGGTAGCCACATGCGGATACCGCTTGAAAATTAGCCTGGGGCAGTCCTTGACCTCTACTACAGTTGGGTTTGCAGCAAAGATAGGAACAGATGATGATCTCGCTTTCATGTTTAAAGATAAATACTTGTTGATCGCTTTCAATGAAAACCTTTAACAAATTCTTCCAGTCGTCGGTGAAATCACTCAAGAAGAAATTTGATTGCTCAGAATGCCTTTGATCACTCTTAATCACTTTGAAATTGCTTTGAATGCAAGGTGATCAATAATGAAGTGAATTCGACCTTTTATCCTCCGAGAAAAACCCTAATCTTCCATTGACATAAATGACTACCGGTAAAAGATACCGGATCTCGAACAGAACATATCCATGTTGGATAAGCATCTCCAATGTCTAGAAACTCTTTCAAAACCTCTTCCAGGGGCATATGCAACATCTTCATGAATTTTTCCTACCCCTAAGGCATCTGCCTCAGTTACCGAATGAGCTACCTGTCGATGTAGGAGCAACCTTCTTTTCCGGATAAGTAACTGATGTATTTTCATCTGATTATTGTTCTTCAGTCTTCCTAACCCATCTTTGAGTATGATCTTGCTGGATTTCACTAACCTTTTCTTTCCCTTTCTCATTTGATCCTCCATTACCAACCGGTGGATTTATGCTTCTACAAAATTTAGCAATATGTCCAACTTCATTACATGCATAACATGTAACATTATTCCTTTGAATTACTATGCTAAAACCGGTGAAATTGTTTGACTTGCACTAATTAGACATATGTCCAAATTTTCCACATGCATAGCATTTAACATTCATTATGTAATCTTCTATCTTATGAACATACTTAATGCATTTATAACATATACCGGGAGAAGAATCAGGGTTTTGATTTGCTCTGTTTCTACATTGTCTATCCATGTGACCAAATCTATTGCAAACAAAACATCTACCATTAAATTTATAAGCATTAAATTGCCTTACCGGTGCCTTATGCTTTTGATCTTCATTAGCAGTACCGAAACTCTGTCCTTGCTCAAATTCAAGTCCCCTGGAATCTCCAATCCGCCTTTGTCTCTTCAATAACTCATATAGCTGTGCTAAGCTAATCTTGAATTTTCTTTATACTCACTTGCAATAGTTAAATCTTCTCTCATAATTATTATTTGTCTCTCAAGCTCTTGTTCATTACTCTGGGATTGTACTAAATCAATTTTATCATTCTCATGAACCAACCTACCACATTCTTCAAATTTGTTGTTCAAGGATACAACAAGGTTTTATTCATTTTTCTTTTAGTCCTCAATCTCCTTAGACATCCTCAATTATAAATTGCATTTCACTTTTCATAACCATGTTCTGCTGACTCAATTTATGACATTGTTCCTTAAGTGCATCTTTCTCTTCATCATCCCGAATTTGCAAAAGTTCCTTCTTCATAGGTTGAATAGATGATAACCTCTCTTGTAGCACAAGAATGAATTCCTTAGAAAAATTCAATTCATCTTGTAGCTTTAAGTTCTTCAACCTTTTAGCATCATAATCTTCAAGTGCGATCTCAAGTTGTTTCTCCAAGGCCATGTCCATGGGTTTCGGATTCAGGATCTTCCTCAAGCTGTTAAACTTCCTCCATGGCACAAGGCTCTGATACCAATTGTTAAAATCCAATAACACTGAGAGGGGGTGGGGGTGGGGGGTGAATCAGTGTTATACCAGAATGATCAATTTTAACCTTATTAAAACATGCATACACCAACCGGTATACCGATACATACAAAATTGAAAGAAGTAAAGCAACTAATAAGTCAATCACATAAATGAGAATCATAACACAAAAAATTATACATGGAAAACCTCAAAGAGGAAAAAGTATGATGGGATTTGAGACCCACAATATCAGTCCACTGGCCTTATGAAGAGATATTACAAAATATAAGCGGCCTGCACTTGCAGGAAGGCTTACAGCCTAGAGCACACTGCTCAGTCACAAATGAAGCCTCATTGACTACATATAAATCCATACTACAATCGAGAGAAGTGTTGAACTACTAAGATAGCATCTTTTATGCCAGAATACAGTTCCAGTTTAAGCTCTGTTTGTTCTGGTTTGAAACCCTAAACCCTTTACCAGAATAACCCTTACATAAATATCCTCACATACATAATCTCTTTGATATATTTCACATTGTATCACATTCACATATCCATCACCATGTCTGTTGTCTATTATAAAAATGATTTAATCCAACTGACCTATATACCCTATACAACTTATCATGCCTTATGTCAGCTTACAAAGATAATTACAATATCAAATTATATGTCCGCTAGATAACATGAATGCATAAATATTTAAAAATAATTATCGATGTCGGATCTAAGATATTTCGGCCTCCAATACCGATAACCCTATTCTAAACCATGTCGGCCTACATTACTGATAACCAAAGAAATCCTTCTGTCCTACCGGTGCCGGTGTAGTGTCGGTACACAACTGAACCAAAACATTAAGCCAAAACAACATACCATGTTGCCATCAATGACAACATAGTGAAACCAACCAATTGAGTATCAATTGCAAACATGTTTACCAACCCCACATACTAGGTTTCATTTATCGGGCTCGTTAGTTTATTAAAATTTTCTAATGGTCTTATGATTTTCCTATATGTTCAAATTTTTAAGCCAAAGTTCTCTAGGCATGCCCCATATCACGACCACCTCACCCTTCGTGAGTAGCCACGTGCTGAAATTTTTTCACTTAAGTACCGCCCCGTGTGTTTGATCCTTACGAGATGACAAGATCATTGTTTAAGAGCTCTCGGTCCTTAATTACCCCGCAGGCTCTATCCTACATGCTTTCAAGTGGTGCAGGATAGTGGGGAGAAATATTATCCCACACTATGTTCACGGTAACAATTTCTGCCTTGCAGGATAGCGGGAAGTACATAAAGAAGAAAGGAGAACTTGCCCCATTGGCGTATATAGTACACACAAATGGTGATGCAAGACAAAGAGATGAAGGGAGTGTAAAGGCCCGCCACCCCATAACGTTACAATTAGAAGCATTTTTTCTTTACGGAATAGCAAGATGTGGGTAGCGAATAGCGAATAAGGAAACCTTACCCCACAATGATTCAATGGGATAATAAAGTAGGAAGCGAGATAGCGGGGGAATATATCATGAGCTAAGATAACGATGCCACCATCCCATGACAAGGAAAGCGAAGAATTAAAGACCTTGCAAGATAGTCATGGCAGGTGAAGAACTGAAGCCCTACCACCTCACAGGGAGAAAGGGTAGACTAATGAAGGATGATGCAATGATATATCTATATGAAGTGAATGAACCTTGTGGGATAGCAAGGCACTGCTAAAATGTGAAGGAAGGTTGTCCCGCATAAGAAAGAGTGTTCCTATGAATAAGTTGCGGGACAATGGGGTGGGAGTACATGACCTTGTTGGCATATGTGCAGAGTTTGATGACACGATGGGATTGTATGTTGTCATTGATGTCAATATGCTGAAGTATGAAATTGTATATTTAAGTAAGCAAACTAGCAAGTGAACCGGTATGATGGTATGAACCGGTATATGCAACAAGTGAACCGGTATGTTGGAGTGTGAACAGGTATATGCAAAGTTTGTATCAGGGTTTCATTTGATATGACTACCAGTTGGTATTCTTAGCTTTAGGGTTTCCGGTTGATGCATTCCAAGTATGTGTGATTCGACAGACGACATCCTGTGAAGAGTTAGCATTGAAATGAAGATTAGATCACGTTACCACATTAGCCTTGTGCACGTGAAGGATCTCCTTGAGGATCTTGCATGAAGAAGATTGATTCTATCTACCTCAAGAATGTGCAAAATCTTAGTAAATGGTGGAGAGGGCGTGATGGGTTATCAGCTTCCAGAAGTGGTGAAGAACGAACGATGGAGAACATCTTGAGATTTGTTCAAGATTGTTTTACCCTATGTAATGTATTTAAACGACCAGGATTGGACCGACTGTATTGTTAACCTAGATGCTTAGGGTTTTAGGTTTTGGCCACTGACCTAATTGTTGTCTATAAGGTCGATGATGATTTTCATTTGAAGTTGTTGGCAAATGAATGTATGTGAGGTGATTCTTGCTAGACCAAAGGAGTAAGCAGAGATTTATAGAGTGTGATTGCAAATGTAAAGAAACTGAAGCGAATCTGCCTTGGCATTAAGTGCTGTTATCAAATCAGTGTATTACCTATTGATTTCTAATCATTTCAGCAGATGGAAAACCCCTTTACTGGGTAGGTTTAACAGGATTTTTGTAAATCCTTTAACAGGACGACTCAAACTCATTGAGTTATTCAAATTCTCTTACAAGGTAACCTTTAATAGGGTTTTAACCTCTAACCAAGTATTTAGCCATCCCTTAACCGAGTGATCCCTAGTAGGATCGGTTCCTAGCAGAACCAGTTGTAAAGTCTTTAACTAGACTAGGCTCCTAACAGAGCGAACTTCAAAAGAGTTCAAGAACAACTTTTGGTTATTCATCCCCACCGTGGTTTTTCCTAGTTGGGTTTTCACGTGAAAAAACAATGTGTTATGTGTGATTCTTTTTCATGTGATGTTTTAGTGTTTTTTGTTAATCGGTAATGCAAGCTGATCCAATGGTCATTGTATTTATGATGTATTACTTTCTTAAGCATATGGGTGAAGTTGAGATGAGATATTAGGTTTTGAGAAGATCTAGATGTTACTAGTTTATGTCTTTTACAATCATACTGTGTTTTACCGGTAGTGCCTTGATTTTGATTGGTGATATTGTTTACCAGTTAGTGCAGTCTTTGCAATTTAAGTTGCTTAAGAGTTTTTTGTCTATACTGATTCAAAACCACCCCCCCCTCTTAGTATCTGTTGGGTATTTATTGTTCATCATTATTCATCAATTGGTATCAGAGAATCCTCCAGGTCTTGTTATAAGATTAACCGCTTGAGGAAAAGATCCTATTCTAATGATGAAGAGGGAAGGTCCTAAGTTCAACATAGATAACTTTAAGATATGGAAGGACAAAATGAAGATCTACATTAAAAGCATGGGTGCTCAACGCTGGAACTATGTTGAGAATACTTATGTTGTCCCTACTGGTACTCTCATAGATGATCAAAGAAGAGAAATTCAGGAGAATGGGCAAGTCATGGAAGCTCTTATCAGCAGTCTATCTGATATTGAGTTTATAGATGTTCAAGACAAAGACAATCTCAAAGATGTATGGGATACCCTAGAGACTATCTATGGTGGTGATGAGCATGTGAAGCAAGCTAAGGAAGAGAGCCTTAGGGGAAAATTTGAAGACATGCAGATGGTTGAAGGAGAGACCATTCAACAATATGGGATAAGAATTAAAACTATTGTAGGAGACATCAAGAGTGTAGGAGGCAAAATAGATGATCCCACCATTGTTAGCAAAGTTTTGAGATCCTTATTACCGGTTTATGCAATAAGGGTTGCCGCTATTTAGGAGTTGAGATCTATTGACAAGACAAAAGTATCCCTTGACTCCATCATTGCTAAGTTGACCACATATGAGCTAAATAGTTATGATGATAGTGTTCAGAAGACTGAATCAACCTTTAGAGAATCTGTTGCACTATCTAGAAAGGGAAAAGAGGTTGGTACCAGTTGTGAACCCAGACAAAGAAGGGATATGGATGATTAGGAGATCCTGATGGATTTTGAATCTCTTCTTGTCAAGAGACTTCCTAAGGGAACTGGAAAATACAGAGGTAAGCTCCCTTTGAAATGTTTTTCTTGCAATAGGATAGGACACATTGCTATCAACTATCCCAATAGTGATAATAAGGACAAACCGAAGAAGTTTAAAAAATTAAAAGAAGGAAATAGGAAAAACTATCTTGTTGCAGTCAATGAAGGTGTCACTGATGATGAATCAAAAGATGAAGAAAGCGAAGACATAGTGTTTGTAGCCGTTAAGGAAGATGTGTCAGACAAGAAGACTCTTGTCTCCCGCTTTGATAATTCTAATGAGTGGATTATTGATAGTGGATGTTCTCACCACATGACTAGTGATCGGAGGAATTTTCTATCTCTGGAAGAGTACGATGGAGGTGTAGTCTGATTTGGTAATGATGCACCATGTATGGTAAATGGAAAAAGTAGTGCTGATAATGTGTATTGGGTTGAAGGTCTCAGACATAACCTTTTGAGTGTTGCCAACTGAATGATAAAGGACTCACTCTAAAATTCAAAGATGGAGTGTGCAAAATAAAAGGAAAGAGTGGTGAACTGATGGCCATCGGTATGCAGACCAAAGGTAACTTATTTCAATTAAATACAAATATCAACCAATGTCTAATGGATAAGTTTGATGACAGTTGGATATGGCATAGGAGACTCTGCCATGTAAGTTTTGATAATATTGTGAAGGCCAGTAAGATCAAGGCAGTTAGAGGATGGCCAGTGCTGAACAAACCAGAGAATCCTTTGTGCAGAGAATGTCAACTGGGGAAAATTTCTTCCTCAACCTTCAAAGCTAAATCTTTCACAACAGCTAATTTACTTGATCTTGTGCATACTAAGTTGTGTGGTCCTATGAAAACTAAGAGTGTTCAGGGAGATAGGTACTTTATGATTCTTACTGATGATTGCTCAAGATTGATGTGGGTCACATTCTTGGAAGACAAGTATGTCGCTTTTGGAAAGTTTAAAGCCTTCAGAGCACTAGTTGAAAAGGAAAGTGGTAAGAGGATTAAATGCCTTAGAATCAACCAAGGAGGTGAGTTCACTTCTGGTGAATTCAATAAGTACTGTGAAGAGAACAACATCAAGAGGTAACTGTCTGCCCCCCGGACTCCATAGTAGAATGGCCTAGCATAAAGGAACAACCAGACTCTAGTTGAAGCTGCCAGAACGATGCTGATTCAAGGGAAGGTTGCTTACACTTTTCGAAGAGAAGCGGTGAGCACTGCAGTCTACACTATGAACTGGGTACTCATCAAGAAAGGTAAGAATAAAACTCCTTATGAGTATTGGACCGGTAAGACTCCAGTAGTAAGCTACTTTAGAGTGTTTGGTAGCAAGTGTTATATCAAGAGAAGTGAATACCAGAGCAAGTTTGATGCAAAAGGTGATGAGGGACTATTCCTAGGGTATTTCAACAAGAAAAAATCTCTCAAGTGTTTTAACAATAGGACTCAGAGAATTGTTGAAAGTATCAATGTTAGAGTTGATGAAACCTCTGAGAAACCTGAGGAAACCAGCAGCGAGTGAGCGGTAGATGAACCAGATGTAACCTTCTGGGAACCGGTTCTAAAACAACCAAGTACAAGTAACTGTTCTCCTACACCAATAGATGCTGATGTAGATGAAGTTGAAGATGAGGATGAAGAGGAAAAGAAAGAGGAATCAGTTAAGATCATTCCTAGGTATGTAAAGTTGCATCATGATCCAAAGCAGATCATAGGGGATAAGGATGCAGGAATACTTACAAGAAGAAAGGTCAGAGAGAACTCTTGTATGATTTCTGAATTTGAGCCCAAAACATTTAAAGAGGCACACAAAGATGAAGACTGGATTAAGGCTATGGAAGACGAACTTGACTAGATAGAAAAGAATGGTACATGGTCTTTGGTACCCAGACCTGAGCACAAAAATGTTATTGGCACCAAATGGGTTTTTAGAAACAAGCTGAAAGAAGATGGCACAACGGTAAGAAACAAAGCAAGATTGGTATGTAAGGGATATGCTCAAGAAGAAGGAGAAGACTATCGAGAAACCTTTGCTCTAGTAGCTAGATTGGAAGGAGTTCTAATGCTACTTGCATATGCAACCTTCAAGGGATTCAAAGTGTATCAGATGGATGTGAAATCTACATGCCTGAATGGAATACTTGAAGAGGAAGTGTATATGGAGCAACCAGATGGGTTTGCCCTATCAAAAGATAGTGATATGGTGTGTAGGCTACATAAAGCCTTATATGGATTGAATCAAGCACCTAGAGCAAGGTATGAACATTTACACTCCCATCTTGTGAAGATTGGATTTGGAAGAACAAGTGAAGATAGCAATATCTATCTGAAGACAAAAGGAGATGAGATTCTGATCTATGAAGTGTTTGTTGATGACATAATTTTTGGTGGAGATGACAAGATGAGCCATGTGTTTGCAAATGAAATGAAGAAGGAATTCAAGATGTCACTAATCAGAGAGATTAAGTTCTTCATTGGACTACAAATTCAACAAATGAAAGATGGTATCTTTATCACTCAATCCAAGTATGTAAAAATGTTGGCATTATGTGAACTGGTATGAGGACATAATGACATTGTATGTTGTCATTGATGTCAATATGCTGATGAAGTGAGAACCAGCATATGAGAGAACCGGTAGAATACCGTGAACCGACATTTGTACCAAAGTGAAGCATGACATTGTATGTTGTCATTGATGTCAATATGCTGAAGAAGTGAGAACCGACATATGAGAGAACCGATAGAACACTGTGAACCGGCATTTGTGCCAAAGTGAAGCGGTGTGTTTGTTCATGATGAACCACCATATAGTTATGTGAACCAGCTCATGGAAGTATTGTATGACTACCAGTTGGTAGTCTCAACTTTAGGGTTTCTAGTTTAAGTAATTCAAGCTTATGTGGCTCAACTGGTGACTTTGTGTGATGAGTTAGCATGGTAACAAAGAACAGATCATGTTGCCATGTAAGCCTTGTGCGCGTGAAGGATCTTGAATGAAGGAGATTGTTCCTATCTACTTCGGGAATGTGAGAAGTCTATAAAATGGTGATAACGTGTGATGGGTTATTAACCGCCATAAAATCGATGGAAAATGGACGATGGAGAATGTCTTGAGATTGGATCAAGAACTGCTACATTTAATGAAGTGTGCTCAATGGTTAGGATTGAATCGTTTGAATTCCTTAACCTAACAGGTTTAGGGTTTATGCTACCGACCTATCTATTTTCCTATAAGGTCAATGTTGTGTCTCTTTCTGAGGTTGTTGGCAAAAGTTGTGTGTGTGTGTGTATCCAAGAGAAGGGATACATGATTCTTGCCAGACCTAAAGGAGAGAAGTGATACCTGCAGAGTGTAAGTGCAGAAGGTGAAGAGGAGCTCGAGCGGATCTGCATTGGCATTGAGTGTTGTTACCAGATCATTGTAATACCTGTTGATCTCTAACCACCTCAATAGTTGGAAAATCCCTTAACAGGGTAGCCTTAACCGACTTGTTGTAAATCCTTTAATAGGGTAATTCAAAGCTATTGAGTTCAAAATCCTTTAGCTATTGAGTTCTTGAAATCCTCTAACAAGGTAACCTTTAATAGGGTTTAACCCTTAACCGGGTATTCGAGCCATCCCTTAATCGGGTGATCCCTAACAAGATCGGTTCCTAGCAGAACCTATTGTAATGTCTCTAACCGGACAAGGCTCCTAACAGAGCGGACTTCTAAAGAGTTCAAAAATAGCTTTTTGGTATTCATCCCCACCGTGGTTTTTCCCAGTTGGGTTTCCACGTGAAAAATATGTGTGTCATGTGTGATGCTTTTATCTTGTGATGCTTTCCTATTGTCTGTCAAGCATATGATGGTTCTGTGTTTTATGCCTATCAATAAAACATGTTGAACTAGCTGTTATTATGATCTGATGATAGATTACCTATTTATGCATAAGGGTGAAATGGTAGTGTAGTCTTGAGCTGAGTGAAAAGCTAAGTGAGTAACCGGTTAATGCTTGTCTCAGTCATTCTTAGCTTTACCGGTTGCACTCTGTTTCAAACCGGTGTCACTGTTTTCCAGTCATTTGAAGTGTCTGATGTCAAACCAGTTTAGGACTGTATTTTTGTCTGTACTGATTCACTCCCCCCTATTAGTACCAGGTTAGGACCATCCATTCATCATTGAGTTATCAATTGGTATCAGAGCATCCTCCAGGTCCTTTGTGCTATAAGCTTAACCGCTTGAGGTAAAGAGCCCAATCTAATGATGAAGAGGGAAGGTCCAAAGTTTAACAGAGAAAATTTCAGTATATGGAAAGACAGAATGCAGATATACATCAGAAGCATGGGTGCTCAACACTGGAGCTATGTTGAGACTGCCTATGTTGCTGCTACTGGTACCCTTACCGATGACCAAAAGAGAGAGATGCAGGAGAATGGGCAAGTCATGGAAGCCCTAATTAGTAGTTTATCTGACATTGAGTTTATTGATGTTCAGGATAAGGTAAATCCCAAAGAAGTATGGGATACTCTTGAAAATATCTATGGCGGTGATGAGCATGTAAAACAGGCTAAGGAAGAAAGCCTTAGAGGGAAATTTGAAGATATGTGGATGGTTGAAGGTGAGACCATTCAATAGTATGGAATAAGAATCAAAACCATTGTTGGAGATATCAAGAGTGCAGGTGGTAAAATAGAAGATTCCACTGTGGTAAGCAAAGTCCTGAGATCCCTATTGCCGGTCTATGCAATAAGGGTTGTTGCTATTCAAGAGCTAAGATCAATAGACAAGACTAAGGTATCCCTAGACTCCATCATTACAAAGTTGACAACCTATGAGCTAAATAGTTTCAATGGCAGTGTTCAAAAGACTGAATCAACTTTTAAAGCTTCTACAGTACCATCCAGAAAAGGAAAAGAAGCTAGCACAAGTGGTGAACCAAGACAGGGTAGAGAAATGGCTGATGAGGAGATTCTGATGGCATTTGAAGCTCTCCTTTCCAGGAAACCTCCTAAAGGAACCAGCAAATACAGAGGTAAGCTACCTTTGAAATGTTTTTCTTGTAATCGGGTAGGACATATTGTTGTAAACTTTCCTAATGGCGACAACAAGGACAAACTGGAAAGGTTCAAGAAATTCAAAGGAGGAAACAGGAGAAACTGTTTTGTGGCAGTTGATGAAGGTGTTACAGATGAAGAATCAGATGATGAAGAAAATGAAGATATTGTGTTTGTCGCTACCAAGGAAGATGTGTTAGACAAGAAGGCTCTTGTCTCCTGGTTTGATAATTCCAATGAGTGGATCATTGACAGTGGTTGTTCTCACCATATGATTGGTGACCGGAGCAAGTTTCTATCATTGGAGGAGTATGATGGTGGTGTGGTTCACTTTGGCAATGATGGACCATGCATGGTCAAAGGTAGAGGGTCCATCTCTCTGAATGGAAAGAGTAGTGTTGATAATGTGTATTGGGTTGATGGTCTTAGACACAACCTTCTAAGTGTTGCCTAGCTGAATGACAGTGGCCTCACTCTGGAATTCAAGAATGGAGTTTGCAGAATGAAAGCAAAGAATGGTGAATTGGTGGCCAACGGCATGCAGAACAAAGGTAACCTATTTCAGCTAAATGCAAATATAAGTACATGTCTTATGGCTAAATTTGATGATAGCTGGATATGGCATAGGAGACTCTGCTATGTAAACTTTGATAACATTGTGAAGGCTAGTAAGATCAAGGAAGTTAGAGGGTTGTCGGTGCTAAGAAAACCGGATAATACCTTGTGCAGAGAGTTTTAATTGGGGAAAATGTCTTCCTCAACCTTTAAAGGTAAATCTTTCACTGGTGACAACTTGCCTGACCTTGTGCATACTGATTTGTGTGGTCCTATGAAAACTAGAAGTGTGCAAGGTGATAGGTACTTCATGATTTTCACTGATGACTGCTCAAGAATGATGTGGGTCACATTCTTGAAAGACAAGTCTGAAGCCTTTGTAAAGTTCAAAGCTTTCAAAGCATTAGTGGAGAAGGAAAGCGGTAAAAGGATCAAGTGCCTGAGAACTGATCAAGGAGGGGAATTCACTTCTGGTGAATTCAACAAGTACTGTGAAGAACATGGCATCAAGAGGCAATTATCTACGCCCCGGACTCCACAATATAATGGACTAGCAGAGAGGAATAACCAGACTGTGATTGAAGCAGCTAGAACCATGTTGATTAAAGGAAAGGTAGCTCACACCTTTTGGAGAGAAGCAGTGAGCACTGCAGTCTACACAATGAACCGAGTACTCATCAAGAAAGGTAAGGATAAAACTCCTTATGAATATTAGACTGGTAAGACACCTGTAGTTAGCTACTTTAGAGTGTTTGGTCGCAAATGTTACATCAAGAGGAGTGAACACCAGAGCAAATTTGATGAAAAATGTGATGAGGGAATATTCTTAGGATATTCTACCAAGAGAAAAGCTTTCAAATGTTTCAACAATAGGACTCAGAGAATTATGGAAAGCATCAATGTAAGAGTTGATGAAACCTCTAAGAAAACTAAGGAAACTGGCAGTGAGCAAGCAGTAAACAAACTGGTTGCAACCTTCTAGGAACCGGTTGACAGCCAACCGAGTACAAGTAACAATGTTCCTACACTGGCAAATGTAGATGCTGATACTGATGGAGATGAGGATGAAGAAGAAAAGCAAGAGGAATCTATCAAGACCATTCCTCGGTATGTCAAGCTGAATCATGATCCTAAGCAGATCATAGGAGATAAGGATGCAGGAATCTTTACAAGAAGAAAGGTCAGAGAAAACTCATGTATGATCTCTGAATTTGAGCCTAAATCATTCAAAGAGGCACATAAGGATGAAGACTAGATCAAGGCAATGGAAGAGGAACTTGACTAGATAGAGAAAAATGGTACATGGTCTTTGGTACCCAGATCGGAGCACAAAAATGTCATTGGTACTAAATGGGTTTTCAGAAATAAGCTGAATGAGGATGGCATAGTGATTAGGAACAAAGCCAGATTAGTGTGCAAAGGATATGCTCAAGAAGAAGGAGAAGACTATGGTGAAACCTTTGCTCCCGTAGCC
Organism: Cryptomeria japonica; assembly: GCF_030272615.1. Lineage (NCBI taxonomy): Eukaryota > Viridiplantae > Streptophyta > Pinopsida > Cupressales > Cupressaceae > Cryptomeria > Cryptomeria japonica. The sequence goes on along the minus strand of NC_081410.1, from coordinate 173,498,660 downwards.
AAATTGGAAGGAGTCCGTATGCTTCTTGCATATGCAGCTTTCAAAGGTATCAAAGTATATCAAATGGATGTAAAATATACATTCCTAAATGGTGTACTTGAAGAGGAGGTGTATATTGAGCAACCAGATGGGTTTTCCCTATTTGAAGATAGTAACATGGTATGTAGGCTACATAAAGCCTTATATGGACTAAAGCAGGCACCTAGAGCATGGTATGAACGTCTGCATTCCCATCTTGTGAAGATTGGATTTGAGATAACAAGTGAAGATAGTAATATCTACTTGAAGTTTGAAGGAGATCAGATCTTGATCTGTGAGGTATTTGTTGATGACATTATCTTTGGTGGAGATGACAAGATGAGTCATGAGTTTGCAGATGAGAAGAAGAAAGAATTTGAAATATGAAGGATGAAATCTTTATCACTCAGTCCAAGTATGTCAAAGAGGTGTTGAAGAGCTTTGGCATGGAAGATAGCAAACCGGTTGGTACTCCGATGGTGATCGGTTATAAACTATCTAAAGAAGATGACTTAGAATTGGTTGATAAGAAGGAATACCGATCAATGATTGGTAAGTTGCATTATGTAGTGCATAGCAGACAAGATATTACACATGCAGTTGGCATTACTGCAAGATTCCAGAAAAGCCCAAGAAAATCTCACTTGGTTGCAGTCAAGTGGATTCTTAGGTATCTAAAGGGAACTGTTGACTATGGATTATGGTATCCTTATAGCAAGGATTTCAATTTGAAAGTATACACAGATGCTGATTGGGCAGACAATATAGATGACCGAAAAAGCACAACAGGTGGTGCATTCTTTCTCAGTGGTAGACTGGTCTCATGGATGAGTAAGAAGTAGAGTTGTATCTCTTAGTCTACAGCGGAAGCAGAGTATGTTGCAGCTTTCATGAACTGCACTCATACAATTTGGATGAAGCATGTATTAAATGGCTTCAAAGTTCCTGTATCTGAACCGGTAAGTATATTTTGTGACAATACTAGTGCAATTAATATCTCCAAGAATCCGGTTTTACATTCTAGAACCAAGCACTTTGAGCTTAAGTATCATTTCTTGAGGGAAAAGGTTCAGAACAAAGAGATTGCACTGGAACATGTTTCCAGTCAGGAGCAGTTAGCAGACATATTCACCAAGCCTCTCCCAAAGGCTACATTTATGTACTTAAGAGGTGAATTAGGGGTGTTGCCCCTTCAGGAGGTAAACTAAAGGTATATGATCCACATAAGTCAGGTATTGCATGGTCAAATTTTTCTTCAGGATTGATGTGTTGAAGGATGCTACTCCTCAGGGGGAGCAGCATAATGGAACAAGGAAGTTTGTGCCTCCAATTTGGCATTGTTGTCAAAGGGGGAGAAGATGTGAAGCGAAGAAGATATCTTTGTTTATTGTCATCAATGCCAAAGGGGGAGATTGTTGGCATTGTGTGAACCGGTATGAGGACATAATGACATTGTATGTTGTCATTGATGTCAATATGCTAAAGAAGTGAGAACCGACATATGAGAGAACTGGTAGAGCACTGTGAACTGACATTTGTGCCAAAGTGAAGCATGACATTGTATGTTGTCATTGATGTCAATATGCTGAAGAAGTGAGAACCGGCATATGAGAGAACCGGTAGAACATTGTGAACCGACATTTGTGCCAAAGTGAAGCGGTGTGTTTGTTCATGATGAACCGACATATAGTTATGTGAACCGGCTCATGGAAGTATTGTATGACTACTAGTTGGTAGTCTCAACTTTAGGGTTTCCGGTTTAAGTACTTCAAGCCTGTGTGGCTCAACCAGTGACTTTGTGTGATGAGTTAGAATGGTAACAAAGAATAGATCATGTTGCCACGTAAGCCTTGTGTGCATGAAGGAGATTGTTCCTATCTACCTCGGGAAAGTGAGAAGTCTGTAAAACAGTGATAACGTGTGATGGATTATCAGCCGCCATAAAATTGGTGGAAATGGACAATGGAGAATGTCTTGAGATTGGATCAAGAACTGCTGCATTTAATGCAGTGTGCTCAACGGTTAGGATTGAACCGTTTGAATTCCTTAACCTAACAGGTTTAGGGTTTAGGGCTTATGCTACCGACCTATCTGTTTTCTTATAAGGTCAATGTTGTGTCTCTTTCTGAGGTTGTTGGCAAAAGTTGTGTGTCTGTATCCAAGAGAAGGGATACGTGATTCTTGCCAGACCCAAAGGAGAGAAGTGATACCTGCAGAGTGTAAGTGCAGAAGGTGAAGAGTAGCTCGAGCAGATTTGCATTGACATTGAGTGCTTTTACCAGATCATTGTAATACTTGTTGATCTTTAACCACCTCAACAGTTGGAAAATCCCTTAATAGGGTAGCCTTAACCGACTTGCTGTAAATCCTTTAACAGGGTAATTCAAAGCTATTGAGTTCGAAATCCTTTAGCTATTGAGTTCTTGAAATCCTCTAACAAGGTAACCTTTAACAAGGTTTAACCCTTAACTGGGTATTCTAGCCATCCCTTAACCGGGTGATCCCTAACAGGATCGATTCCTAGCAGAACGTATTGTAATGTCTCTAACCGGACAAGGCTCCTAACAAAGTGGACTTCTAAAGAGTTCAAAAAAATCTTGTGGGTATTCATCCCCATCATGGTTTTTGCCAGTTGTGTTTCCATGTGAAAAATATGTGTGTCATGTGTGATGCTTTTATCTTGTGATGCTTTCCTATTGTCTGTCAAGCATATGATGGTTCTGTGTTTTATGCCTATCAATAAAACATGTTGAACTAGTTGTTATTATGATCTGATGATAGATTACCTGTTTATGCATAAGGGTGAAATGGTAGTGTAGTCTTGAGCTAAGTGAAAAGCTAAGTGAGTAACTGGTTAATGCTTGTCTCAGTCATTCTTAGCTTTACCAGTTGCACTCTATTTCAAACTGGTGTCACTGTTTGCCAGTTATTTGAAGTGTCTGCTATCAAACCAGTTTAGGACTATATTTTTGTCTGTAATGATTCACCCCCACCCTCATAGTACCGGGTTAGTACTATCTATTCATCATTGAGTTATCAAAAGAGGTGTTGAAGACCTTTGGCATGGAAGACAACAAACCGGTTGGTACACCGATGATGACCGGTTGTAAATTGTCAAAAGAAGATGACTCAGTGTTGGTGAATGAGAAGGAATATCGGTCAATGATTGGTAAGTTGCACTATGTTGTACACAACAGTCTGGACATTGCACATGCAGTGAGCATTACTGCACGTTTCCAGAAAAGTCCAAGAGAATCCCACTTGGTAGCAGTCAAGCGGATTCTTAGATATCTGAAGGGAACTATAGATTATGGATTGTGGTATCCATACAATAATGATTTTATTCTCAAAGTGTTTACTGATGCCGATTGGGATGGTAATGTGGACGACCGGAAGAGCACAACCGGTGGTGCATTCTTTCTCGATGGTAGACTAGTCTCATGGATGAGCAAGAAGCAGAGTTGTATCTCCCAGTCCACAATAGAAGAAGAATATGTAGCAGCATTTATGAACTACACTCATACAATTTGGATGAAGCATTTATTAAGTGGTTTCAAAGTCCCTGTATCTGAGCCGGTGTATATTTTGTGATAACAAAAGTGCAATTAATATTTCCAAGAATTCAGTATTGCATGCTAGAACCAAGCACTTTGAACTCAAGTATCATTTCTTGAGGGAGAAAGTTCAAAACAAAGAGGTTGTATTGGAACATGTTTCCAGTAAAGAGCAATTAGTAGATATATTCACCAAGCCTCTACCGAAGGCTACATTTACCAATTTAAGAGGTACATTAGGGGTGCTACCCCTTCAAGAGGTGAACTAAAGGTATGTGCTCCACATCAATCAAGTATTGCATTGTCAAAAAAAATTTAGGATTGATGTGTTGAAGGATGATACTCCTCAGGGGGAGCAGCATAGTAGATTATGGATGTTTGTGCCTCCACTTTGGCATTGTTGTCAAAGGGGGAGAAGATGTGAAGCAGAGAAGATATCTGTAGTATTGAAGACATATAATATGGAAGAAGATGTAGAGATATCTTTGTGTATTGCCATCAATGCCAAAGGGGGAGATTGTTGGCATATGTGAAGAGTTTGATGACATGATGGGATTGTATGTTGTCATTGATGTCAATATGCTGAAGTATGAACTGGTATATGCAACAAGTGAAATGGTATGTTGGAGTGTGAACTGGTATATGCAAAGTTTGTATCGGGGTTTCATTTGATATGACTACCGATTGGTAGTCTCAGCTTCAGGGTTTTCGGTTGATGCATTCCAAGTCTGTGTGATTCGACCGATGACATCCTGTGATGAGTTAGCATTGAAATGAAGATTAAATCGCGTTACCATGTCAGCCTTGTGCACGTGAAGGATCTCCTTGACGATCTTGCATGAAGAAGATTGATTCTATCTACCTCAGGAATGTGCAAAATCTTAATAAACGGTGGAGAGTGCATGATGGGTTATCAACTTCCAGAAGTGGTGAAGAACGGACGATGGAGAACGTCTTGAGATTTGTTCAAGATTGTTTTACCCTATGAAATGTGTTTAAATAGCTAGGATTGGACCGATTGTATTGTTAACCTAGATGCTTAGGGTTTTAGGTTTTGGCCACTGACCTAATTGTTGTTATAAGGTTGTTGATGATTTTCATTTGAAGTTGTTGGCAAATGAATGTATGTGAGGTGATTCTTTCTAGACCAAAGGAGTAAGCAGAGATTTGCAAAGTGCGATTGCAGATGTAAAGAAAATGAAGCAAATCTGCCTTGGCATTAAGTGTTGTTATCAGATCAGTGTATTACCTGTTGATTTCTAATCATTTCAGCAAATGGAAAATCCCTTTACTGGGTAGCTTTAACAGGCTTTTTGTAAATCCTTTAATAGGGTGACTCAAACTCATTGAATTCTTCAAATCCTCTTACAAGGTAACCTTTAATAGGGTTTAACCTCTAACCGGGTATTTAGCCATCCCTTAACCAGGTGATCCCTAGTAGGATTAGTTCCTAGCAGAACCAGTTGTAAAGTCTTTAACCAGACTAGGCTCCTAACAGAACGAACTTCAGAAGAGTTCAAGAACAACTTGTGGGTATTCATCTTCATCGTGGTTTTTCCCAGTTGGGTTTCCACGTGAAAAAATAGTGTGTTATGTGTGATGCTTTTTCATGTGATGTTTTAGTGTTTTCTATTAAGCGGTAGTGCAAGCTAATCCAATGGTCATTGTATTTATGATGTATTACAAGTTTAAGAATATGGATAAAGTTGAGATGAGATATTAGGTTTTGAGAAGATCTAGATGTTATCGGTTTATGTTTTTTACAGTCATACTGTGTTTTACCGGTAGTGCCTTGATTTAGATTGGTGATATTGTTTACCAGTTAGTGTAGTCTTTGTAGTTTAAGTTGTTTAAGAAGTTTTTATCTATACTGATTTGGCCTCCCCTCTCAGTATCTGTTGGGTATTTACTGTTCATCATTATTCATCAAATCTCTCTGCCATCTCGCTATTAGCATTTTTGATGTTTATGTTGTGATTGTCATTGATGGACACACACTTGCTTTGAGATCACTTTTTGTATGTATGAGTTATGCTCAACCAGTATTTGTTCCAAACCGGTATTGCATTATAGTCTATAGGCTATCGGTGTTTTGCAGAAAGTGTTTACCGATCTCAAGTTCTATGGAGACCTCAAGCGGTTTGAGGATCTCAAGTGAAGCGAAGAAAATGAAGTGGTAGTTATCATTTTTCTAGTCTTCATTTTTGGACAACCGGTAATCGATAAAGTTGTATGAACTGATAATACTCTATGAGAGTTACCAACCGGTATATTTGTGATGAGTTACCATCCACTGACACTTTGACGGTGATTTGTGTCGTGTTATCAAATGTGTCTAGATGCAATGAACCTAGGAACTTGCAATGTAATCCTATTGGACCAACATGAAATCAGATTCCTTTTTAAGGACATCATGTGTAGGGTTTTAAGGGATATAGCTATTAGGGTTTTTGGTGGTTGATGAGTTTTTGTATGTGCGATCTTAGGAGGGAAGATCAAGTCTGTGTGCTGTAACAGAGTGTGGATTTATTAAAGACTGAAGTAATGCTGAAATGCATTAGCAATGAGCTATCATGGATCTAATCAAGCAGATTGTGCTATTTGCTAGATCATTCACTTGTTGATTACTCACATCTTTGACAAGTCAGAAACCCTTAACCGGGTAGGCCTAGAGAAGCCTTTGTAAATCATCTAACAAGGTGATTCACATCTGTGGATCTGAAATCCTCTCACAAGGTAGTCTTTAATTAAACTTATCTCCTAACAGAGATTGAGATTCCTAACAGGATCTGTTCTGGTGAAGAACATTGCATGACTTTAACCGGTCTGGTTACTATTTTGCAGATAGTTACTTGTGAGTTTCATCTCACCGTGGTTTTTCCCATTTGGGTTTCCATGTCAAAATCTCTTGTGTTATGGTGATTCTTCTTCTGTGGGTGAATTCTGTATTTGTTGTTTAGTTTGCATTTGTGTTAACCGATTTGTTAGTAAAACTGTTATACCAATTTTTTGCTAAACTATGTAAGTGTTTAAGTTCAGTATTTTTTGGTATACTAATTCACCCTCCCTCTTATTATTCATCAATTGGTACTAGAGCCAGCCTTTCTATAAGTTTAACCACTTGGAAAGAGATATGGGGGAGTACACTGTGAGGGAACTTACTCATCGGCTCACTCAGTCTGAGAAAGCCTATGATGAACTCAAAGTCAAGTATAAGGCCTCTTTGGCAAAAAGGAGAGAGCATGTTGAGAAACTGATGGAACTAATTGAAAACAGTTCTTCTGATGAAGAGGACATGGAAGCCCTAGTTGGAGAAGTTGAAAAGCTAAATGAGTCTAATGCCAACCTGAGAAGGGAGCTTGAAGGACTAACTATCAGGATGTGTCAAGAACTTGAGAACCGGAGAAAAGTTGAAGATCTAGTAAAAGAAAAAGATCATGAGATCTCCAAGCTAAAGCAAGAAATCAGTGCACTTACCGCTCATCTCCAAGAGAGCAAAGAGGAAAAATAGGAAATGCAAGGTGAAATAAACATGGTTATTTCTGAGAATGCAACCTTGAAGGAATCCAGTGCTTCTATTGCCAAAGAACTTACTGAGTCAAAGGAAATACTTGCCAAATTCAATAAGAGCACTGTCAAGCTAGAGCAGAAGCTTGAATCAGCTAAACTGGTGAAGAATACCACTGGACTTGTTTTTTTTGGTTATGAGGAAGGTGAGACCTTTAGAGAAAAAGATGTAGCATCAAAGAAGCAACTAACACCAAAGGATAAAGGTAAGAAAAAATTTAAACCTGTTTGCTTTAATTGTCTCAAGGAAGGACATACTGCTAATGTATGTAGAAACAAGGCTTACAATAACTTTCCTTACTTTCTAAAAAATAAGTCTAGATCCAATAGATTCAATGGAAATTGCTATGCATGCAACAAATCTGGGCATAGAGCATTTGAATGTAGGTCTATCATGCAAACCACCAGAAGGTATCCTCAAAGGAGTCAAGGAGTCTTTCCTGAACCCTCTAAGAACCGAAATTCAAACCAGTTTAATACCTATAATCATCAGTCAGGAAGCAGTGGCTATCAAGTGGCAACAAGATGGAGAGAAACCTGTTTGATCTGTCATGGTAGTGGCCACACAGCTGCAACATGCAGAAGGAAGAATGGAAACATGAATAATGGACCTTGGAGAGCACCTGGAATGATTTGCTATAATTGCAACAAACTGGGTCATACAACAAGATTTTGCAGAACGAGAAAGAATATATCGGATGATATACCGGTCACTCCGGAAGGAAAGATTGATGTTGAAACTATTCAAGTGGATATGAAGAAAACCTGGAAAAAGAAGCCAAAAGAAGTGTCTCAAGAAGAACTGGTTTCTGCACCTGGTGTGGAAATCTCTGAACCGGCAAACTAAGCTATAGGAAAGCTTAGGGGGAACAAATCGGTGAAATGTTTCGAACCCCCGGTTTACACCCGTAAAAGACCTTAACTGGTATGCGATACCTGTCAATTGGCAGTAGACCGAAAACAGTAAAAGGCAAATTAGGGTTTATGCCCTAATAGTGGAGCATTTATTATGGTAGGTGAAGAATTCATTTAAAAAGGATTTTCAAGTCATTTTCGCTTATCAATTTTTGAGCGAAGAAGTTTTAAAGCGTAGAGTGACAAAAGGCGATTTGTCTTGCAATTAGGAGAGATTTCAAAACCCTAAAGAAGAATCTGAAGATATCATCAATCGGTCAAGTGTAGAACCCAAAGCGGCAATGTAGCAATTGAAGTGATGAGTGTCGAAGCAGAAATTGCAAGCCCTAAATCTAGACATTCGAAGGTATTTCTCGAGTTTCTTTGTTTATCATGGCTTCAGCATCTCACTCTAGCTCTAGTGCACCCATTGATTCAGTTGATTTCATACAACGGAAGGCAAAATATAATGCCCTATCCTAAATTCCTGCTGGTGTTATAGTAGAGGAAGGTATTTCGGATTACATTGACTGTAAAATTAAAGACCTAGGATCTATAGTGATCCATTCTCAGTTGATTTTGTTATGTGGAAAGGACAAGAAGATCAAACCGGAATTCACCATCTTCGAAAAGAAGAAGCTTCACAATGCGGTCTATTTCCTTGAAGAATTCTCAGATGATCACATTCACATCATTCTAAGAAGAGTGCACAGTGACAAAATGTATTTAGAGTGGATGCATGACATCACATCCGAAACGATTCATGTTGTCACCGGTTTCTATAACATTGGGGAAGTGCTAGCCCTAAGGAAGATCAGCAAGACTAAAATGACTAAGCTCACCAATTCTGTGAGCGACCAAAGGAGAATGACCATCAATACCATCAAGGACGATCTGGTCAATTATGCCTGCATGGTGATAGGTTACTGGACATTCTATGCTAGTAGAATCAACTCTGTCTCTGCTACAGCGGTAAATGTTGGGTATAGGATGATTATGGAAGATGCCTCCTTTGATTTATGCACCTGTATGCAAAGGAAACTCTTGGTGAATCTGAAGTCAATAAAACAGGAAAATGCATTGAGATTTAAATTCGGACAACTATTGGTTGGATTGTTCTTCTACTTCCATGGCTACTTTCCAGGAGTCAGTGATATTCAGTGATCTGCTGACCAACCGGTTACAAAGAAAATTAGGGAAAGTCTACAAGTGGTTGGAACCAGTTACCCTGAAGTCCTGAACAAATACTTTGATGAGTTCAACCGCAAGATGAGCCAAAGGGTGAGAATATCCAGTGATATTGTCAAGAAGTATGAAGAGGACATCTGCTTTATCATCAAAGTAGATGAGTGTATAATGGAAGTTGTTGAGCCCAGAAAGGAAGAAGTGGAGCCTATGGGTTATGAGGTAATGTACGACATGCTGGATGGATATGCTTCTACCCTACTTGCCTCACCACTTGATCCCAAGGAGAAGAGAACCGACACCTATCTAGAGAGGATTACACCAGTTGAGGATCCCTTAGTGAAGAAAGGGAAGCCAGTACCATCTGTATCGACACTGGTTACTCCAGCGAGTCCTAAAGTGACCTAGCGGTCACCGACAAAGAAGAAACCGAAAGTTGCACCCACCAAAGTCTTTGAGAGAAAGCGGAAAACAAAAAGCAACACACCAGATTCAGAAGACACTGTATCTAAAGAACCGCCTAAGAAGACTAGGCAAACAAGGAAGAAGATAGAGGCAACCAGTAGTGAACCGGCATCATCAACACCAGTAAATATTGATATCTCCTCTTACAAACCTTTGACACATTGTCAAAGAACCATTAAGAATATTAAGAGCAAAGTGTTGAGTGAATTAGTAGATTATTTTGATGATTTCAATGATAATGAGAAGGAGGAAGTAGAACAGGCAGTCATTCAGTATTTATGTATTAATGACCGGTCGCCATTAGAAATTAAATCTGTGACACTGGATTCTTTATATAATTCTTTAGATAACAAATGGTGCATTTCCATAGAAAAAGAATGGGAAATAAGAGAGGAAATATTTGCACAATATTTTCCTGATATGTCCAATTCCGAACTCTATGAAGTTATGGAAAAATATAAAGGCCTCTTCTTTATGCGAAGAAGGAGACTCTTGTTGCTGCAAGGGAAAGTCCCTGAGGTGGTAAAAGATACCCACTCTCATGCCCAAGCTGCTCTGAGATTGCACCAAGTATCCGAAGCCAACAAAAAGGTTGAACAAGAACCGGAAATTGTAAAACCGGATGAGGTGTATAACAGTGAGGGAGAATAGGTCACTGAGAAAATGGACCCCATTGATGTTGATGCCCTGAATGGTGAAGATGTTACCCCTGATACACCATCAGAAACAATAGGACAAGAGAAATAGGATGAGAAGAGAAAGGAAGAGGAGAAAAGAAAGGAAGAGGAGAAGAGAAAGGAAGAAGAGAAGAATTAGGAAGCAAAGAAGAAGGAAGAAGAGCTGAAACAGGAAGAGGAGAAGAAGATGAAGGAAGATGAGAAGAAACAAGAAGCGAAGAAGAAGGAAGAAGAATGGAAACAGGAAGAGGAGAAGAAGGAGAAGGAAGATGAGAAGAAACAGGAAGAGGAGAAGAAGAAGAAGGAAGAAGAGTAGAAACAAGAAGTAGAGAAGAAGAAGAAGGAAGAGGAAAGGAAAGAAGAAGAAAGGAAGATGGAAGAAGAGAAAAGAAAGAAAGAAGTTGAAGAGCAGAAGAAGGCAAAAGAAGATAAGTAGAAAGCCAAAGAAAAGGAGGAAACGACAAAGAGTGCTCATATAGAGACCCCAAAGGCAACCGGTGATAAAGCCAAACCGGCTGACATCACCAGTCCCATTGACCTCCAATCTGCAAATGAAATGGAGCTACTGCAAAACATTAAGCTTTCTCAAGAGCGATTGGATGCACTAAGGAGGAAAAAGGAGGAAGATGTGATTCAAACTGTGGTGGAAACACTCACCAGTTTGATTCCTGGTACCAATATCCCAAGTACCGATTCCTCTTTAGCTCAATTAAAGCTCTTATGCACAGTTGTAGAGGACCAAGTGCAATGCCTGGAAGATGTTGCCGAAGGTAATGCCAAAAAGAAGCATCAAAAGGCTTTGAACACTGCCTTGGTGAAAAAGTTAAATGAGCTCCGGTCCAATCTGCAGAAGGCAGAGAAGGACATTAAAGATGTTCTGGATGAGGGGAAACTACTACTCAGCAAGATATGTCAACCCCATCTATTCTGTGATGATGTGCTTGCTTAGAAAGACAAACTGCAAACTGATTTGTAGACATTCATAAGCACCTTCAAGATGCCATATGGTTCCTTACCGCTTATGGGCAAACCATTCACCGGTTTCAACTTCAGGCTACAAGAATTGATCTAGAGATCAGTAATCGGACCATGGATTTCCAGGAACTACAACTGGTTCTACTACCAAGACTGCAAATACTTCAGAAATGCTATCTCAATCTGGATGCCTTGACGGTTACTCAAGAGATGAGTACCTTGGACGCCATGGAGGAACATGTATCCCAGATACAAATGGAGAGTGAGGTTGCTATCTCATTGCTTGAGTCATGGTTTGTATCCATGAAGACATTTATGCAAGACTTTAAATCGGTTTTTAACAAGTTTCACTCTTTATTGTCATAAACTCTTATTATTTTAATGCTAATGGACACAGGGGTTATTCAACTGCACTTTGTCATTGTTGGCAAAGGGGGACTAGTATTTTGTATTCAAAATTTTGATGCATGCTATGTATACTTTCATGTTTATCTCTGTAAGGGAGTAGTATACATTGTATTTTCTACAAAAGGGATAGTGTATATGCGTAGGGGGAGTAGTTTTGATTATGACATATTTTTGTTGTACAAAACTTAGATGTCAAATTTTCCTAAATGTTGCCATCAATGCCAAAGGGGGAGATTGTTGGCATTTTTGATGTTTATGTTGTGATTGTCATTGATGGACACACACTTGCTTTGAGATCACTTTTTGTATGTATGAGTTATGCTCAACTGGTATTTGTTCCAAACCGATATTGCATTATAGTCTATAGGCTATCGGTTTTTTGCAGAAAGTGTTTACCGATCTCAAGCGGTATGGAGACCTCAAGCGGTTCGAGGATCTCAAGTGGAGCAAATAAACTGAAGCGGAAGTTATCATTTTCCTAGTCTTCATTTTTGGGCAACTGGTAATCGGTAAAGTTATATGAACCGGTAATACTCTGTGAGAGTTACCAACCAGTATTTTTGTGATGAGTTACCATCCACCGACACTTTGACAATGATTTGTGTCGTGTTATCAAATGTGTCTAGATGCAATGAACCTAGGAACTTGCAATGTAATCCTATTGGACCGACATGAAATCAGATTCCTTTTTAAGGACATCACGTCTAGGGTTTTAAGGGATGTAGCTGTTAGGGTTTTTGGTGGTTGATGAGTTTTTGTATGTGCGATCTTAGGAGAGAAGATCAAGTCTGTGTGTTGTAACAGAGTGTGGACTTACTGAAGACTGAAGTAATGCTGAAATGCATTAGCAATGAGCTATCATGGATCTAACCAAGCAGACTGTGCTATTTGCTAGATCATTCACTTGTTCATTACTCACATCTTTGACAAGTCGGAAACCCTTAACTGGGTAGGCCCAAAAAATCCTTTGTAAATCCTCTAACAAGGTGGTCACATCTGTGGATCTGAAATCCTCTCGCAAGGTAGTCTTTAATCAGACTTATCTCCTAACAAAGATTGAGATTCCTAATAGGATCTATTCTGGTGAAGAACATTGTATGACCTTAACCGGTCTAGTTACTATTCTATAGATAGTTACTTGTGAGTTTCATCTCACCGTGGTTTTTCCCATTTGGGTTTCCATGTCAAAATCTCTTGTGTTATGGTGATTGTGCTTTTGTGGGTGAATGCCTTATTTGCTGTTTGGTTTGCATTTGTGTTAACTGGTTTGTTAGTAAAACTGTTATACCGGTTTTCTGCTAAACTGTGTAAGTGTTTAAGTTCTGTATTTTTTGGTATACTAATTCAGCCCCCCCTCTTAGTATTCATCACTTGCATATAAACTGAAGATGAAACAGAAACCCTGTAGGATAACAAAAGCTTCCATAAATAGTGAAGCCTCGCCATCTCGCGACATAAGGAGTGTCATGATGAAGACCTTGTGGGGTAGCAAATAAGAAAGGGCCCCGCTATCCTGCAAGTGGAAATGATCTCGTGAAAGGTGGCAAAATTAAAACTTTAGAGATCAATGTGATATCAAAGGTGACAAAGAAATAAATCAAGGGATGCCATATTAGAGGTCAAGGGTGCCAACACATGATTTGAGGCATTCATTTGTGGATCAATAGTGGTGTTTGAATCTGGGAGCCACCAACCGGTCGAAGCTTCCATGAATGGAGTAATAGTGACTCCCCTATGGGTAATAAAAGTGAGAATTGAAGTGCATTTTCTCACCTTGCGATAGAAGAACAAAGCATAGAGCGAGTAAAGGCAAACTAGAGGCGACCAAAGGACTTCCAAAATTCCAGTAGTGACCATCTGCGTTCAAACCAGTAAGTTAAAAATCTTAAATTTATCTCTGCGCTTTTGTAGTGAATTTGCAAGTGTTAGCATCTGTTTATGTGCCAAATTTGTATAGTCTTTCCCTAGGTCTAGAGTAAATTGTGTATTAATTTGAAAGCCTGCTAGCCCTAGATTAAAAACTGGCCTCCCATGCTAAAGATACCAAACCCACTTCTTTCCAAAAGATTCCTGAAGTGGGAGAAATATTTTTGGGGCCTATAATAACTCATGTAGCCCCACTTTCAGTCATCCAGCCAGTCCCCGCAATCGTCGATAAGCCCTCTGTTGAGCCAAACCCTCCTGCTATTGTTCAAACCTCCCAATCTGGTGAATCAAGTAAATCGGCTCAACAAAATATTGCCAAGCCAAAGAGAAAAAGAACCCCAAAGTTTGTCATTGCAATTCCTTCTGACAACGAACAATCAAGTGAGAGAAGCCCTTCCCCAAAAGAAAGAAAACCCACCCCTAAGAGGAGAAAGGTTGTGCCCAAAACTCCATCTACACAATTGTCTACACACTATCCTCCAGTTGCAGAAAAACCTCAAGAAGAAGAGTCCAATCCCCAAGAGGAGGCCCCTAAACCAAAGAAGAGAAGGGCTCCTCTAAAAAGGACCACACCCTTAGCTACAACATCGTCAGGCCAAGCCTCATAAACTGAGTAAATGAATCCTGCTATAGAGAATCTACCTACCACCCAACAAGAGAAGACAAAGCAGGTCCCCTCCTCATCATTTCCAGCCAAGAGTGTTGAGGGAATTGCTAAGTAAACTAAGGAGAAATTGGAGGAAATGCTCCAGAGGAAGAAAAGAGAGGCAAGAAGCCTTAGTTAGTATCTCTTGGAGCTATTCAAAGGCTCCAATATGCATGAGAATGTCAAATCTGCCTTCAATGATCATAGCTCCCATTGCAAAGATGGCATCACTAGTGAGAGAGGGTGGGATGTTTTTCACTTTTTCTATGGAAACAGAGACAAGGTTGCTTCCGTCTCCAACCCTTGGAATCTTGATTTGGGGAAACTTATAGTCCCTAATGTTTTTGTTGAGCCTTTGTTGATAAGGGAAATAGCTAATTTCTATCATCCTCAAAGTATGATTGCAAGGAAAGCCAGTGGATATATCTTGTTGGATATAACTAGAGAAGCTATAATTGAGTGTTTTGATTTGGATAAGAGTTCTCTTAAGAGCATCAATAAGAAAATATTGGAAGTAGAATATTATGCAAAGAGAAAGGTCTATAAGGGACAAATGTTTACCCTCTTCATAAAAAGTTATATAAGGGATCAAAGAGTTACCTTTTTGACTCTGAGAGAGAGCCATTTGAGATGAAGATTTTTGAAGATTACTTTGTAAAATCCTACTATGCACTTTGCCAAATTTTGGGGGAGGACTGTGGGTTAACCCAAATGCCAGATGACCTTATGATGATGGCAATAGAGATTCAACACATTGAAATGAGTGAACTGTATGACTTCGTCACATATCTCCAGGAGAAGTTGCATGAGGGCCTAGTGGAAGCCAAAAATGTTAAATAAAATTTGAAATTCAAACATTATTCATTACTTTGTCACATGATTCTTTTCTAAAATAGGGTAGAGTGGGATGATGCTTTATAGGTAAATAAAATTGAGCTGAAGATAGGGTAGAAGTGGCCAATTCAAAGATGGACCCAAATATGGGATACGGGGTCTAGGTTCTTAGATTACATCACATTCTTAGACCAGTTTGTGATGAAGGTATTTGAGATGTGTGGAGCAAAAATACCAAGGCCCCCTATGCACATAGTGACAGTCCTGAGAATGAAAAGTGCTAGAGAAATAAACATTGAATATCCAGAGGGGGCCTTTGCTCATAACTTTGGAGATTTCTTCTTCTATTCAGATTGCACAATAATAAGGGTTTAGGAGTGCCCTCAACCACCTCATATTTTCCCAATCATAGTCTTCCCAAGACTTGCATTCATTGAACTCATGTGGAAATTGATGTAGATGGAGAAGGAAATTATCCAAATAAAGAAGAAGGGGCAACACCTCCCTAGGTCAACATTTTTTGAAGATTTTCATGTGGGCCTTGGAGAAGGTGCAAAGCTTCCTAGTAAGCACCTACATGCTCAAAGTAAGCCATGCTTGAAATTTTGACCCTGAGGGGTATATTAATGAATTGAGAACCCAAAGGCTCCGAGTGAGGGGTTTTTCCCATCAATATAATGAAAGGGAGGACCTGATAAAAAATTCCAGCCCTCCAGAGGCTATTCAAAGAAGGAAAAAATGGGACTATTTACAAAAAAGGAGGAAGAGAGGAAGGAAAAGAATCCTAGTTTCCAAGGATTTTGCTCCAATATTTAGAATGACCTTGCCAAGATGATGTGCAAGATAAGAACCTTTGACAATTTAATTGCCTCTGAATTGAGGAAGAGGGAGACAGAACAACCTAGTAAACAGTTGGAGGCAAGGCCAACCAATGAACCTTCAAGGTCAAAGGGAAAGACAATTTTGATAGGGGGATCTTCTCAAGATGCTCCCTAACAACCTACCTCACAGAAGGAAACTCCTAGAATAGGCATTACAAGAAGAGTAGAAAAGAGATCTCTAATTTTGTGGAGGTCATTGAGCCTGAATTTGACACAAATGTCCAACCACCTTCCCCACCAAGAGACACTTTCAATGATGATGAGGCAACCAATGTGCTCATGGACAAGGATAGGTCACTCATTCCAAATGTCACCCCATTAGAAGAGGCTAACGATGAAAGGATGATTTCCTCTATGCAATTTATGTCTAACGATAATTTTGTCAAAACTTCTAAATTTAAATCATTTTGGATGAGAGAGAAATTAAAGAATTTATTTGAAGAGGAGGTTCAAAATTTTGATAAAAATAGTATTAAATGTACCCCTAAAGAGGCAAGGGAAATGGTGAAGAAAAGTGACATATTTCTTATCCCACGATAGGATCTAGAAATTTTTTTTATACTAGATAAAGTAATCAGGCAGAAGGACCCAATTTATGCACAAGAATTTGGTGAGCATGCGTCAGGAATCAATCCAAGTGTAAAGGGATTTGCATTATGGGAAAAGGCCCCACACATTGATAAGCCAGTTATCTTGCATTGGGTTGAATACAAGGTAGGAGATACAGTGGTAAGGACTCTTGCAGATTGATGTAGGAGCACCCTTGGTTCTTGGCAATCTTGCATCAACCCATAAATATTTATTTTCCAGTTTGTTTTCTGTTTTGTAGTTTCAACATTTCTTTCTGTATTTTCTTGCATTGGCTCACCGGATCTAGTGGGGCTAGATTTTTCTTGAGTACATGATCTTCTTCCCTATTGCTAAACCGCAGAGAACTTGGATTATTTTCTGACAAGTTATCGATTCTGAATTCTAAGATAGTTTTCTTGCACTAAAACTGCTTGGACCTATTTGCATTGGTGAATCTACTAGATCCTTTTCGTAGCTTGCAGGGCCCAGTTTCTTTGATTCCGATGTTCCTTGGCATGTAGCTGACCTTCCCTTTGATCTGCACATCATCCTTTGGATTTCCTAGAGGAATCTCTTTGGCAAGGGCCAACCTGTTGGTTTTTACATGTTTGATCTTGTTCTTCGACATTTGTTCCCTGTTGGGCCGACCGGATCCCCTTGGATTATATAAATCATTGTAATGAGATTTAGAATTATTATTCCAGAGGAGTAAAATAAAACATAGAGGATAGTTCTTAGATTGAGAGGTCCGGAGTTGACCTATTCTGTAATTGAGCATGTATGTGGCAGGCGAGTGAGCCAAATATTGTAACCCAGATGTTACCGGTTGCTTGTAAATAATTTTCATGATCTAATACATCCAGTTATGCATTGTCTTCATCATATCCTCTTGTTTTCATTGTGTTTACTCTTGTTGCCCAGTCCAAATTGATCTCTTTGAGGTCCCTCTTAACTGGTGACTGCACCAAGTGGTATTAGAGCGAGATTTTGTTGTAGAGATTGTGTTGTCCTGAAAAATTTTGTTGTGGGGTGGCGGACCGTGGATCCAACCTGCAGTTGCATAGGACTGGCGTGAAGATGGCGCGAAGAGGAAATAGGAATGGTGGAGAACGTGAGAATGCAAACCCTGTTGTGATGAAAATGCTGAGGGGAATTGTAGCCCGGTTGGAAGCTATTGAGACAACCCAGAGAAGAGGCCGACATATTGAACATGTGAGCGAAGATGAAGAAGAAGAAGCACCAACAAAACAAGTAGCAAATCCACCAGCGATCGATCTAAAAGAAGAAAGGTTCTTGAGGGTTTTATGTAGGGCGAACAATAAACCACATGTTACCCCACCAGAATATGATGGAAAGTTCGATTCGGATGAACTAATGGATTGGATCTCAAAGATGGGGAAATATTTTGATTTTGAGAACACCGCAAAAGAAAGGAAGGTAAAGTATGCTTGTACCTTGTTAAAAGGTCATGCATCTCTTTGGTGGGAAAATTTGTAGGTTGATAGATAGAGAAGAGGAAAAGAGAAGATCAAATGATGGGAGCAGATGGTTCCTAAGTTATAATCAAAGTTTATGCTAGCTGATTATCAAGTGAACCTATTCCAAAAGTACAAAATTTGAAGCAGAAAGAATCTAGTGTGAAGGAGTATACCGAAGCATTCTACAAGTTGAATATCAGATCCATACATGTCAATGATGAGGTTGAACAAGTTGCAAGATATTTGAATGGACTATAGATGTCTATACAAGATGAACTCAGTTTGATCAAGTTATAGAGTGTTGAAGAAGCTTATCAGTATGCCCTGAAAGCATAAGAGAAGTTGAACAAAAGACATGAGCAGAGACAGAGAGGTAGAGGCAAAATACTTTTTGGAGGGATATTTCATGGAGGAAGAGGAAACTGTACAGATCAGAACAAGGATAAGGAAGTAATCAAAGAAGGCAATTCATACTGGAAGGATGACAAAAAATTCTATCAGAGGAGAGAACCTGATAGTTACCAAAATGAGGGTTTTGGAAAATAGGGCAAAAGACAAGAAAAGAGAGTGTTTAAAGGAGCTTGTTTAAAGTGCGGAGGAGAAGGACATCATGCTTTTGAATGTAAGAAGACAAAGAACACTGGGAGAATACTATTGGTAGAATAAATTCCCACCGGATCAACTAACAATCCAGAAGATGAAGAACTGTTGGTAATGAGGATAGATTTGTGTCATACCAGAGAAGATGAAGAGCCCTTGCAAAGAAGAAATTTGTTCAGGACCAGCTGTAAGTTATCCAGTAAGTGTTGCAAAGTTGTTATTGATAGTGGAAGTTCAGATAATCTTGTTTCAGAAGAAATGGTGAATACATTGCAGTTGGAAAGATTGAAACATCCTAAGCCTTATCAAATAGCATGGGTATGTTGGCATTATACACTCATATGAGAAAGGTAGATGTTGTCATTGATGGCAACAAGGTTCTATAGGTTCAACCGATAGTAAAATTCACCTACCGGCACTGACGGATAAAACAAGGTTTATTCACACCGGCATCCAGTTTACACCAGCAGCAGATCATACCGACACTCAAAGCCGACTTGGCAATAGTATTGTTTATGTGAAATGAATTGTAATATAAATTGTAATTGTATGGCCAACATGTTTTATTGTAAAGACTCATATATCTATGAGATCTTGTAGGTCATTCGAAATGTATGTAGGTATGTATGTAAGCGGTAATAAATGTGATAGGTTATGATAGCGAATAATTGTATATGCACTTTGTTGTATTTATCTTGGAGTGAATAAGAGAAGAGAAAAGCGAAGACTATTCTGTGTAAGCAGAATCATTTGATAGCATACCAGCAAGGGTTTTTGGTAGAGGTATCAGACAGAGCTTAAACCGGTGCTGAGTCCAACATTGTAGATGCTATTTTGAAGCAGTACATTGTTATTGAATTTAACCATCCAATTGTGTAGTAAGTGAGACTCCATTTTTGTTGTTGAACAGTGAGCTCTAGGTAGTCGGCCTTCCTACATGTGTAGGCCCCTATTGTACTAAGTAATATTTATTCATATTGGTCAGTGAGTAAATATTGTGGGTCACAAATCCCACTGAGGTTTTTCCCTTACGGGGTTTCCTCGCCAAAATATCTGTGCTATGGTGTGCATTGATGTTGATTCTTTTGTTTCTCTTTACTGCATTATTAATTTTTTACCGGTATATTAATTTCAGTTACAGAATTGCTAATAAGTTTAAATCTTTCATCTACTGGTCAAACACCAATTCACCCCCTCCCCCCACCCCTCTCAGTGTCTTTGGGATTAACCAAGTATCTAACAATTGGTATCAGAGCTTGGTCCTCTATTTGCAAAAACCTAACAACTTGAGGAAGATTCTACAACCGATACCAATGGAAAGTTTGAGACAACAATTGGAAGTGGCTCTTGAAGATTTTGATGTAGAAAAATTGAAGAATATCAAACTGGAAGATGAACTCAGATCTGCTCAGGAATTCATCAAAGCACTTCAAGAAAACTTTGTCATGGCACAGAATAAGAGAAAAGAATTACATGTACAATTATAAAAACAAGATGATGAAGAAAAAGAAACTCTCAGAGATATTGCAGAGAAACTAAGGCAGGAGAACAGTAACATGAAGAATGAGATGCAATATTTAACCATGAGACTATGTAAGGATATTGAAGATAGAAAGAAGAATGAGGAAGATTTGGCCAGAAGACTTAATGAAAGATCAGATGAATCTCTAAGGCTTAGTTATGAAAAATGATATGCTTAAAATAGATTTGATTCACATGCAACATGACAAAGAGGAACTTATGAGACAAGTTAGCACTCTGGAAGGTGAGTTGGTTGCTACAAATCAATACAAGGACAAATTCAAAAAGAGCTCAAACAAGCTTGATGATATGCTGAAAAGTCAAAAACCTTATGGAGAAATAGTTGGAATTGTATTTGAACATGGAGAAAGTTCTAGAACTACAAACAATCATGATCACAGCAAACCAGTAAGGCAACCCAATGCTTATAAATTCAATGGCAAATATTTTAATTGCAACAAATTTCATCATAGAGCAAATCAGTATAGGAATAATCAGAATACAAACTCATCCACTGGTCAATGTTCCAAATGCAATAAAAATGGTCATAACTCAGACAATTGTAGAATGAATGTAAAATGCTATGCTTGTGGTAGATTTCGACATCTATCTAATCAATGCATAACTCAAACCGGGCAAGGTTATGGAAAAGATATTCAAAGAAACAATGTAACTTGTTATGCATGCAATAAGTTGGGCACATTGCAAGATTTTGCAAAAGAAAGAATGTACCGACAAACAACAGATGATCTAATGACAAAGGCAAGGAAAAGGTGAATTAAATCAAGCAATAATTCTCTAAAAATTGGGTCAAGAAGAGAGATCAGAGAAATGATGAATCTGGTCTGCATCGGCAGAATAGAGCAATCCTACACTGACAGAAGATTCTTCATATAACTAAGGAATAATCCTTAGGGGTAAGGCAACTAATTGA
The DNA here is from genome assembly GCF_030272615.1 of Cryptomeria japonica. NCBI lineage: Eukaryota > Viridiplantae > Streptophyta > Pinopsida > Cupressales > Cupressaceae > Cryptomeria > Cryptomeria japonica. Next base: position 173,477,527 of record NC_081410.1, on the reverse strand, counting down.
AGATCATGCATTTTACCCTCAGATGGTGGTAAGAAGTCATAATCCTTCTTTAATAGCACATATGTTGAGTTACAATGGAAATTCACTAAACCGGTGAAGCATTTAATGCGGTTGTCAGTTAACTTTTTGGTTATAAAGCATTGAAATTTCTTATTTTGATTCACCAAGCATTCAAGTATTAGAAGAGCATAGAAGTTGAGCACCGATGTTCATAAAGTGAAGCAGCAAATATTTTCAGGGCATCCAAGGTTTTCACTTAAAAGGTATTTATTTTACGACATGGCTTCTTCATCTTTCGTTCCTGAATTCATTGCAAACATTACAGTTGTGGAAAATATAAAGCTTCCTAGACCAGTCCTTAAGATAGTCCCTAAGATAGCTAAGTTGGATGACTCCATTGGTGCATTTTCAAAAAACTCAAAGGGAAGTGCATTTGTTGAAGACCCTAGGGCATACATTCACTATAACATTAAAGATTTAGGGTTTGAGGATTTCAAGAACATGTTCATGAATGTCATTATAGACAAACAAGGTGTCGTCAAATTGGAACATAAGATTGTGGAAGATTTAGGGTTGGTAGACATCCTTCATAGGCCTGAATTCGAAGAAGAAAATGTCTGATATGTTCTTAGTAGAGTTCACGGTGAACTTTTATGGCTGGACTCAGTTTACAAAATCACTAAGGAAGCAATTAGGGTTGTTACAGGTTTACCCTCTACCAGCACAAGGCCTGAGAAGAAGAAGAAAATTCCAAACAAAGAGCTTATGAACTTAACCGGCACCGCATTTGATAATAAATCACTCAGGGTTAACGACATAACTGATAACAATGTCAAATATGCAACTATGGTTATTGGGAATAAGGTTGCACATACTAATAGGCTGAATTCTGTTTCCAGTCTATGCATTCACAGTGCTTATGAGATGATAAAGAATAATGCTAAAATTGATCTTTGTGAATGGTTGAAAGATGAACTGATAGAAAATTTGGACAAAATCAAGGGTGACAAAAAGGGAACTTTCAAATTTGGAAATTTGATTGTATGTTTAATGCTATACTTCTCAAAGGAGATTCCTGGTATAGGCCACAAAGACTTTGCCTATGATATTTATGTTGGAAAATAGATTAAGGAGGCAATTACTGGCATGGGCTCAGATGGTGACAAGCAGGTAAAATAATACTTCAAGGATTTGCAAGCTAAAATGAAGCAAATGGAAAGAATCCCTCAGAGCATTGTTGATAAATATGACAAACAAATATGCTTTGTAATTAAGAAAGATGAAATATGGATGGAGGCAGTTACACCTAGAATTGTCTGGGTAACAGAGATGAGTTATGAAATGGACTCAAACATTCTAGAATCTTATGCCAAGATACTTCTAGATGCCCCATGGGAACCTACTGAAAATATCTTTGGCAATGCTGAAACCATAGAAAAAGATGTTGATATTCAGAAGCAAATGAAGAAAAGAGATAAAATATTGAAAGATGCTTCGAATTTTGTTGAACATGTTTAAAAGGGACTGATGAAACTTGATTAGATGAGTGGCGTTGCTGCAAAAGAAAGAAAATATAAATAGAAACTAGTAGCACATATTTCTCCTGCGACTACCTCATCTGACTCTGATAGTGACAAGGCTGCAGAATTTAAAATGGTGGATAGGAAGAATAGAAAATCCTCACCGGCACCTGCTCCATCACCTAAGAAGACAAGGACACTTAGAAAGAAAGAACAAGTTGTGAGAGAGCCTAGCAGTCCGAAGAAAAAGGTTACACAGAAGAAAGTGGAACAAAAGGTATCTGATACTCTTTCACCGGAAGAGCTAATAAATGAAATAACTCAGGAAGGAAATCTTGGTAATGTCAGTAAGTTCTATCATTCTTTCAAAGATTCTGATAAGGATACCATTGAAGAGAGTATAATTTTGTACTTAGATATATAAGAAGGTTCTTATTGAAGTCATATATGTTCTTCCAAATGATTTATATCTGAGACTTGAAGCCAAGAGAATGTCTATTATGGAATTAGATAAGAAATTCAAGGTTGAGGCACTGCTAGCGGTTCATCCTGTTAAATCTAAACAATAAATTGATGATTTAATATCTGAAGCTAACAGGACTATTTTTGTAAGTGGTCATCGGCAAGTAAGCCTCATGGCCGGCAGAATAAAAGAAATAGCAGATGAAACGATAGATAAATAGGACATTTTCTTTGTAGAGAAAGAGAAAAGAGAAGAAAAAGATAGACAAAAAGTTGACAAATCTTTTACTAAAGTATATCAAAAAGGAGATAGAGGAAAGAGTAAGGTTGGTAGTGTACCTAATTTCACAATAAAAGATAACTTACCCCCACTGACACAGAACACCCCACCGGTCGTAGCAGAAGCACCGATAGAAATGCAAAATCAGCACGAATAAAAGATATCAGAGGAAGTGAAAGCAGATAATGTTGATCTCGAGTCAGACATTTTGTTCACAATGAATGTTGACACTCAAGACATCAATATTATAATGCATATAGAAAGTGTTGAGAAAAAGAAATTTGAATCCGTAAATGTTGAGATCTATGGCTCACCGGTCAAGGTAGTTGACACTCAGCAGAATATTGAGATACTGGAAGAAAAAGAACAAGAATAGATAGCATATGAACCAGCAGAGAATAAGAGTGATTATAAGGAAGAGATTAAGGTAATTGAACATGTATCTGGAGAAGAGAAGAAACTTAATGCATAACCTAGCATTTCTCCCAGTACTTCTACTGTGGACTTCATACCGACACTGTCACTGATGTATTATTGGATTTAATAAAAAATATAATTGAATGTAATGCCTTAGCATTCAAGGCTATAGATGACTCTCTACCGATTTTGCAAATGATCGCACTGGCGTGCAAGGTAGATCACATTGTTGGCTCAATAGGTAAATTGGACACATTGTCCAAATTCATTTCTTCTAACATTCAATCTTTAGATAAAATAAATGAGGAAACTATTCAGGAAAGAGTAAATATAGAAAAGGAAGAATTCTTTGATAAAACAATAAAGGATTGTACTCAGCAGATTGATTCACTACTACCGACATTGAATTCTACTATTTTGGAGTATAAGAAATTGTACTGAGAAGCTTGCAAACCTCATCATTTAACATAAGATATTGATGATTGTTGGTGTAAATAATTATTCATCTTGGATATTATTACACCTTACTTAAGTTTACTTAGGAAATGCATTTTATAATAGTTTTGGTATGAGACACTTGGCTGTTTGTGCCACATTGGGATAGTGTGTGTAGGAGAATTTCCACCTTTTATGGTGTGATCTTGTTGTTACACTCCACATTTCGTGGGTGATCCACCTCATGTGGAATATTATATTGTTTCTCCTACCTACCCACACCTATTTCCTACCTACCCTTGTTTCTTATTGAGCCACATGTCATGTTTGTATGCTCACATATCCATATAGCCTTGCCTATATAAGCAGGCTTATATTCATTGTATGTAATGCTTAATGATCCAGTTGATCATATTTTTCATCTTGATAGAATACAGTTTATTTCTATCATCTATTTTGTTCTCTCTTATTTGTGCTTTCCATTGCCTCTTGATCTTGGCAAAATCTCACAATGATCAAATCGGGAAAACTCAGAAGGAGATTGATGATATTGCAAATAACATGATTGGTTCTTCAGAACTAACACCATTTTTGGATTAGGAAATGGCTATTCATGAAGAGAAAATTGAAAATTTGGAAAGAGAGAAAGAAAGGTTGAAGATGAAAACCTGGGAGTTAAAGAATAAACTTGGTCCAAGATTGGATAATCTATTAACACACCAGAATGAACTATCCAAGTCAACAAAAAGGAGTAAGATCACCAAAGCAACAAATGCATTATCTTATCGGGATGATCAGGTAGACAGAGACAATAATTACTGACAATACAAAGCTCATGCAGGGTTTGAACTTAGTTTTGGCAGATATTTTTCAAATTGTACATAACCGACTTCAGGTATCTAGGTAATTTTGAATTTTTGTAAATACTTTTGACATCCTTTGTCATTGATGTCAAAGGGGGAGTGGTATAGTGATAAAAATGTACATAGTAAGGCATGGTGGAAAGTAAACAGAAGGAGATCATTTTCTCAGGAGGAGCACTCACAGTTTTGGATTTCAGTTTTTGATGTTTCTCAAGAGTGTTGCCATTAATGCCAAATAAGGAGATTGTTGGCATTATACACTCTGATGAGAAAGGTAGACGTTGTCATTGATGGAAAAAAGGTTCAACAAGGTTCAATCAGCAATAGACTTCACCTATCGGCACCGGCAGATACAACAAGGTTTATTCACACCCGCATCCAGTTTACACCGGCAACAGATCATACCGGCACTCAAAGCTGACTTGTCAATAGTATTGTTTATGCGAAATGAATTGTAATATAAATTGTAATTGTATGGCCGACATGTTGTATTGTAAAAACTCATATATCTATGAGATCTTGTAGGTCATTTGAAATGTAAGAAATGTATGTAGGTATGTATGTAAGCGGTAATACGAGATGTGATAGGTTATGATAGCGAATAATTGTATATGCACTTTGATGTATTTATCTTCGAGAAAATAAGAGCAGAGCATAGCGAAGACTATTTTGTGCAAGTAGAATCATTTGATAGCATACCAACAAGGGTTTTTGGCAGAGGTATCGGATAGAGCTTAAACCGGTACTGAATCCAGCATTGCAGATGCTATTTTGAAGCAGTACATTGTTATTGGATTTAACCATCCAATTGTGTTGTCAGTGAGACTCCATTTTTGTTGTTGAGCAGTGAGCTCTAAGTAGTTGGCTTTCCTGCATGTGCAGGCCCCTATTGTACTGAGTAATATTTATTCATATTGGCTAGTGAGTAAATATTGTGGGTCACAAATCCCACTGAGGTTTTTCCCTTACCGGGTTTCCTTGCCAAAATATCTGTGTTATGGTGTGCATTGATACTGATTCTTTTGTTTCTCTTTACTGCATTATTATTTGTTTACCGGTATATTAATTTCAGCCATAGAATTGCAAGTAAGTTTAAATCTTTCATCTACTGGTCAAACACTGATTCACTCCCCCCTCTCAGTGTCTTTGGGATTAACCAAGTATCTAATAGGATTCAGGATGATCATAAGTTGTTAGTAAGTGAGAAATGTTTGGTAAAACTAAAAATTGGGAACTATCATGATGAAGTTCGTGCGATATTATGCCTATGGATATTTGTCACCTTTTGTTTGATAACTGTAAGAAACCCCCCCTCAAAGAAAGATATAAAATATTGGCGAATTCTTTATTTATTTTGGATAAAAAATAATAATTTTTATTGGCGAATCTTTCATTTAAAAAAAATATATTTTAATTTTATTAGAGAATTTTTTTACATCAAAATTTATTGGTAGAAAATCTTGGCGAATCTTAGAAAATAACACAAGTATGCATTAATTACTATTGCAAATAGTTTCATTTAAAAAAATAAATTCTTATAGAAAAATAGATGCTTAAGGTGGAAATCACTAATGAGTTTAAAGGGTAAACACTACTTTATTTAGTTACCAGCATTAATTTAAATTGATCTAATAGCCCTGTTTGTATTTCATTAGATAAAATGTACTTAAAATTTGTAATACTCATGGGGCCCAAAATTGTTTATATACCATTGATTTCCATCGAGGCCAACAATTGAAAAGAAACCCAACTCCCATGAGAATTACAACTTGTAGGTACAGTTTACCTCATGGAATGCAATGATGGTCATTAGATTATATTTTAAATCAGTTGTGGCAACTAAAGATTGTTGGTAGAAGCCTAAAGTAACTAATAATTATGATGTATTATTGGCGAATTAATTTAATTTTTTACAATAAATAATAAAATTTTGGTGAATCTGATCCAACCGTGTATCAAATATTTTGATGAATCTTTGAGTTCAAAAATTTAATAAAATAAATTCTCTGGCAATTTAAATAAGACAGAAATAAAATTTTATAAAAATATGGCGATTTAGGTTACCTTAAAACTTGAACTATTAGCCAAATTTTAATTTTCAAATTTTAAAAAATAGCCAATTGATGAATATTAGCCACTAAAAGAGTCACTAACCTTGGCAGTTTGATAGACAGGCAGTACATGATGGGAGAAAGAACATATACACTATTGTAGCAAATGAGATGAAACAAACCTTGTTACCCTTGGAGGAGCCTTTGAAGAGTGAAGTCTGAACAAATGCTAGAATCTGTTTGGTGGATGGAATGAGACATGAGAATGCGTGTTTTGCCTTAGTTCTTAAGAAGACTGAGAACCTGGAGCATGAAGAATAATCAGAAGAGATAAAGGAGGTACTGACAGAGTATGTAAACATCATTTCAGATAATGTGCCTGACCGATTATTACCTGTGAGGAGTATCAGTCATTGCATGGACCTGATTCCTAGAGCTAGTTTACCTAACAAAGTTGCACATCAGATGACATCAACAGAGAATGAATAGTTGAATAGACAAGTGCAGGAATTGCTGAAGAAATGTTTGATCAAAGAAAGTCTGAGTCCTTGTGCAGTGCCAACAATATTAGCACCTAAGAAGAATGGAGAATGGAGGATGTGTACCAATTCCATAGCAATAAACAAGATCACAGTGAAATATCGGTTTCCTTTACCTAGGATGGATGACATAAGTGACTGTTTGAGTGGATCCAAATACTAAACAAAGATAGACTTGAAGAGTGGATATCATCAAATCAGAATTAAAGAAGGAGATGAGTGGAAGACAACATTCAAGAAAAATAAAGGATTGTATGAATTGGTGGTAATGCCTTTTGGGTTGATTTATGCACCAATTACTTTCATGAGGTTGATGAATGAGGTATTGAAGAAATTATTGGGTAATTTTGTTATTGTTTATTTGGATGACATTCTAATTTTCAGTAAGACAAAAGATGAGCATTTGTTGCATTTAAGACAAGTTTTGCAGAGGTTGAGGGAAGAGAAGTTGTTGATAAACCTAAAGAAGTGTACTTTCATGAAGGAAGAGTTAGTCTATTTGGGATTTGTGATATCTGCGGATGGTTTGAAGATGGACCTTGAGAAGGTAAAAACAATTTTTGAATGGCCTCCACCAAAAAGCATTGGAGAGGTGAGATCATTTCATGGATTGGCTAGTTTCTACTGGAAGTTTATCAGAAATTTCAGTTTTGTTTGTAACCCAATGACTAAGAAAATGAGAGGGGATAGGAAAGAATTCAAGTGGACAATCAGAGCAAATACAAGTTTTAAATTGTTGAAGCAGAAGGTCATTGAGCAGCTTGTGTTAGCTTTACTAGATTTCAACAAAGAGTTTCAAGTAGATTGTGATGCAAGTGGAACTGCAATTGGAGCCGTATTGAGTCAGGAAGGGAGAGCAGTATCTTATTTTAGTGAGAAGTTGAATGTTGCTAGGAGGAGATATTCAGTGTATAATCAGGAATTTTATGCCATAGTTCAAGCCTTGAAGAAGTGGAGACATTAGTTGTTGCCTAAGGAGTTTATGTTGTATACTGATCATCAAGCCTTGCCTTATTTGAACAGTCAGAGTAAGTTGAATCAAAGACATATGAGATGAGTATAATTTTTGCAAAGTTACACCTTTGTGTTTAAGCATATGAGTGGGAAGTCAAACAAAGTTGTTGATGCATTGAGTAGAAGGAGGAATTTCTTGATAGAGATGAGAGTGACAGTATTAGGATTTGAGGAGTTGAAAACTTTGTATGATGATGACCCAGATTTTGCAGAGCCTTGGAAAACATGTAGAGAACCGGTTATGGTAGATAGAAGCAAGTGGTTGCATTATTTCATTTAGGATGGGATGTTATTTAGAGAAGTTCAGTTGTGTATACCTAAGAGTTCTATGAGAGAGAATCTGATAAAGGAAAAACATAGTGGAGGATTACCCAAACACTCTGGTGTTGATAAAACAATAGCATTGGTAAGTGAATATTACTTTTGGCCTCAAATTCATAAGGATGTTAGGAAATTTGTGCAGAGTTGTAGAGTTTGTCAAGTTGCAAAAGGTAGTAGTCAAAATGTGGGATTGTATAAGCCTTTAACAGTACAAGAGAGACCTTGGGAAGACATAAGCATGGATTTCATACTTGGATTTCCTAAGACACAAAGAGGAAATGATTCTAGATTTGTGGTGGTAGATAGATTCTCAAAGATGGATCATTTCATACCTTGTAAGAAGACATCAAATGCAATGCATATAGATGACTTATTTTTCAAGGAAGTGGTGAGATTGCATGGATTACCTAAGAGCATAGTTTCAGATAGAGATACTAAGTTTGTTGGTTATTTTTGGAGAACACTCTGGAAGAAGATGAAGATAGATTTGAAATTCAGTTCTACTTTTCTCCCACAAACTCATGGACAAACAGAGGTAGTAAATCGGAGCTTGGGAAATTTGTTGAGGTGCTTGGTGGGAGAGAAAACCAAAAGTTGGGATTTGATTCTTGCGCAAACAAAGTTTGCCTAGAATAATTAAGTAAACATGAGTATCAAAAAAACACCTTTTTAGATTGTTACCAGAGCATACCCTAGAGGTATATCAGAATTGAGAGATATCAGTAATGAAGAAAAGAGGAGTGCAGAAGTAGAAGAGTTTGCAGAACACATGACAATCTTACATATTTAGGTTAAACAACATTTGAAAGATATGAACATCAAGTATAAGGAGAAAGTAGATGAGAAAAGGAGACATAAGGAATTTGAATTTGGCGATGAAGTGATGGTATCCCTAAGAAAAGAAACATTTCCAGTTGGAACCTATAACAAGTTGCACATGAGGAAGTTTGGACCTTGCAAGATCTTGAGGAAGTTCAGTTCCAGAAATGCATATGAAGTGGAGTTACCAGATAGTTTGAGTATTTCACCTATATTTAACATTGCAGATCTACATTAGTATCATGAATCAGAATTCAATGAAGACAGTGTTGCAAAAATAGAGAAACAGTTGCCCCAGAAGGAACCACAATAGATTGAAGACATTTTGGATAGTAGGATTGGATGTAGTGCCTGGAGCAGTCAGTATAAGGAGTATCTTGTGAAATGGAAAGGGAGACTAGTTGAAGATTCATCTTGGATTTCTTTTTCCAGTTTGTTTTCTGTTTTGTTGTTTCAACTTTTCTTTCTGTATATTTCTTGCATTGGCTCATCAAATCTAGTGGAGATAGATTTTTATTGAGTACATGATCTTCTTCCTTATTGCTAAACCACAGAGCATTTGGATCATTTTATGGTAAGTTATCGATTTCAAATTTTGAGACAGTTTTCTGGCACCGGAACCGCTAGGACCTATTTGCATTGGTGAATCTACCGGATCCTTTCCGTAGCTTGCAGAGTCTAGTTCATTGATTCCAATGTTCCTTGGCATGTGGTCAAACTTCCCTTTGATCCGCACATCATCCTTTAGACTTTCCAGAGGAATCTCTTTGGCGGAGGCCGATTTGTTGGTTTTTACACATTTGATCTTGTTCTTTGGTATTTGTTCCCTTTTGGGCCAACCGGATCCCCTTGGATCATATAAATCATTGTAATTGAGCTTTAGAATTATTATTCAAGAGGAGTAAGATAGAACATAGAAGATAGTTCTTAGATTTAGAGGTGCGGAGTTGACCTGTGTAATTGAGCATGTATGTGGCAGGCCAGTGAGCCGAATCTTGTAACCTAGATGGTACCGGTTGTTTGTAAACAGTTTTCATGATCTAATACAGTCAATTTTGTATTGTCTCCATCATATTCTCTTTTTTCCATTGTATTTACTCTTGCTACCCAGTCTAGCTTGATCTCTTTGAGGTCCCTCTTAATTGGTGACTGCACCACAAAAACTTCATATGTTGAGGCAACAACAATAATAATGCATGCTACACATTTTGCTAAGTTGGAAACCGAGGAAGAGGAAAAGAGGCATGTAATTCTTAGAAACATGCATGTTACCCTCAAACATGATCACAATAAGTTATACATTGAGAATGTGAGGTTAACAAAGGAGCTGGCAAAGAGGGATACAAAGTCCTTGACAGGGGCTAAGCTAGAAGAAATGGAGAATTTAAAAGAAGATTTACAAAAGGCAAAGGATGAAGCACAAAGGAAAAGTTTTGAGATAAGGAAGTCAACAATTTTGCAGATTTCCAGCAGGGTTATAAATAAATTAGATGAGGTACATGCTTCTTATTCTTTAGTGTCCCAACTATGTGGCCAATTGGAGGAAATTCTTTCATTCTTTCAACCTATTAGGATCAGTTGGTTCCCTAAGGCTCAAATGATAAGGGAAATTATTTTGGTAATAAAAAATGTGCTTACTACACCCCAAATTGTGGGGACAACATGGAAAAATTACAATTTATTGATAAAGTAACTCCCCCATGTTGAAGATGAAAAGAAAGCACTAGCTGAGGGAATTGATTCTTTCAAGGGTCTCTAAGAGTGGAATATCCCCACTATTTTGACTAGAGAGGGACATATCAAATATTTGAATGAATAGAAGCAATAGTTTAGAGATGCAATAAATGCAATTTTGAATTTATTGGCTGAGAACTCTGCCCAAGATGATATATTTTATTTAATTATTGACAAAATCCTGGATGTTGGCTCTATGTATCATAGGTTTACTTTGGAAGCTACAACTCTTCTTTTTCATAGAACAAAAGAGGAAATTAGTAAGCTGTAAGGTATAAAGACTTTTGTCTGGCTAGTTGATGACATGGTCATGTGGCACAAGAAGTATTGTTCTCTAGAGGAAGATCAGTCTGAGGAGGAAGACTAGTCAAGGTCATTTTCCAATTTTGCACCTCCTATATTTTCAAGAAGGTTTCCAATTTTGGACAGGGTGATAAGAGCACTCAACTTTCACTCATCAACCCCTAGTGTACTTGACAAAGCCATCGCTACAGTTCAAAATTGACTTTGATAGTGTTGCTGCAGAAGGATGTCCTTGCACTAGATAAACCAATTAAATTATATTCGATTTCTGAATAAGAATTTATCTTCAATATCTTCTTCATCTTGTGATCAAAATAAAGAATAATTAACATTAAATGATGATTTTCAATTGAAAAAAAATGTTCTTAAAATAATAGATCAATTCACTCTATCAATAACTCACATCAGGACTGCAGCTCCAACTTCCAGAAGCCGTCACCTCTACCGTTCTTTAATGAACCCATGAATATTTTGAAATGTGTATGTAAAATATGCCTTAGGGCTTGATTCAGCTCGTAGGCAATCATATTTTTACAGGTGTCTTACTTGGCCTAAAGCTTGTTTTTGCTCCCTTGTCTTATAAAAGGGAAATCAGGGCCAATAAGAAGCATTCTAAAATTTTGTGTAAAATTTTGTATTAGGAGCTAAGAGCAATCAAAAATCAAGAATTCTTTGCAAATTTTGTGAGAACAATTTCATGTGATGTATCACATATATTTTTGAGTATCAATACAAGAAGTCTATTTTGTTTGCTTCTACATTTTGTGTGTATGTTGTATTGTTAATAATGCTATAGTTTGTCTACTCTAATGGAGAATGTATGTTCTTGGTGATGGGTATCATTTCAAGTAAATGAATTAAATTCTCTCTTAGGAATATTGCAGCATATGTGTGAGTTGGTATGAGAGAGTGCGTTGTGATTTCTGTTGAATGTTGTATGCAAGGCATATGAGGTTCACTGAGTAAATGCAACACTAAGATATTGTGTTTGTTGTTCAAAATAATTTTGTTGTCTGACTCTGTTTACCCAAGATAGACACTAATCATATTTGCACATTCAGGATCATTCTTATTTCACCTTTTATATTTCTGCAATAGGAGTAGTTATTAGTCTAAAGAACCAGTCTCAATGTATGCATAGATGTTTACAAACTGAGGTTGTAGCCAAAACCAAGAGTTTATCTATCTTCTTGATATATCTTCATTGGGATTATTTGTTGTATATTGTAATGTCATGAGTGTTAGAAGTTGTGAGTTGTTTGGATAGTTCATAGTTTACTCATCTTGGTCTCACAGAGCCAAAAGTGTAGGTGATCTCAGTCTTGTGACCGAATCTCGTTTGTTGGCCAAATCCTATTTTTAGTTTGATGATGAGTTAGTGGGTTTTCCTCTAGGACTTAAAATCTGTTGATTTGAGAAGCAACAAATTGACGACTCCGCTAGGGAACAATTGAGTCATTCTTATATATCTTGACACAATAGCTTGTCCATAGGATCAGAGTCATTATTTATAAACTATTGTTGAAGAAAATAATTCTCATTTTGGGTGGCAACTCTAGAAAGACAATAAGCTCAATCATGGCTTAGGAAGTTCATATGAGTAGTGAAAAGGCGACTACCATTGCACAATGAAGAAGTGAACATGTTGCAAAGAAAAAGGCAATAGATAACTAACATAGTTCAGACCAAGAAGCTGAAGCTGGACGAAGGGAACAAGGAAGTCATTCGAGGAAGGAAACAACAAATAGAAGGTTGACTGTCAAAAGAAGAGGTAATACTGAAACTTCATCTATTGAAAAATTGATAAATGTTAGCATTGAGGTCTGTGTGAATGAAATAAAAGGTCTTCATCAATTGCAAACTAGAGATAAAGGAAAAAATATTTCTGAGGGATATTATTTTGCTAGGGAGCTAGAGGATACTAGTAGTGACAATTCTCCTTCTAGAGAGAATCTCTTCTTTAGTTATACTTTCCAAAGAATGGGTAGAAATCCTTCCAATCCCTATTATGAAGACCATGTCTAGGCCAAAGCAAGGCAAGATCAAATTTATGTAGAAGTTGAGAAAGTTAGACTCCAAAGAGAAAATGAAACTAGGTATGCTGAACAATTAGCTAATGCACAACCTGGGTTTAGCCAAAATATTTCAAATCCTGAAGTAATAAATGTTACTCCCATATCTATGAGTTATCCCCCACTTCAAACCCAATTTCAGGCCCAGTTTACTAATGCAGATGTGTATTCTACCTCTAGTAACCTGTCTAGTGAGTCAATGGAAGATTTACAATGACAAGTTGACCAAATGAAAGCCCAAACAGATAGGATGAGACTCATGAGGGAAAGAGAATTGATGGCCCAAAAAATCCTTAATTTAGCCTCTCAACCCACCCTATCTTTTCCTCCTTTGGCTAGCCAATGTGGTACTAATGCAAGTCAAACGCTTGTTGTGTCTGCAGTTAGAAATGTTGATCTTTCATCTTTTTCTACTCCTGTATTATGTGCACAAGTTTTCAGTAGTTTATCTTTTTCTTCTATTGCAAGTGTTGGCACTCAAACTACCATGACAAGTGCTACAATGTCGCAATTTGTAGGCCACACCCAAGCCAATGTTAACACTCAGATAAATGCATCTAGCACGGCAATGAGCTCTATACGTATGTCTCATCCCTGGACCACTAGAATGCCTAGTATGTCCTCTACTTCTACGAGTATGATTTAACCCCCTATGAGTATTCAATGTGGCAATACCAACCAAGCAGGAACTAGCCAACAACAAAATCAATATCAACAATAGTACTGCGACATTAAACCAACTTAACAGGATAGGACCTAGGCATAATACCTTTCCTTTGTAATTCCCTTTGCCTCCACCACATGTTCCTTTACCTCAATATCCTTCCCCACCATTATATCCACAAAATAACCCAATGGGAGGGAACAATGCCTATCGATAATACCTTCAATTCTTGCAATACCAATAGCAAATGGCACACGAATTTCAACAACAAAATCAACAACATCAGAACCACCATTAGTTTGCTCAAAGACCTATGCAATTAGATAGATATGTGCAAATTACTTCACATGGATCTTAGGTTTTCCAAATGTTGTTAATAATGAAGTAAGAAATGCATTACCTAATGTGTGTGGGAAATGAGGGAAACATAAACATGAAAGTCGAGTTTCAAAGGGTCAACACACCAATGAGACTATAGGTGCAACTTATAGGAGCTATATTGAATAGCTCAACTTCCCAAGGGGTGTCCCATTGTTGTCTATCTCACAGGATTCCTAGGGTCTCACTCTTGCTCTCAAATCACTGAGCAAAGTGGCTTAGGAATGACAAATCCAAGAATGAGTGATGTTTGTTTATAAGCATGAATGGATTCCTACAAAATGTATGATATTGAAACTAGAAATATTTAAACTAGTATGAATATGATGCTATGATAAAGATTAGTGATCTTATCCTAACAAGATATACTAGTTTAACATGGATATGCTATGATATTGAAAATGCTTCTAAATGCTTAGTGTGATTTAACAAAGAGAGGTTAGATGCTTAGTAAAATTACTATAAGTTAGATGCATAAAGCTTGGATATGAAATGAGAGGATGAGAGCTCTATTTATAGGAAAAATAGGGCAATGGATGGTCAAGATTGGATAATCTTAACAAGGGCTAGGATTGAAAGTTAATCAATTCATGTTCACAATTCTCACCAATGAAATGGTGACAATTATCAACAAGAGGTTGCTTGAGAGGAAATGAAAGAAACATTAAATGCTTGAGAAGACATGAAGCTTACCTTAGGAGGTAAGGGTTAAGGTTAGAATAGGGTTATTCATTGGATAAAGCTTTTACCCAAGGGATAAAATCTTGTACAAGGGTTAAAGGGATAAACAAGTTTAAAGCCATGAATGCTTGATGAGACCCTTGGGTTAGATGAAGGTTGAGTTAGAGGGAAAGTATCGAACCATGAAGGGATGGGTGACTTAACCATTAATAGTTATTTAAGAGCCTTAAATGGTTTGGAAGATTTTGAGGGTTAACTTGTTGAGGACATAAAGCCTTTAATGGTTTTAAAAGACTTTGGAGACTTTGAGAAGTGACTTCTCTTTGCTTAGGATTGTGACAATATTTAGGGGATGGATTAGGCTAAATTGGAAGTGATTAGAAGAATCTAGAAGGGGTTAAAGAGGCAAGTGTGAGATGTAGGAAAATGCAAATGGATGGAGGGAATAAATTACTTTATTTCAATTAAATAGATGCAACTTGCATAAATACAAGTGGGAGATTTTAAATAAATAAATTAGATTTATTTACTTGCAAGGATCAATTTAATTAAATGCAAATTTAATTAAAAGGGTGGAAAGGGGAATTAATTAAATAAAGTGATTTTATTTAATTAAAGGTTAGAAAAGGCTTAGGTGAATTTAATTAAATAAATCAAGTAATTTATTTAATCAAATAGATGAATATACAGAAATTAAGTAAATAGAATTTAATTAATAAGGGGATTGAGGTTAAAATGAATAATAAATATTCACTTAGGAAAGTGATCAGATTTATACGTCTACATTTTACCCCTCTTTGAAGTGACGTGTGTGCACATGTTGATTCAAAGAAAAAATTTCCGTATATGATGCTTGTGTCGAGATGTCGATGTGATACCCCAAATTTGATGAACAATATTGATGATGCCCCCTTGAGAGATGAATCAAGAATTTTGAAAAAAATTGTTGATTTGATGAGCGTTTTTGGATTAATTGCATTTTGAAAATTTTGACTGTGTTGAATGCATTTTATTGATTCATCTCCCGAAAATGATGTTGATAAGGTTAAAAATGAAAAAGTGAGGAAAAGTCATGCCCCACTTAGTAACCTTGTTGACTTTTACCCTATTAAAAGGTAAAAAGTGATTTGATTCTTATCATTTGCACATTTGTCTCCTTGTGATTATGACATTTGAGCTCTGATGAAGATGTCGATTTCATATGCTGCACACCGATTTGAGTTTGTCCATTGATACCACAGGCCTGCCGCGTATGACCCACCTGTAAGTAATCCAAATCTTTCCACATTTTTTATTGATTTTTGCTTGTTTTGATCATGTTTTTAATTTTTTGGTTTAAAATTTTTTGATTTAGCACATAGATTGATTTCCATAGCGCATACGATAGACAAGCTAGCGCGTAGGGTAAATCTAGGTAGGTTAGTGTCTGAGTAGTCCTTTGCAGTGCGTCGGTAGGTTAGGTTAGTGCATCGTGTTTCAGCGCATAGGGTCTGCAAAAAGGTGTGTGGGGTAGATAGAGTAGCGCATCAGGGAATTAGCACATATGGTTAGTAGGGTAGAGAAATGGAGTTTCCAGTTAGTGCGTTAGGGGTTTTAGCGCATAGAGTAAAGTTTCTAGCGCATTGGAGGAAAAGGATAGCGCATAAGTAGCAGCTTAGTGCGTAGGAGCCTTGTTTTAGTGCATAGGGTCCAAAATGGGTGAAAAAGGCTTGGAAGAATGCATCACGAGTCAAGATAGATGGCTTAGGGGTTGATACGCACCTGCTGAGTGTTTCTAGATGGGTCCTGAGCCAATATTTTGCCTGATGTGATGATGTTTGATTCTGATATGATGATTTGGAGTCTTTTGAAATTTCTTTCGATATGGAGTGCCAATATGATTGATTGTTTTGATGAGGATCATGATTTTAAGTTTGATGTGGATCTTCAATTTTTGCCTTGCGATATGAATTTGATGTCCGCTATGAGTCCCGATTCTTGATTTCTAATATGATTCCTGATTTGATGCTTGCGATATGGGTCTTTGATTTTTGATATGGGTCCTTTGATTTTTGATATGGGTCAGATTGATTTCTCTTTCGATATGATTCTTTGATGTTGCTTTCGATATGGGTCATGATTTGATGCTTGCGTTATGAGTCTTGATTTGATGCTTGCGTTATGAGTCTTGATTTGATGCTTGCGTTATGAGTCCTGATTTGATGCTTGCGTTATGGATCTTGAATTGCTTGTGTTATGGGCCTTGATTTGCGATATGGTTCTTTGATTTTCGATTTGGGTCTTTGATTTGATGCTTGTGATATGGATCTTGATTTGATGCTTGCAATATGGATCTTGATTTGATGCTTGCGTTATGGATCTTGAATTGCTTGTGTTATGGGTCTTGATTTGAGATATGGTTCTTTGATTTTCAATATGGGTCTTGATTCTTGATATGGGTCTTTGATTTGATGCTTGTGATATGGATCTTGATTTGATGCTTCATTGTTTCAAGTTGATTTTTCTTTGATTGGATATATCAAATAGATGTGGGAACTGATGATGGACACTTGTTGTTTTGGAGGCAGAGCTTGGTGTGCTTCAGTCTCGAGAGCGGTTTCCAAGACCATGGTCATTGATTCCACATTTATCACAAGTTGATAGAGATGTGATTGAGAGATGTGGTTTATCATCCTTACTAGACATGTCCCGGTATATCATTAACCGGGTTTGCTTACAACTTTGGCAAAGAGGTGGCACAATGATATGAACACCTTCCACTTGGCTATTGGCGAGATAACAATCACACAAGAGGACTGTTATCGGATTCTATGGATTCCTATAGTTGGGGCCTTGTTGTTGTATGACAAGACTGAGGAGGATGGGACAGAGGCTCTCCGTCGCATCTTCCATGATGATCAAATCAACGGGTATGAGATCCCGTGGCAGGAGTTTCTGGATTTTGGCTATGCTCTGTTACCATCTGTACTAGTAGGTTTTATTGGTGGATTTTTGTGTCCTGACCGTAGGTCGAAGGGATGAGTCGTGGGATGGGGATTGGTGTTAGAGGATATGGTGATGCAGGGGCGCAGGTTTGTACGGGGGTATTGTATGTTGACCCATCTTTATAAAGAGCTTCATTAGATGGTGTATCTAGGATACACGAGTTTATCAGCTGGGGTGACATTACTACAGGTCTGGGCATGGGAGCACATTCCTGTGTCGAGACCACTTGTAGATAGGGATAGGCCAGTTGGTCGAGCTTATGTTTATGGTTATATAGGTGTAGTTGTCCAGTGTAAGTTGGGAAAACTAGAGCACTGGTGGAGAGCATTGGATGATATTGATACGGTCATTTGGAGACCGTATATGGATTGTGAGGTGTGGGATGAGGACGGGCTAGAGATGCCCTATGTTTATATCTAGAGGTATCTGATCGGGCGAACGCCCTTTATTATCAAGTGATCTACACAGTTGTGTTCAGCGGTAGTATGGTAGACAACAGGGGATGCCACAGGGAGCTTTTTTATATGCTCGACAATGATAGGATGTGCCAGAGTGGGGACCCAATTTAGATAGTGTAGCGGCGGTAGAGGAGTATATGACATTGGCGGGACATATCTAGGATTATGGGGCTGGGGTTGTTGATGCTGGGATGACAGAGGAGTTTGCAGCGTACTTTGTGGCACATATATCTGATCTGGTAGAGATGCTACCTTCTTTTGATGATGATGAGGATGAGCAACCACAGAGGCGAGGGGGCGCCACACATAGAGATGAGGAGGGAGAGGAGGTAGGAGATGGAGGTGTAGATGATGGAGGAGGTGTTGGAGGAGGTGGTCGAGGTGGATTAGATAGAGGACGAGGGGGAGATAGAGGGAGAGGAGGAGGGCTCATTCTTGGTGCTCATGGGGTTGGTAGGGTAGCTGCAGTGCTAGCGGCGGTGGGTGGTATAGAGGATGTTAGGAGACCTACCCAGAGGAGGAGATATGATGTTCTACCTCCATCGACGCCTTGGATAGGGACAAGTATGGGTCGGACCACGACATAGGTAGTTGTTCAGATTAGGGTACCCACCCATCGACAGGATTCACAGATTAGAGGGTTACAGGACACAGTACAGGAGTTGCAGGCACAATAGCACCAAATTATGTAGATTATGGCATAGCGAGATATGGAGAGAGAGTGTCAGGGCCAGATAGAGGATCTTCCTGAGAGATTGGAGAGAGTGATGATTGGTGCCATGTGGGACATGTTGAGGGAGATACGGTACACGACCAAGGAGGCCGAGTATTACAGGCGTTTATATGAGGAGGTGGTCCCTAGAGATCACAAAGCTCCTAGCTATGCAGGCAGTCAATTTGTTCGCAGTCATACGAGGACAGAGAGAAGAGGTGTTACAGGGCCTACTCACCATGATCCACCTATAATAAATGCAAATACATCATCATATTCTCATCTCATCATAAAGCATACATCATCATCAAAATCAAGAGCATTATTATCAATGCATATCATCAATCATAAAAAACACATCACATATTGATCAGAGAAAATCAGTGCCATATATATATATATATATATATATATATATATATATATATATATATATATCTCAAAATGGTCGGAATATACAAGAGATATCATGTTTGTCAAAATACAAGATCACCAGCTTTGAAAGCCCTAGGGATAACTCTGTGATTGTAACTTATGCACATTCACTGCTGGTATGCCCTGATATGGTCATAGGCATGTTGTCGTTTTTCATCAAGAAGCTCTAGTTCATGCAACCTGTTGACTCGATATTCCTCATCTGGTATGAGGCCCTTCAAAGATACTCTGAGAGATGGAATTTCTACCTCAAGAGGTAGAATTGCTTATGATCCATACACTAATGAATATAGTGTAGCCTTTGTAGGTGTCTGAATGCTAGTCCTGTATGCCCAGAGTGCTGGATTGAGTTGTACATGCCAATCCTTACCTGCATCATTTACTGTATTCTTGAGGATTTTCAGGTTTGTTTTATTTGATTCTTTTGCTTGACCATTCCCCTATGGGTAGTAAGGTGTAGAGAAGCGATGTTGGATTTTGAATCTTTCACATAGCTCCCGTATGTCTTGATTTTTGAAAGGACACCTATTGTCTATGATGATGGAACTTGGAATGCCATATTTGCAAATGAGATAATTGAGAATAAATGAGGTGATTTGTTTTCCAGTTATAGTGGCCATCGAGACTGCTTCAATCCACTTTGTGAAATACTCTGTTGCAGTGATAATGAACTTATGTCCATTTGAAGAAGAAGGATGAATGTTACCTGCCAAATCAAATCTCCACTAATAGAAAGGCCAAGATGTGGTAAACAACGATAGCTCCTATGCTGGTGCATGGATAAGATTGCCATGAATTTGGCACTTAGGACATTTCTTTGGAAAATGATAAGATTCTTTCTCCATTGTTAGCTAGTAATATCCCATTCTTAGAAGTTTCTTGGCGAGAGTAGGACCACTTGAATGCATACCACAGATAGCCTCGTGAAGCTCATGTAAGGAAAAGTCAGATTCATTACGATCAAGGCAACAAAGAATAGTACCATCTACACCTTGATGGTAAAGTGTGTCAGCGGTTAAGGTATAACGGGCGGCTTGCCGGATGAAGCTATGTTTTTGGTTACGGGATAGGTCGAGTGGAAGAGTATTGTTCTTAAGATAATCATAAATTGTTCCGTATAAAGGGGAGTCTGAACTGGTTAGGGCATAGATGACTTGGGATGCACAATTGTCATAGGTTGGGGAAAATAATTGCTCTACCAGGAACTCGTAATGACTTTGTTTCTCTGGAATTTGCAGCAGTGAAGTGATAGTGGCCATTGTATCAGCAACTTTGTTGTGTGATCTTGGTATTTTCTCAAAGGTGATATGTACAAAGTATTGTTTGAAATCATCCACCATTTCATTTGTACAACAATAACTTATCATCCTTTGTCTGATATTCATCGTTGATCTGATTGATGAATAGTTGAGAATCTCCATAGACTCTCAATTCCGTGATTCTCCATTCCACAACCATTTTGATTCCTGTTACCAAGGCTTCATATTCAGCAATATTGTTGGTGCATGGAAACATCACTCTATAAGATCATAGAATTGTGTGCCCTTCTGGAGTGATAAACAAGATGCCGACACCCGATCCATGTTGTGTATAGGATCCATCAAAGTACAGGGTCCATTGTTTGGGTGTGACAGTGAGGACATCCGTGTCTAGAAATTCCACCTGCATTGGTTGTTTATCTAGTAGTGGTGCTTCAGCTAGTTGATCTGCAATTACCTGTCCTTTGATAGCCTAACGTTTTGCGTATTGGATATCAAACTCATTGAGAATCATGACCCATTTAGCCAATCAACCTGTAAGAGTTGCTTTGCTGAGTAAATACTTGAGAGGATCAATTTTTGGTACTAGCTTGATTGTGTGAGCTAGCGTGTAGTGGCAGAACTTTTGAGAGACGAATGCCTTCTCAATAAATGTATAATTTATCTCATATCCATTTAAAGTTCTATTGATGTAATATATAGCTCGTTCCTTGCCTTCCTGATCTTCTTGTGCTAGCAATGCCCCCAATGATACTTCCGTTGTTGATATGTAGAGAATGAGCGGCTTGCCTGCTATTGGTGGTACCAAAACTAGAGGATTCATCAGATATTGCTTGAGTTGGTAAATGATTCCGCACACTTGTCTTCCCATCTGAAAGGTATGTTCTTGTGGAGCAGATGATTGAAAGGGAAACATTTATCTACTACTTGGGATATAAATCGCCCGATGGATTGCAGATGTCCTTGTAGAGATCTGAGCTGGCTAATGTTCTTGGGAGGTGGCATCTCCATGATGGCCTGTACCTTCACTGGATCTACTTCAATGCCTTTTTCTGACACAATGTAGCCTAATAGTTTGCCTGATGTGACCTCAAAGACACACTTCTTAGGGTTTAGTCTGATCTTGAACTGTTCCAACCTTTGAAATATTTTATCTAATATGCCCAAATGTTCCGCTCGGGTGAATGATTTAGCCAATAAATCATCCACATAGTCTTCCATGAAGGTATGCATCATATCGTGGAAGAATATCGTCATGGCTCTTTGATAAGTTTCCCCAACATTTTTCAAGCCAAAAGGCATGGCATTCCAACAATACGTTCCCCATGGACAGGTGAACGTAGTTTTATCTTGATCCTCTGGAGCAATTTTGATTTGATTATAGCCAGAGAAACCATCCATTAATGATAACATTGCATGGTCTACTGTTAGATCCACAATTATGTCGATGCTTGGTAAAGGAAAGTCATCCTTTGGACATGCTTTGTTGACATCTCTAAAGTCTATGCATATTCTGATGCTTCCATCAGGTAATGAAATTGGTACAATGTTTGAAATCCATTCAGCATAGTCTATAGGTCTAATGAATCTGAAGTCCAATAACTTCTTTAGTTCAGTTTTGACCAATAATGCCACATGCGGATTCATCTTTCTTAATTTTTGTTTTACTGGCTTAGCTCTTGGAGAAATGGATAAATGATGCATGATCAGGTTCGGATCTATTTCAAGCATATCAACATAGGACCAAGAAAAATTGATTTTCTTTTCCTTGAATAATTTGATAAAATCTGGTTACTCTTCTTCTGTCTGTGATTTGGCTAGGTGTATGGCTTTGAGTGTTGCTTCTGTACTGATGTTTATTAATTGAGTCGGCTTAATCAATATGGGTGGCCTCTCTTGATAATGTTTAGGAAGAGTGTCAAGTCTCCCATCTTTAGGTGCCTCAAAAAGGTTTTCACCTGCAGATGCATCCTTTATTTTTACTTTTTTGTGATCTAATATTGTCATTGACTAGTTTTCAACATTAGATCCTTTGTTTCTTTCATTTTTGCGACTGAGAGACTTGGCACTCCCCTAATTGCAAATATCATTACTTTGTTCGCTGGTAGAGCACATTTTTGGGTTCACTAAACATAGATATTGGACAATGGATTCATCATATAGGAAAATTGGTATATCATGTTGTTCAGGTTCTTCCCAGTCTATGAGATCAAGAAATACAAGCGATAGGGAGTCATTTGGTGGGTTGAGATTGGCTATGGTAAGTGTCATAATATAGGCATTGTTTTAGTTGTTTGGGATGTTGGTTAGGTTAATGATATTGTCAAGGTATGTGATGGTATCATCTTTGATGTAGACTTGTTCGTATTGTTGTTGCTCATTCTCCTTTGCCTCGTAGATATGTTGTGGTCTAAATTCAAGTGGTCGAGATTCTACTCCCTTTCCTTCCTAAGAAAGGGGTGTGTGTGAATGGATAGTACCTCCCTCGATATCTTCAGTAACATCTGAAAAAATACCCCATTCATATTCATTAGAATCAGTTTCAGAAAGTACTATCCCAAAGTCTCTCACTGCTTCTAACAAGTACGTTGTAGGGTAAGAAAAGATCTCTGAGAATTGATACCAGTTTTGTAGCTTTTTCTAACTTAGAAAAGGAGCCTACCTATACCCTTTGCATTTTTTCATACATTGTTTCTCCTTGGGAGTAGGAATTTCTTCGGGTGGTGGCTCTAGCTTGGTTTGAACAGGTTCTCGCACATGATGCACTTTCTTATAAGATGCTTCTTCCCTTTTAATGGCCAGTTCTTCTTGTCATTGCTCTTTTTCCTGGTGTTCTTGCTCTTTCCTTGTTGTTTCTGTTGCTTGGTGTAGTGCCTCTTGCCATAAGTTTTCATTATATTTCTTCTTTTCTCTCCACTGAGGTTTCTTATACTTATTTTGTTTTTGTCTATCCCAGTCCTATTTTATCTTGTGAAAATTGTGAAGGAGGTTGTAGAGGTTCTATAATGCCTTCCTGATGCTTGCCTATAAGTCCTTTGCCATTGTATCCCATCTGTTGCATGATCTAGAATCATTTTCCATATTGTTGTGTTGGTATGGCCATCTCTAGGGTAGCATCTTTGACTTCTTCTTCATCCGTGTATAGCCAACTAAAGATGTCCTTCTCTTCTGATTCATTTGCTAGTGTGCCCACTTGGATAAATTTGTCATCAAATTTGGTGATGGGTTGTGTTGCTTGATGTGTTGATGCAGAAGGTTGTCCATAAGATTTTGGTGATGTTGGCAATTTTGATAGACACATGGGTTCAAAAGAGTATTCCCCCATGCCTTGATCTTTGATTTTCATCTTTTGTTTGAAGTCTATAGATAAAGACTTGAGTTTTTCTTGATGATGATCGAATGCTGAGGGAGTTTGGGCCTCCCTGTTGTGTGGAACTAGGTTGTCTTGAGCTGCCCCCATATCATTGCAATGCTGAAAAAGGGTTATTATTGATAGATATGGAAATTTCATGTCCATTGTACGGGAACTTGATACACTGATGGTATGTCGAAGGCACCACTTGCATTTCATGTATCCAAGGATGACCCAATATAATATTGTATGTTAAGTCTATGTCTAAGACTTGGTACATAGTGTCCTTTTGTATTGGTCCTACCTGAATAGGTAGGGATGACCTTTCTTCATCATCATAGACCTTGATGGTGATTTTCTTGTGTGGATCAATAGACTGCTCAGAGAATTCCAATGCACAGATAAGCTTTAAAGTACAAATATTGAGACCATCTCCTCCATCTATTAACACTATTTTAACTCGATATTTATAGACTAAGAATTCTATATGGACCAGAGTGTTATACAGATGATTCAAGGAGACATTATCGTGTTCAGAAAAGGTAAGTTTATGAGGCTTTGTCATATGAGCCACCATGGCTTGGAATCTATCAATGTCCAGATCTTTAGGAACATTTGTTTCGAAAAGTGCTTGCTCTAAGATGTCCTTATGTTTTGGCAGGAGTTTGAGTAATTCGAGTATGGATATTTGAGCGAGAGTTCTCCGCAGTTGATCAACCAAATTATATTGAGTCTTGGGGATAGTTGTGGATGTGGATGTATTCTCTTTCAAGATGTATTTTTGTGCTCTGGTAGTCACATTTATCGATGCATGTTCTTGCTTGTCCTTGATTTTTTATGACATTTATTTGGTTGTCATCTGTTGATATGTGATTGATGGTGTTATTGTACAGGTGATTTATACGAGCTCCTCTGATATCGCTTGATGTTGAAGCTTCTCCCTTGTTGTAATTCGGAAGAGGATTTTTAAAGGCGTCATGGTCACCATTTGTTTTGAGACCATCAATTGTTAAATCGCCTCTATCGATCATGTCCTGAATGATGTTCTTAAGCCTCATACAATCATTTGTGTGATGTCCTTTGTTTTGATGAAAATCATAGAAATGCAAGTCATTCCACCAAGGTCATTTGACCTAGGGTTCAAAGTTGTTTACGGTTGGCAATGTGATGATCTTATTCGCCAAGAGTTCTCGAAATTCTGATTCTAAGGTTTGCCCTAATGGTGTGTAGATGCGCCTAAATGGGAAAGCGTTAGTGTTACCTCTTTGGTTTGCATTATTCCCTCGATTAGTGTTGTTGCCTTGGTTATTGTTGTTAGTGTTGTTTCCTTGGTTATTGTTGTTGGTGTTGTTGCCTTGGTTATTATTGTTGGTGTTTGAAATTGAAGGTCCTTGATTGGTATTTTGTGGATAAGTGCTAGTGCCTTGATCAACACTTTTTTTATTTTTGTTAGATGGTGGGTTCCCTGATAAAGCCAACACTAGTTGTTTGGGCTTCACATTATTAGCATCAATTACCCCATCATTAACAACGTTTTTGTTCCTTGTCCAAAATCTGGATTTGTCTAAAGTGTTGTTGTTGTTTGGATTGTTAAAGGGGTTAGTGTTTGACGAGTTAACTCCTTCCTTAAAGAACTTCAATGTTCCTTTCTTGATGCAGGCTTCCTCCACTTGGATTTCATTTTCTATCAACTTGGAAAAAGATGGTATGCATTGGAGCTTGAGTTGATAACTCATCTCACTATTTATATTATCGATAAATATCTCCATCTTTTCCTTTTCAGGCATGTCTCGAGGATATCTCAAAACCATGCGTCTCCACCGCTGAAGAAACACCATGAATGTTTTATTGTTCCTTTGTTTGGTGTTACATACATCCAACATGGTGATTGTGTGTTGAATGTTATAGGAGTATTCTGTGATAAATTTGTTTACCAACTCATCAAATGATTTGATGGTGTTAGGATTCCCACAGATACTGAGAGGGGGGGGTGAATCAGTATCTAACCGGTGAATTGAATTTCTTATCTTAAAACATGTAGAACATATTATAACAGTGTACCGGTATGCAAGAAATAATGCAATAAACAGAATTAAAAGCAACCACATGAAAAACACACCATAACACAATGTTTTAATGAGGAAACCCGGTGTGGGAAAAACCTTGGTGGGATTTGTGACCCACAATATTCACTTACTGGCCAATAAGAGAATATTACTTACAAGAGGGGCCTGCACATGCAGGAAGGCTAGCTGCCTTGAGCTCACTGCTCAATGAGAAGTCTCACTGACTTACAAAAATAGATTATACAAATCCAGTGTCTTGTACTGCTTCAAAATAGCATCTATAATGCCAGATCCAATACCAATTTCTGCTCTACTTCTTACATAAACCCTTAACCTATAATTCACATAATAGGTCTACCTTATTTCACCTAAATATATTCCTCTTACTTTTCTTACAAATGTTCTATAATGATCTCTCTTATATAAGAGTCATTTTACAATGATGCCAAGTCGTCTTACAAAGATTTTACAAATAATAAACAAAATATAATATAACAAAAATCCTGTCGGCCTCTGTGTCGGTATGCTTCCTTTCTCTGTCGGTGTCGGTGGTCTGAGTGTCGGTGTAGAGTCTGATCTTGCTAGTGTCGGTGTAATGCCTTGCCAGTGCCATAGGATTGTAAGGTTGCCATCAATGACAAAACCTTCAATCACCTAAAATGTCTCATTCGAGTGTGCATATGCCAACAATCTCCCCCTTTGGCATTGATGGCAACACTCATGAGAAAATTCAAAAGTGTATCCAAAACTTGTAATCCAAAAATATGTTACCAAAAATATAAGAGCTCCCCCTAAGTAGATAAGTCTTCTATCGGTTATTTTCTCATACTACTACTCCCCCTTTGGCATCAATGACAAAGGTTGTCAAGATGTCAGTAAAGTTGTAGTCTCAACCTTGTAACTAGGTGGTTACAATTTGAAAAAGATCTCCCAAAATTAAGTTTATACTTTCGATAAACTTCTTGTTGTCCTTTATTGTTGTCTCTATTCTTTGAACTATACCGGTGAGGTGTTGCATATGCTTTGTCGGTGTTCTCTGTCCCTGTACTAATGCCTCAGATATTTCTTTCCATAATGATGTTAGATAGTCCAATCTTGGACTTAGTCTTAGTCTCAAATTCTTTGCCTTATTTACTATTCTCTCCTTTTCTCTTTCTAACTTAAGTAATTCTTCCTCAAAATTGGTTATCCTTTGTTCAAAAACTGATAATGTATTAGGTGAGTTAACAAAATTGTCTACAAGTTTATTGATTTCATCTTGTACCTTGCTCATTTTCTTATCTATGTCTAGTATCAAAAAGTTTGTCGTGCAAGTATCTTTGTACAGAGTTTTAAATTCCTTCAATAAGTTACATAGTTCTGGTAGAAGTGTGTCAAATTCCCTAGTACACTTCTTTATCTGATCTTCTAAGAATTTTTGCTTTTCAATTTCTAACTTATCTTTCAATGCCTCTTCCTTTATTTGCTCAACAGTCATTGTGTTCTCAGTGATGTATTTCGACAAAGTGTCAAGTTGGCTTAAAGAATCCTTATTGTCTATGTTACAGTTAGGAGCTATTGTCTTCAAAATTGGGATTGTGTCATCTATAGCTTTATAAGCTTGTGAACTACAATATGTTATACTTTTGATGGAGTCCAAATGTACTTCAGTTACATTTGTTGATTTGTAACCTGTTGAGGAGGAACCAACATTCTGAATTCTGCCGGTGGAGGAAGTAACCAAGCTTGTAGTGACCTTTGGTAGGTCAGTCTGTGTTTCCATTTCCTTAAGAAATGGTTTTTGATCTTCTCCTGTTGCTGGTGGCACTGTTTCCATGTGAATCTGTTCCTGTTCCGGAGCCTATTGCTCTGCTTGTCTCTCTGTTTGTTGCTCTGTTTTAGTCTCAATCTGAGTCTCTACCTGTTGCTCTGTGTTATCAACTTCAACTTTTCTTTCAGTATTGTCAATGTGGTCAGTTGTCGGTGGCTCACTAGCCATATCTGTCTTGTCAGTTGTGTCTTTGTCTATCATAATGTTGACCTTTTGTGTATCAACATCAACTGTGTATAGTACTTCAGGATTAGGATTTGTATCCTCTATGTCCATACTCTCATCTGCCGGTTGATCTTCAGTAGTTGTTACCGATGATGTAATTTGAGGTAGTGGGAGTAAGTTGTCTTTTACTTTGATGCTCGGAGGTCCACCAACCTTTCCTTTTCCTTTGTCCTTCTCCTTCTGGTATACCTTTAATGGTTTGGGGTTCTTGTACTCTTCCTATTTTTCTTTCTCAACAAGGAATATGTCCCATGCATTTTCTGTTTCCTCTGTTACTTCATTCACTCTTCCAACCACTAATGCAATATGTCGATGTGCAATAGAGAATACTGACCGGTTGGCTTCTGCAATTAAGTCATCTATCTCCTTAGGTGAGTTTACTGGATAAACAACAAGTAACTTTT
This sequence comes from Cryptomeria japonica, assembly GCF_030272615.1. Taxonomy (NCBI): domain Eukaryota; kingdom Viridiplantae; phylum Streptophyta; class Pinopsida; order Cupressales; family Cupressaceae; genus Cryptomeria; species Cryptomeria japonica. Next base: position 173,449,268 of record NC_081410.1, on the reverse strand, counting down.
CAATTTTGATTTTCTTATCAAGCTCTACAATAGCTTGTCTTCTTGCTTCCAGTCTTTTGAACAATTCATCTGGTAGTTCATCTACAACTTCCATCAAAAACTTCTTATAGATATCCAGGTGTAAAATAACATTGTTTTCAACTTGTTCTTTTTCATCTACTGACAGTGTATCATAGACCTTTCCTATGTTCTTGAGTTTCCCTTCCTCTATGATTTCATTTAGCAATTTGTCAAGAGGGGCCATGTTTTGTTTAGTCTTCTTCTTCTTTGGGGTCAACTTTTTCTTTGGTGTTGTCTTTCTAACCGGAGATCTCACTGCCTGTTGTTTTTGTCTAGTCCTTCTAGGCGAGGGTGTGGATGCCGGTGAAGGATCCCTTTTCCTTACAACTCTTTTGAAAGTTGCAGGCATGTCACTCTCCGAAGAAGTAGCTACCGGTGATAGGTGAGTCTTAGGCTGTAGAGTTCCTAACTCATCCTCAGTGATACCGATTTGTTTCAGTACATCTTTTTTAATAGCCTTAGCCTGTCTAGAACCTCTTCTCACAACTACTTCAACCTTTTTCACTCTCTTCTTAGATTGAATTTGACTTTCTATGGTCTCAGCACTACCAAATACTTCTTCCTTTGGTTTATTTGGTACTTCGAGAAGTGCTTTAGCATAAGTCTCAATTATATGATCATCGGTCTCATAACCCATCTCTGTTACCCAAATTGTTCTTGGGATGACTGCTTCCATCCAAATCTCATCCTTTTTTATCACAAAACATATTTCATCCTTGTATTTGTTGACAATATTCTATTATAGTCTGATTCTTTTCTTCATCCTAACCTTTAGTGCTTGAAAATAGTCATGAATATTATTTTCTTTGTTTTCACCCATATTGTTGAATAGGTCTGTTAACTATTTTCCTACCGGTATATCAAATCTAAGGTTCTTATTGCCTATACCGAGAACCTGTTTGGTTATGTGTAGCATCAAGCATACAAGTAGATTTCCAAATCTAAAAGTTTCTTTCTTATTGGTGCAGGAGCACCCATGGTGTAAGAATAATATATGGTCAAAGTCATCATTTGAAATATAATTGATATTTGAAGGTCATTTATAATGTATTTGAATCCATTTGGAAAGATTCGTAAGGCTTGGAAGCCTAAAAATGTAAGCAAGTCCTGATTATGTCCTAGTTGTCCATATAGGCCCTTATAGGTCAAGATGGTCAAAATTGTATAAAAGGCCATGAGAAGGCTATAAAGTATGTAAAAGGTATTAAATAGATTATTTGGACATGTTTATGGGGTTTTTAAAATTTGGAGATTCATTAGGAAAAAGTGTCAAAGTTGCAAGAAAATTGCAAAAGTGCAACATTTGCAAAAATGTAAAAGTGCGAAAATTGCACATAAAGTTGTAAAAAGGAAGATGAAGGGTCATAAAGGTAGTTGGATGGTTTATAACTACCAAAGAGTCTATAAATATGTTGTATTGGTCGAACCAAATCATTATTGGAAGCATAGAGAAGAAAGGAGAACATTTTGGATACATTTTTGTGCATTCTACTATTGTTGTTTTGGTTGGCTTTCCAGTTTTTGTGTTGGTTCCAGGCCTTGTACGACCATGTATGGCCTGGAAACCTTTGTATATGTATAATGGATAGTTATATATTTTAATTACCTTTCTTTTCCTTTTGGTTTGGAGTTATTATGTTTAGAAATGAAGAAGATATGGAAGTTTTGGTGAAAGTTGTTAATTGCAGATTTGATACTTCCTGAGAATAGTCACATTGCAGCATATGGTATGAACTCATATGAGATTATTAAGACCTCTAAATAGACTCATTGTAAATATATGTGAATCATCTTTCTTTTCCCTTTGGTTTGAGGCATTTTTGTTTCTATTTGTGAAAGTTATGAAGATTTTTGTAAAAACTGATTTTAAACTGTCTTAAATGGAGTTGCTGGAAAGGGTTTGTACTTATCTTGTGATTTCACCATTGGAAAAATTAATGACTTGAATATTATGAAATTAGACTCAGAGGGATTTCATTTTAGTATGGTATTGTTTTAGTTTGGTTAAGAATTTGTTGTGAAATATGATGCCCTAGCAGGCAGCAAGCATACATTTTCCAGATTTATGACAATCAAAATTGATCTCGGTGCAGAGATGATTACTTTTTATTGCACCGTTGGATCTTTATGAATTGTGGATATGTTATTTATAATACATTTATTCAAGGTCTGACCAAAGGGATTGAGATTTTTAATTCTTGTTAAAAAGTTATAGACCTCTGTGTATAGGTCTATCCAAAGGGGCAGCAAGTTGGCAAGTTTGATACCTAGATTAAGTTTTCTTGATTGATTGATTGTTGAAGAATGATGAAATATGCCTCTAATGAATTGTTATCATGATTAAAATATGGATGGATCGACATGATCCTAGAGCTATGATTGGTTCTACATGATTCTCTGCATCACTTATCCTTCTTGATTTTGCCTAAGTTATCAATCAACTCATCTTTTAACCATTCACATACATCAATTTTTACATTGTCTTTAACCATGTCATAAGCACTCTTAATGCATAAACTGGAAACTGAGTTAAGTCTGTTTGCATGAGTTTCTTTGTACCCTAAAATCATGCTAACAAATCTCACATTTATATCGGTCACATCATTAACGCTCAGAGACCTTCTGTCTGATGTTGCACCAGTTAAGTTTATTACTAGGTCATTGGAGACCTTCTTAGTCTTGTCTGGTATGTTACCGGTGGAAGGTAACCCTGTTACTGCTTTCACAGCTTCCTTTGTAATTTTGTGAACTGAATCAAGCCAAAAGAATGAACCATGTACCCTGCTTAAAACTATCCTAATCACTTCCTTGGGAAATTCAGGAATGCAGAGGATTTCAGTGAATCATAGGGTTTCAACAACTTTATGTTCAGGTTTTACATTTCCAAAATTGTCACACATAATAGTTTTATACATGTTTTTAATTTCTTCATATCCTAATTCCTCTATGTTGCAATGAATGTATATTCTAGGATCTTCTGCAAAAATAACTCCTTTTGGAATTTGGGAAAAAGTACCTACATTGTCATCTTTCTTAGTTACCTCAGGAATGAGCTGAAATACGAGCCTAGGGCATTTTATAACCTCGACTATTGTAGGGTTTGCTATGAATTCAGGTGCAAAGGAGGATGCCATGAAGATAAATACCTTTTTCTGCCTTTGGATGGATTGATTGCTGAAGTTCTTTGCCTCTTTGCTCAAAATGCCTTAGCTCTGCAAATTTCACGCTCTTCGAATGTTTGAAATCTCAGTGAAATGAAATGGAGCCAAAACCACAAATTTATAATGTTTATTTGCCATCTACCACATTTAATGTATGTCGGTTAAGTAGTCACTTAACATTGTCTTATGGTATAGAAGTAATTTCCAACTTCTCACCATTAACCGAGGGAATTATAACATATGTCTCATTTGATTGCCAAACCCTCAAGAAAATTTTCTTCAATTTGATGAAGAGCTTCCTGTCGGTGGAGTATTACTCTATCCTGCCAGTGAAGCACTACTTTGTCCTGCCGGTGGAGTGTTGATAGGTTCTACCGGTGGAGGAGTATTCCCAACAATATTTAGGTCTGACTTTCTAATCCATTGTTTTGAAAATTCTTGCTTAACCTCTTCAACTTTTTCTTTTCCTTTCAAACTAGAATTTTTGTTGTCTGTCGGTGATCCTTTACTTCTACAGAATTTTGCAATATGCCTAATCTTGTTACATGCATAACAAGTCGCATTATTTTTCTGAATAGCTTTTCCATTACCTATGTCGGTTTGTGTTTTACATTGATTATATAGGTGTCCAAATTTTCCACAAACATAACATCCCAAATTCATTTTGCAATTTTCAAAGTTGTGACCAACTTTGTTGCATTTTGAACATTGACTAGTGGGTGTGTTGATATTTTGATAATTTCTAGATCTACATTCATTTACTCTATGACCATACTTGTTACAGTTAAAGCATTTTCCATTGAATTTATAAGCATTAGGTTGTCTTACCGGTTTGCTATGATCCTGAGTGTCTTTGACCAACTTCAAAGCCAATTCCAGAAGTGTCACCTTTAATTTTTTGATTCTTTAGCAAGTTACCAAGTTCTTCTGAGCTTTTCTTGAATTTCTCTTTATGTTGATTTGCAGTATCTAGTTCTCTTTCTAAGACTTATTTCTGCCTCATCAATTCATTTGAGTCATTCTGAGTGTGCATCAGATCTGTCTTCAACAAATCATTTTCATAGCTAAGTCTTGTGTTTTCATTTGCAGCATCACTTAGTCTTCTGGTCAAATCTTCTTCATTCTTCTTTCTATCTTCAATTTCTTTACAAAATCTCATAGTCATATCCTGCATCTCATTCTTTGTTGTCATATTCTCTTGTTTCAGCTTGTTTATCATATCATTAAGAGTTTCTTTTTCATCATTCTCATTTTGCATCTTTTCACAAAGTTATCTTCTCTTCTTTCTTGAAATAGTAAGATTTTCTTGAAGTGCTTGAATAATATCCTGGGCGGCCTTTAGATCATCTTCTAATTTGATGTTTTTCAATTTCTCTACATCATAGTCTGAGAGAGTTGCTTCTAGTTGCTTCATCAGATTTTCCATCTCTATCGGTGTGAAGATCTTCCTCAAGTTGTTAGGCTTTTGAAAATAGAGGACCAAGCTCTGATACCAATTGTTAGGATTCCCACAGATACTGAGAGGGGGGGGGTCAATCAGTATCTAACCGGTGAATTGAATTTCTTAACTTAAAACATGTAGAACATATTATAACAGTGTACCGGTATGCAAGAAATAATGCAATAAACAGAATTAAAAGCAACCACATGAAAAACCCACCATAACACAATGTTTTAACGAGGAAACCTGGTGTTGGAAAAACCTCGGTGGGATTTGTGACCCACAATATTCACTTACTGGCCAATAAGAGAATATTACTTACAAGAGGGGTCTGCACATGCAGGAAGACCAACTTCCTAGAGCTCACTGCTCAATGGGAAGTCTCACTGACTTACAAAAATGGATTATACAAATCCAGTGTCTTGTGCTGCTTCAAAATAGCATCTATAATACCAGATCCAGTACCGGTTTCTGCTCTTCTTCTTACATAAACCCTTAACCTATAATTCGCATAATAGGTCTACCTTATTTCGCCTGAATATATTCCTCTTACTTTTCTTACAAATTTTCTATAATGATCTCTCTTATATAAGAGTCATTTTACAATTATGCCAAGTCCGCTTACAAAGATTTTACAAATAATAAACAAAATATAATATAACAAAAATCATGTTGGCCTCTGTGTCGGTATGCTTCCTTTCTCTATCGGTGCCAGTGGTCTGAGTGTCAGTGTAGAGTCTGATCTTGCTAGTGCCGGTGTAATGCCTTGCCGGTGCCATAGGATTGTAAGGTTTCCATCAATGACAAAACCTTCAATCACCTACAATGTCTCATTGGAGTGTGCATATGCCAACAAATGGGAGGTGTTATTTTGGACAACCACTCTATGGTTTGCCCTCCCAAACTTTGTGGGCATAGTCTCATTAAGTGTCATCGTGAGAAAACTCTAGGCTTATAGTACAAAATTCCCGAACATGATCACGGGGATCACTTTTACCATTGTACTCGTCATACTTTTGTATATCTGAATTTGGGGGAAAAGGCACCATGTTCAATCTCCTGTCAAAAGGATAAGGACAAATCTCGTCCAAGGAGTATCATACCATGGTTCCTTGTTGCATGTCTTGCATTTGTCTTTGCAGCATTTGGATTTGTTGTGTAAGAGAAACCATGGTTGCATTTTTAATTCAAGGGAGAGCGTACTCTCTCTCATTAAGATTGTCCCGATTGCAGGCATGGTTGTGTTTATGGGTGTTGTTTTGCTCGTGTATGTTTTCCGGGTCATGTGTTTCTTCTTCTCTTTGTTGGTCTTGATAGGCATAATTTCTAGACCTTGTTCTTAGAATTATTTCATCTATATTCCTTAAGTTTTCAGTATCGAAATCTTGAGGAAGTCTAGCTCCTTTGCTAGTTAGCATGAGTAGATATTTTTCCTTGTTTTCTTCAATAAGTTTTTCCATGAGTTTTTGGAATGATGTGTTTTCTTGAGACTCTTGGAGAATTTCCTCAGTGATCTTTGTTTCGCCCATATTGGCATACTCATAAAAAGGATTGGATAATCTTCTACCCATACTTGATTCTAGTTGTGATTCCCTTTGTTTGTTTCTCTAAGATCGAGTGACAACGGGCATTTAGTAAATTTCTACCGTGATGAATTCTTCATCTTCTATGGGAGTTCTAGGTGGTGTTGGTGGTTCAGGTCGAGCTTCATTATAAGTGATACATAACTGTGGGAATAAAGTGGGGTTGATCCTTCCTCCATGATTTAGGTGTTGGTTGAATGCCGCTTTCTAAATATAAGCTCTACTTCTTAAAGGTTCCTTGTCAAACTCATTTGTTTTGCCTTGGATATACAATCGCATGTGACGCAAGAATATGCGATTTGATGCAAAGAGTTGTCGATTGATGTAGAGAAACTTATTCCTTTTTGCAAGTGCCTTAGAAATAGGTTGTCTCTTCTTCAACTTAGTGTTGTGATGAAGACTTGTTCTTCTCAAAATATGAGGAGTGGTCATACACGAATGATCAAAGGTTTGACGTTGATGTTGGATTTGGATACTTCGTTTAAATACTCAAGTTTACTTTATCAAGTAGAGGTTTAGTTAGATGCACCTCTACGACAAAGTGTGTCAAATGATATGGATAAAAAGTTTCTCTATATGGAAACTTGATTTGACAACTTAAGATTAAACTTAGAATGTTGTTTTGATAGAAATTCATTGGATGGTGAAACCTTGATCAATGTTATGATATTGCCTGGTTTTGTTAGATGAAGTCTTATCTCGAGCTAATTTAGGATTCAAAATTTTTTCTCTAAGGATGCCTTGTTGATTTTGAAATTTTTTTCTTTGATAATTTGATTCAGATTTTGACTGTTGAGTTTGACAAAAGACCTAAAAGGGTAGTCAAGACTGTTGATGATTTTTTCCCGAAATGCCTGATTTGCTCTTTGTTTTTCTTGGTTTTTAATATGTGCTAAGACAGAGACTCGATGTGCTAATGAATGTTCCAGATGCACCACAGAAGATTCTCTATGCGCTAAGGTGCCTTTCCCATGCATTGTTTTAGAATATTTGAAACTCACTTGGCTGGAAGAGTCACGTGCTAATATGTCCTTGATACGCGCTACTGTTTGAGCTGAAAGCGCTCATCTATGCCTTTGATGTGCTAAGCTGATGTTTAAATGTGCTAGGCTGGTGCCAAAAAACGCTATTGAAAGTTTTTCTTATATGATACTGGTTATGCACTAATATGATTGTTGAAAGAGCTATGTTTTGGTTGAAATGCGCCATAGAATGGTTGACACGTGCTAGGAATTTGCTCCTACGTGCTAAGTTGCCCTGATTTCTTTGCTTCTGTCATTTTTTGGATTTTTAACACTTGTGTTTTGGATGGATAATTTTCTGAAAAATAAATTGTAAACACGACATGAAAGAGTTAACAAATTTTTCCTATGTTAGACAAGTAGTGTATATTCTATGAGGATGTGTTCAAATCCCCGATGTTTTCACTAGTTTAGATAACATGTAATACAAATCAAGTAGACTCTTTATTCAATGGTCATTAGCAATATCATAGCCCACTAGTATCAATACTCTGTTAGCTCAAACAACTATGTCACCCCTTAGGGGGCGCCCATTTTTTGCCTTTTGTCAGAAATTAACCCAAAGTGAATTACTTCACAATTGAGTAGTTATCTTGGGAGATATATGGTGAGTTATCTTTGGGGTAGATTATTCCCCACCCTTGAACTATGATGTTGAAAATGTTTGGATACTGACTCGGCTCAAATTTTCTAGTTCTAAGGTTCTTAATCAGTCTTTTGTTCGGTCTTCAGTGATAAACTCGCTCGGGAGGCTTCCCAACCTTTAGAGCAAAGGCTTTACATATCTTAAAGATACCGGGGGAAGACTAATCACTAAGCAAAACCGTTGAAGGGGACTTTTGACATCTTCCACATTTGATTATAGTGGGTTGGAACACTTGGTAATAAAGTCGTTTCCCACTTAGGTCGTTCCCCTCTCACCAACCATTAATGTCATTCTAAGAGTAACTTGGGAGGGCAGGCCTGCTAAAGGATTTAAATGCTTGAAGGAAAGCATAAGAGTGGTTTGGCTTTTTGGTCACCTAGTTAAGGGGAGAGCATGTACCTTCCACTTTTGAGACAAAGCAAACAAGTTCTTTTTATCCTTTCAAAGCAATGATTTTCTAACTTCTACTTGGAGATTTTGCTCCAAAAAGCATGGTGTTCTTTTTAACTCTTCATAGAAATGTTTTTCTATCTAAGAAAATGAAATCCTAGTCAACAAAATAAATCACGATATTGAGTGAAAATTTCCTTCCTTTTGCATAAAATTAAGATGAGGTTCTTTTTATCCTTTGCAAAATTTGAGTTCATTTTTTATGCACCAAAGGAAGATGAAGTTCTTTTACCTTTTGCAAACTGAAAATTAAATTTTCTTGCCCTTTTCAAACCCAAATTTGAAGTATTTTGCCTAACTTTTAAGAATGAAAAGTTTGTTTTGATGTTCTTTTTATCCAACAATGAAGTTATTTTTAAAACCCAAAGGAAGATATGAATTTTAAACCCAAAAGACAAGTGAGATTCTTTTCAATTTTAAAGAAAGTGAATTCTTTTATCTAACTAAAAAGTTAGAAAGAATTAAAATTTCTATTTCAACTTATTCTAAACCTGCAAAAAATGGTTAGTTACCTGCAAGAAGAAAGTTAGTGAAAACTAGAATCTAAGGTGGGCTTACACAAGCCTAAATATTTTCCTCTCGGATATAGTTTTGTCCTTTTCTCTATCAGAGTCATGCGCTAGACTACGACATGGGTGCGCTACAAAAAGTTGCTGATACACTAATGAAAGGTCCCACCGTGCTACACTGGTTACTGAATGCGCTACGTTGTTGTTCCAATATGCAGAATAAAAACCATAATGTTATGCGCTAACAGAAAGTCTATATGCGTAAGGGAATGGGTCTGATGTGCTAAACAGTGCACCAAAAGCGCTAGTGTTTTCTCTGAATGCGCTAATGAAAGGTCCCCATGCGCTAAAACAAATTTTCCGCGTTTTTGCAATCTTGTTCCTGCATTAAAAACGATATGATTTATGGGGTCGAGCCCCATGGTGGGCACCGAAAATGTGTGCGAGAAATGAGGGCGACATAAATGTGAAAGTCGAGTTTCAAAGGGTCAACACACCAATGAGACTCTTGGTGCAAGTTATAGGAGCTATATTGAATAGCTCAACTTCCCAAGGGGTGTCCCATTGTTCTCTATCTCACAGGATTCCTAGGGTCTCACTCTTGCTTTTAGATCACTGAGCAAAGTGGCTTAGGAATGACAACTCCAAGAATGAGTGATGTTTGTTTATAAGCATGAATGCATTCCTACAACATGTATGATATTGAAACTAGAATTATTTAAAGTAGTATGAATATGATGCTATGATAAAGATTAGTAATCTTATCCTAACAAGATATACTAGTCCAACATGGATATGCTATGATATTGAAAATGCTTCTAAATTCTTAGTGTGATTTAACAAAGAGAGGCTAGATGCTTAGTAAAATGAATATAAGTTAGATGCATAAAGCTTGGATATGAAATGAGAGGATGAGAGCTCTATTTATAGGAAAAATAGGGCAATGGATGGTCAAAATTGGACAATCTTAACAAGGGTCAGGATTGAAAGTTAATCAATCCATGTTCACAATTCTCACCAATGAAATGGTGACAATTGTCAACGGGAGGTTTCTTGAGAGGAGATGAAAGAAGCATTAAATGTTTGAGAAGACATGAAGGTTATCTTAGGAGGTAAAGGTTAAGGTTAGACTAGGGTTATCCATTGGATAAAACTTTTACCCAACGGGTAAACTCTTGTGCAACGGTTAAAGGGATAACCAAGGTTAAAGCCATGAATGCTTGATGAGACCCTTGGGTTAGATGAAGGTTGAGTTAGAGAGAAAGTCTCTAACCATGAAGAGATAGGTGAGTTAACCATTAATGGTTATGTAAGAGCCTTAAATGGTTTGGAAGACTTTGAGGGTTAACTTGTTGAGGACATAAAGCCTTTAATGATTTTCAAAGACTTTGGAGACTTTGAGAAGTGACTTCTCTTTGCTTAGGATTGTGACAATATTTAGCAGATGGATTAGGCTAAATTGGAAGCGATTAGAAGAATCTAGAAGGGGTTAAAGAGGCAAGTGGGAGATGTAGGAAAATGCAAGTGGATAGAGGGAATAAATTATTTTATTTCAATTAAATAGATGCAACTTGCATAAATACAAGTGGGAGATTTTAAATAAATAAATTAGATTTGTTTACTTGGAAGGATCAATTTAATTAAATGCAAATTTAATTAAAAAGGGGAAAGGGGAATTAATTAAATAAAGTGATTTTATTTAATTAAAGGTTAGAAAAGGCTTAGGTGAATTTAATTAAATAAATCGAGTAATTTATTTAATCAAATAGATGAATATAAAAAAATTAATTAAATAGAATTTAATTAATAAGGGGAATAAGATTAAAATAAATATTAAATATTCACTTAGGAAAGTGGTCATATTTATACGTCTACACCTAGATTCTCAGGGAAGAATGCAATCACTGGCGAAGACCACATTATATCTTTTCAGAATGTGATGGATAATTTGAGATAGAACATGAAGATGTATTAATGAAGATGTTCATGCAGTCTCTTACTGATGATGCCAGAGAATGGTGCAGAATCCTACCTGATTTATCCATTAGATCTTTTCAAGATTTTAAGAGGATGTTCAAAGATCAATACGGTGACCACTCACACCCTAACTTTTCCTTGCATGAGCTGACTAATATTAGAAAAAAATATAATAAGGAAGTGTCATATTTCAACAATAGGTTCATTAAACTGCTCAATAAGATACCTCCTCTATTAAAACCCACTAATCATATGTGCATGGTCTTTACTATGATACCTTTGACCCTAAAATCGGTTATGAACTAAGATCCAATAATCCTCCAACTCGAGGAACAACATTTAAAGCTACACAAACCATAGAAAATAACAAAAAGGCTTCTGGTAAAGCAACCAGAAGGGATGATGTTAGAATTCTACAAAACCCTAAAGGGTATCATAACAAGCAACCCAAGGAAGAAGACAAAATGGATAAGGTCATGAGTGCCCTTAAGAATTTAAATTACAAGATTGCAAAAAATGAGAAGGGGTCACCTCATGACATGCCTAATTATTATAGACATGACAGACCAAGGCTCCATGATATACCTTATAATACTAATTGGAAGGATGACAGACCGTAGAATAATCATCAGAGATCAACAAATAATAAAGAAACTCCCGATCCATTGAAGAATCGAGGACTGCATTTTGTAGAGGAAAATCCTTGGTGTACTATGTGCAGTTTACCACACTCCCAAACTCATTGTGACATTGCCAGAGCAATAGATAAAGATGAAGTTTATGCTAGCTGCAGGGAGGATGGTTTCAAGCCTAACTATATGGTTAATATGTTGTCACTTTATAACAATGATGCAATATATGCTTCCTCTGAGGAAGATGGATCAAAATTTGATGTGGACAATCAGCGGCGATGTAGTAAAGGAGAGCATCAAGAGATCTTCTCTGATGATGATGACACAAGTGAGTATAGGGTGAATGCTTCTCATGATCAGCCTATGGATGTAAACTTGAGGAGGCCAACTGAAGAAGAGATTAAAGAACTCACTATGGCTACCATTTCTTAGGTCAAGAGTGATTATAATCTGAGGTCAAAGGGTGCTACACCTGGTAAAGGAAGACCCGGTGGACTTTTTATGAAGGAAAATCAATCAAAACCAAAAGTTAAATCAACTGCACCAAATGTTGAAGATAAGGGTAAGAGTTCAAAGACTCCTCTAGTGCAACAATATTTCCCTAAAGTTAATCCCAGGGGGAAGAAGTTGGACAAAGGAGTTGCTGCAGAAGCCCTTCAGATCTAGCATGCAGTCGTTGATAAAGAAATGCAACCAAAAGAAATGTCCTACATGGATTCTATTCTGGGTATTCCTTGTACTCCTTTATTTGATATAGTGCATACTTTGTCTCAAATGAAAGTGTCAGTCCCTTTAGAAATGATGAAAATACAAGATCATAGGGATAATGTTGTAAGGAAGTTAAGTAGCAGAGCAACTTCCTACACTAACCTTGAGAGGAGGGTAATGCAAAAACTTTTACAAATCATCATGATAGTTACATAAAACAAAAATAGATATAATAACATTCAAACCATAACACAGTGATTTACATGGGAAAAACCCTTTCGGGAGAAAAACCCTTTCGGGAGAAAAACCCCATACTCCAAAAGTTGCCCAATAAATTATTCAGCAAAAAAAAATAGATTACAATATACTTGCAAAGAAAGCTCTTCGTAGGAGTACCACTAATAAGAGATTCAGAGGTAACTCAATAGCCATAAGACTCTTACACACAACCTCTATCTCACACACCTCATATATAAGAGATACAATACAAGAAACCACCAAACAGTTTTACAAAACCATGGGCTAAAACCACCCAATAAGGTGTAGCTGACCTTATCTCCCTTCTAGAAGCCCTATGACATGTCCCTCCCTTTTTACAACTTATTTATGTGTCCGATGTATTTTATATTTTCTATTTCAGGAGTACAAACTTTCAGAGGCCATAACTTGAGAACCGTGTGTCCTATTGTTGAACCATTTGAAGCACCAAAAAGCTTACAAAGTGCTCTATTGCCTCGTAAACCGCAATTTTATTTACACTCACTTTTCAGGGCATTTCATGGCCTCTAAAGTCCTCAAAATAAAATTTAAACCTTTCATTGGACCACTCCAAAACAGAAAATTTAATATCTTCAAAACTAGTTGTGATCTTGCAAACGTAACTTTATCGGAATGCTTATCTAGCCAACCAGAAGTTTCAGGGAGAATTTTGAACCATTTCGTGCTCAAGTGAAAACTTACTATAAATAGTAAGCTCATGTAAATGCAAGGTTGAGACTCCATTTTCCCCACAAATGCTTTATCTTTAATATCAAGCTCTGCCAATGCATTTGAAGACGTTAAGAATAGCGAAAAATGTTGCACAAGTAAATGACACTGAGTCGGAGACTGAAAATTCCAGAAGTGTATTTGGGAAATACCATAACTAAAATTCCTTCCTAGGTGGACCCCTTTTATTTAACGTAGTTAATCAACAACAAATTTGTGAAAAACTCTATGATTGATTATGGAGCTGCCATCAATGTCATGTCCCTAGGAGTCATGAAGGAATTAGGGTTGTTGGTTGATAATAATTATGGGAGGTGTTATGCAATGGATAATAGAGTCATCCTAGTTATAGGAATCCTAAAAGATCTTGAAGTCAGAATGGCTAATTTTCTTGAGGCCACATATAAAGTTGATGTAATTGTGGTAGATGTACCACCCAATTATGACATGCTATTATCAATACGATGGACAACAGTAGTGGGGGTAATGTACAATTAGATTTATCTTATGCAACTATCCTAGTGAATGGAACTGAGGTTAAATTAGAAATAGAGTCAAGGGTCGATACCACTGTTGAAACTATAGACCCAAATAATGTAATATGTTTTTGTGACATAGACATGGTAATTTCAAAGTAGAGTCTTCACAACCTCAGCTTCAGAACGCAACCCCAATTGACAATGAGGTACCAAGCAATCAGGACAATCTATGATAGATGTTTTTTGATGGGGCTTCTCGTAAGGAAGGATCAAGAGTTGGGGTGGTTTTTATTGCTCCTAGTGGGAAAACTTTTAAGTATTCCTTTTAGTTGTTATTTGAATGCACCAATAACGTGGCCGATTATGAAGCTTTGCTTCTAGGAATTGATCTTGCCTCAAAGTATGGAATTAAAATTCTAACTGTTTGGGGTGATTCTGAGCTAGTGGTCTCCCAAATCAAGGAAAAATACTCTTCAAAAATAAAAGGCTCAAGTAGTATAAATGTGTTGTGTGGGATTCTATTGAAATGTTTGATGCCTTTTCCATTGGATGGATTGAAAGGTCAAAGAATATCATGGCTGATTTTTTAGATAATGTTGCTTTTAAGAGTGATGACATTACCCTTGCTGAAGTTTCAAATGTGGAGGTAAAGATAAGGCCATCTATCCCTGAAAACATTTGCAATTGGAAAGTATTTGATGATGACAATGATCTACTCAAGTTTTTGCATTGCATAGATGAGTATGAAAGCCAAGAGATTGAATTCAATGCTTTGGTTGAAACAATTGATGCAAAGAAAATAGTGTTTGGGAATGAAATTTTTCAACTAAAGACAAACAAGATCCCAAAGGATCTTATGGTGTTGGAGAGGGTATTTGATGGGAATGATAGCAGTGCCATGAAACCAGTTGCAGCCAATGTGGATGTGTTAGAAGAGATAAATTTAGGGACTGAATCATCGCCCAAGAAGGTATACATTGGTAGAAAGATTAGCCTGCAAATTAGATCAATGTCGATAGCCCTATTAAGAAAATATAAGCATATGTGTGATTGGTCATATGATGACCTAAAGGATTATAGAGAGGACCTATTCCAACATGAAATACCATTGGGTCCTAATGCCAAGCCTTCAGACAGAAGAAAAGGCCAATAAATCCAATGCTCGAGCCTAAAATGAAGGAGGACCTAATGAAACCCAAAGAGGGGGGGAATCATAAAACCTATTAGACACTCCTCTTGGGTATCTAATTTGGTGCTTGTAAGGAAAAAGAATGGCGATATATGATTGTGTATAGACTTCAGGAATTTGAATATATCATCCCTCAAAGATAACTATCCACACCCAAATATGGAAGCCATGCTACAGAAGGTAACTGGTTGTGAGTTTCTCTCTATGATGGATGGATTTTAGGGTTACAATCAGGTGAAGGTGAAGGAAGCCGAACAATACAAGACAACAGTCACTACACCATGGGGACATATGTATATGTGAGAATGCCTTTTGGGTTAACAAATGTTGGAGCCACTTTTCAAAGGGCTATGGATGTGGCATTTTAGACTTAATTGAAATTATCATTGTTGTGTATCAAGTTGATTTGACAACATTCTCAAAGAATATCGAGGATCACTGTTTTCACCTTGAAAAGGTATTTACCAAAGCCTTAGAGTTTGAGATTTCTTTGAATCCAAAAAATTGTAACTTTGTTGCGCAAGAAGGGAAGCTCTTGGGTCACATTCTATCAAAAGAAGGAGTTAGAATAGATCTCGAAAGAGTTGGAACAATAGACAGAGTGCCCATCCCCAAGAATGTTAAGTCTATACAATTATTTTTGGTCAAATAAATTTTGTTCGGAGATTTATCCCTAATTGTGCAGAAATTATAAAACCCATCTCCAAGATGTTGAAAAAAGGAGCAAAGATTTAGTGGATTGTTGAAGCCTTGAGTCCTTCTTAGCCGTCAAACAAATCATCAAGGAAGAACCGGTGTTAAAGTCTCCAAATTTCAATAAGCCTTTTTAGCTTTTTTCATTTGCTTCATTCCATACAGTAGCAATTGCGATGCTTCAGAAAAATGATGAGGGGTATGAGCAACCTATAGCCTTTTACAAAAAATCCCTCCAAGCAGTTGAGTTGAAGTATGATATGATGTAAAAGAAAGCATATGCATTGGTCAAGGTTGTCAAAATTTTCAGGCCTTATTTGGTAGGGGCTAAAATAGTTGCTTATGTCCCTAATGCTGCAATCAAGGACATTTTTGTTCAGTTTGAGGTAACTGGACAAAAATGTAGATGGATAAATAAGATCCAGGAATTTAGTATTGATATCCAAATCACCAAGTTGGTGAGAGGACAAGGTTTGGCCAAGCTAATGACGAAGGAAAATTTGGAAACAAGTCAAGTGAACACTTTGTCCACTTCAGACAACAACATATGCAGCCTACAACATACCCCATGGTATACAAATATTCTATATTTTTTAAGGCATATGAAGTGCCTTGAAGACTTCACTAATGCTAAAAAAAGAACTTTGAATCTATAGGCTCAGAAATATGTTTTTATTTCTGGATATTTATATTACAGGGATAGAGACGGTTTGTTGTTGTTATGCCTAGATGAACACCAAGCTCAAATAATGCTTAAGGACACACATGCAGGGTTATGTGGAGGCCATTATACAACAAAGACTACTACCCATAAAGCATTGAGGGCAAGGTACTATTATCCCACATTATTTAAAGATGCCCATACATTTGTTAGGAAATGTGAGCCTTGCCAGAAATTCTCTTCTAAGCTAAAGTATCCTAGAGATCTCTCTCTCAGGCCCATGCAGGTTGAAGCCCCTTTCTATCAATGGGGTATTGATTTTATTGGATAAATGACAAAAAGGTCCAGTGGAGGACACAAGTGGGTTCTTGTAGCCATATATTATTTCACAAAATGGGTAGAGGCTATCCCTACTACGCAGGCAACCAATAAAGTTGTGATTAATTTTTTGACAAGTAACATTATTACCAGGTTTGTGGTCCCAGTAAGATTGATAATGGACAATTATATGTGTTTCATATCTGAAGAATTTATTGATTTTTGCAGTACATATGGCATCAACTTCTCATATTCATCCCCATATTATCCACAGGGAAATGGGCAGGCCGAGTCCAACAATAAGAGTCTTTTGAAGATCATCAAGAGGACCCTTGAAAAGAATAAGAAAGCCTGGGATTCAAAGTTAAAAACAACATTATGGGCTGATAGGATCATTGTCGAGAAAGCTACAAGCAAATCCCCATTTGAGTTGGTGTATGGAACACATGTCAGATTGTCTATGAATAACTTTCTGCTCGTATATAAGTTCATTCAAGAGAATGAATGGGATGTGTCTGAGCCAATGTAAGAAAGGATGGAACAGTTTGCAAAGATTGATGAGGTCAGAAATGATGCTCACAAGAGGAACATGAAGTTGCAATAGCGGAGTAAATACTTGTTTGACAAAAGAGCACTAGATAGAAAATTTGAGGTGGGTGATTTGGTTTTAGTATGGAATGCAAGAGGCCAAGACAAAGGAAAGCATGGAAAGTTTGAAGATTTGTGGCTTGGTCCCTACACAATTTCTGAAAAGAACGGCGAGGATTCATATTTCTTGGTAAATATGAATGGTGAAATGCAGGAATTGCCAGTGCATGGACAGTTCCTAAAGCATTTCTTTGCTTGAATGTTTTCTCCATGCACATTAGGTTAGGGTTTGTACATATGTATATATTTCTTGCATTTTTTTATTCGGCCTGCTCTCCCAGAGATCTGAATCCTCGCTTCGATTCTGCACATCAAATGTCCCCAACTAGAGCCACTGTTGGGAGTGCTAACTTCTTGTTGTGTTTGTGTCTTTCTTGCTTCTGAAGTGGTCATGGTGTTAGGGTTTTAGTAGGGTTTGAATTATCTAAGTGTGGCCTTTTCTTATCCTTGGCTCTGTTTTATTTTTTCGTTGACTGTTGATAACCACTCTTCGTATTTTAAGTTGCTGTCGAACGGGTTTTGAGTCGTGTGTTTACCGGCCCCGCATACTAGATTTCATTTATTGGGCCAGTTATTTTATTAAAATTTTCTAATGGTCTTATGATTTTCCTATGTGTTCAAAAGTTTTAATTCAAAGTGCTCTAGGCATGCCCCATATCACGACCCCCTAACCCTTCGTGAGTAGCCACATGCTGAAATTTTTTCACTTAAGTGTCGCCCCTGTGTGTTTGATCCTTGCGGGATGGCGAGATATTGTTTAAGAGCTCTTAGTCCTTACCTCACAGGTTCTATTCTGGATGCTTTCAAGTGGTGTGGGATAGCAGAGAACTCATCTGATGAGAAATATTATATTGTACTATGTTCACGGTAACAATTTATGGCTTACAGGATAACAAGAAGTGCATAAAGAACAAAGGAGAACTTGCCCCGTTGGCGTATACAAGACACGCAAATGGTGATGTGTGACGACAGGATGAAGGAAATTTATAAGCCTGCCACCCCGCAAGGTTACAATCAAAAGTATTTTTTCATTGTGGGATAGCGAGATGCAGCCAACAAATAAGGAAGCCTTACCTCACAACGATTCAATGGGCTAGTAAAGTTGGAAGTGAGATAGCAGGGGAAAATTGTTGAAATCAATGAACATTCAGAGGGGAGGGGTGAATTAGTGTTATGTAATTAACAACTTTCTTAAACTGATTCTTTAACCATCAGATACAAATGAATAAAAGTAAAGTACAGAAACTGAATGCAAACAAGCACAAAACCATAACACTGGAATTTTTACGTGAAAACCTGGAAAGGGAAAAACCACGGTGGGATTGGAACCCACAATATTATAATACTATGATCGGGAGTATGATAATATTAGAAGAGGGGAATGCACATGCATTCAGGCACTTCCTAGAGCTCACTGCTCAATTACAAAAGAGGGCTACAACCCAGAGGAAGGCTTACTACCTTACAAAGATTAAAAATGATAATTGATTGAATGAACTGATGGATAGCATTTACATATGCCAAAAAGCAGTTCTCGTTAATCACAAATGGTCTTCTTCCATTGTTATGTCTCTTTGCTCTGTCATATACCGGAGCACCAAAACCTTCAATGACACACACAAAACTTCACACACTCACTCATACAATCTTTGTACACTCACATCTCCTCACAACACACACCAAAATGTTCAAATGAATCGATCTTATATATCTGCATCAACAAATTAAATCAATTTTCATGTCGTCTCAAAAGAAACTGCATAACATGCAACATGAAACGTGTAACAAGAAGTCGGATCAATCCGATTACAAATTCATATGCAGACCAAAACAAAATGATAATAAGCTTCACACATGTCGGCTCGACCACCTCGAACTCAAAACCAATCACCGAAATCATCCCAAAAATTTTGCACAACACGTTACACCAAAATAACTTTGTTCTTCTTGAATTACCATATACCAAGTCTTCTATCTTGCACGAGAATCAATACTAGAGACTAGAATTGTAAAATAAGTCGCCTCTAACATCCAATCGAGTACCTCTTTCACCACAACGAAAACTATGAAACCAAAATGGAGATCTTCACAATGTACTTATACTCTGTTGCATACTGTATTCCACCTTCCAAACTTAAGCATAAATGAATATCAAAACTTCCAATAGAACAAATTTGCATATATCGGATCATGTGATCTCTTATCTGAGTTGCCATCAATGACAACCCAAAAGCATTTCTCATGCACAAATCTCTAGCAGTACAATGTCTCTTGCCAACAATTTCCCCCTTTGGCATTGAAGGCAACACTTGATTAAAAATGACACTGTCACTGCAAAACTTCAAAAATCAACAACTCAACAACTCAATAAGCTCAACAAGCTCCCCCTGACAATATACATCATTTTTTATTCCTCTCTCTCTCCCCCTTTGACAACAATGAAAAAGATAGGTATGCGCCAAAATTTATGTACAACGGTATACTCAATAACTTACATGAATTTAAAGATGTCTGCAAAAATGGTCTTTAGGGACTGTAGGTGATCATCCGAACCTTTCTTCAAATTCTCCAAAATATTAATCAGAGCACTAAACAAATAATCATGTATCTTTGCTCCTCTATGATCTACCAGAACACTCTTAGTCAAAGCATTCATAGCATCCTGTTGACTGCTCAACAAGGTGTCCAATTGAAGAGTGATTAAATTCCTGAGTTCTGCCACTCTCCCAACCACTCTATCTTTTTCTTGATTAAGGCTCTTAATTTTGTCCAATAGAGCCATCACCTGAGCTTCATAGTTACTAGCAAAAATTGATTGGGGGGCATAAGATTGAGAAATACCAGCTGACTACCCTTCACATTCCTTTATTTTCTTATCTATCTCAATTGTAAATTTAAGCAAAAGGCGGTATGACTTGTATATCTTACCATCTTCATCTAGTGCCTCTTGAATGTATAGTCTTCAAACTAGAAATCAGACTATCCCTATCACCTTCAACCATTTTCAAAATTGTCCTTAACCACATAGCATTAAATTGACTATGTACCTTTCCTTCTGCTACTTTCTCTAAAGACATAAAATGAGAATCAACTGCTTTTAACATGCTCCTCAACTTACTGGAGGATGAGTCTGCTGAATCTTTCTTAAAAGATGGCAGCATTTTTTCCAACACACTTGTCGCCATGGATATCAATTCTTTGTCTTCAAAGTGATACTTCAATAAGTCTTCACTCGCTTTGGCCTCTGCAAGTGCTGCAATCTTTAGTGCTTGGACCGAAGATAGAGAATTAAGATCTATAGGCCCTTTGGTACGATCTGTGTCACTGATAATTTGTTTCCCTTTGTCCATAGTGTCTCTTGTTGCTGGAACCTGTTCAATCTTATCTCCATCCTTCTCCTTCTCTACCTTATCTGCATCTTCACCTTTTTATGCATCCTCTCCCTCTCCATCTCCAACATCCTCATCTACCTTCTCAAATTCAACATTTATCACCAGAGGATTCTGATCAACTTCACTGGAGTCAGTAACCTTCTGATTATCAATAGTATCATTTGTACTTCCGGAGGGGTGTTAGATTTTTCTAGATTTACTTCATACGTGTTCTCTTCCAAAACTTGTTTCAAAATTGTTTCCATCTCCTTAGCCACTTCATCTACATTTCCAAGCATGATCTTGTTAACTCTTGTCTTGCTTCTAAATCTTCTCTTTGCAACCTTAAGGGGTCTGTCGACTTCACTCTTGGAAATCACAAAGCAAAAATTAACTAATACATACTCTTTTATTCTCTAAACTAGTCGTATGCCTTGTGGCATCCAAAATTTCATATAAACCCTTCAAAATCATAGATGATAATTCTATTAGGGTTGTTATATACATTCATGTACTATACAACAACTTCCTCAAGAGTTCTTTGATTATTCTCATCACAATTCTCATAATATTCAAATATATTCTTCAAATTTCATTCCTTCACTACTTCATCAACTATCTGACTAAGTGAAATGGGGGGCACAATAGTGTAGTTGCCTTCTAGCTTCCCGGACTTTAATACTTCATCAAGCTCAAACTTGGGCTTCTTGTTGGGTCGAGGTCTTCCAGATTGTTCAGCTGCAACTTTAGACTTTTTGCTTGGCTGACCTTCACCGAATGGTGGCTTCTTGACTACCCTAACAGAGGTAGAAGTCTTCTTCACTTCCCTCACTGCTTCATCAGATTTTTTCTCTTCCTCAGTGGTGGCTGCTACATAGACTCTCTCAAGCTTCCCTTCTTCCTCTTTTCTACTCCACCAGATAATTTGGTTTGAAGCTTAGGTGGAGGGACAAGCTTTTGAGCATCGGAGGAAGGTGTTGACTTTGTTTTCCTTAGCTTCAGAGGAGTCATCGGTTTAGTCTTCTTGGGTTGGACCATGTCCTCCTCTTTCAGGATATTTTTCTCACGGGCTCTGCAAACTACTTCCTTAGTGATGCCCATATCTTCAGCAAGTTGTTCTACTTCTTTCCTAACTCTCTTCTGCATTCTGGGCTTGGTAAATTGAGAATGCAAGCTTACACTTTTCTCCTTATAGGTCCCAAATCTCTCTTCCTTCTCATCCACCGACTTGCTCAAAACATGTTGAGCATACATGTCAAGACTATTTACATCGACATCATACCCCATGGGCATGATCCACACTATTCTTGGCCGAATAGCTTCCATTAGACATTGGTCAATTTCCACCATGAAGCATATGTTGTCCTCATACTTCTTCACAATCTCCTTCAGGATCATTTCCGTACTTTGCATCATGCATTGGAAGGATTTGAAGTAACCCCATAGGATTGCTTTATGTGTTTGAGCATCTCCTAATCCTTGTAAGGCTTCCTTGATCTGCACCGCCACCGATTTATCATATGCCCATTGAATTTTGCCTATACCGAGAATCTCATTCATGAAATAGAAATACGAATAGACAATCAAAGTTCCAAACTTAAAAACGTGCTTCTTATCTTGCTTAATCTTCTTCAATTTGCTCATAAGTTCACTCAACAATACTCTGCACAGGTCATACAACTTATTCTCCTTCATAATTTGATATGTTGCATATATTGTTGTACCAGAGACCGAATTAACTTTGCTAGATTGATATACCTTATATCCTGTTACCATGGACACAAATATGACATCATACTCAATAATATCACTTATTGTCATCGATCTTCTATCATGCTGAGAACCAGATACCTCAGTCGTAGTTGTGTTCTTCACATTTCTCAAACCGGGGACTTCACCGGTTGCATTCAAACATGTTACTACTTGGATTGTGTTCTTGGTGATCTTGTATGGTTTGTCTAGCCATATGAACTCAACATGGACTCTACTCATAATATAACTAACACATTTGGGTTCATAGACAACCGGAAAGTTCACAAACTAAATGAAACCCTTATCCTACAAAGATTTGAAATCGGGTTTGAGGTTGCCCATGTTACAAGCTAGAGTTGTCGTTGCACCAAAAGATCAACTTGTCAATTCCCGATACAACCACTAGACTTATAAAATCCACAGGAGGTTGTTAAACCATGTCGTGAATCCCCACGAGGGACACTGGCCCACTGCAGACAATCCCCCTACCAATGTCACTCGTTGCGGCCTGCGTGATTCGAACCTGTGACCAAGCTTTGATACCACTTGTTACAAGCTAGGGTTTTCGTTGCACCAAAAGATCGACTTGTCAATGCCTGATACAACCACTAGACTTATAGAATCCACACGAGGTTGTTAAACCATGTCATGAATCCCCACAAGGGACGCTAACCCACTACCAATAGCCCATACCGTCAATCATGTGCTCAGTGTAAAGTGATAGCATTTCAACATTTCCAAGCTCCTCAATATTGCAGTGGGTGTATGTCCTAATGTCTTCGACATGCAATACCCCATACAGAACAAATGAGAATGCACCATTAAGATCATCTTCCATTGATTTGTATGGATGCTTCTTGAATTTTGGCCTTGCCCTATTAGTTATCTCGAAAAACTATTGGAGTCAACATACTAGAACCAGATGATACCATTATCAAATTCTAGGTTATGAACAAATAGCTTTGAACTCAGAAAATACCTTTTTAACTTCAACCGGATGCAAGATATCTTCGCTGAATCCACACAAGCTCTGTTTTAGTTGCACAATCTTCTTCGCCACACTCTTCTTCTATTTGCTTTGATTGCAATGTGATAAAATGAATGTTAAAATGCCTTTTTATCCTTCAAATACCTAACTTTAAGGTGCAATAGATGCTCAACCCTAAAGTCCTTCTGGATGCCTTGAAACTCGTGAACATTGTACTGGAGCATCAAGTCGGCATCAGATCTTCCTGATATCTCTCAGGATCATCTGCACAATCATCTACAACCATCCACAATCAGTTACAAATCTCAAAAGGGGATTTTAAGGATCTGCATGAAAAGCTTCCCCATAAGACCAAATGCCTTAGTTACCAAATGAAGATCCAACATCGGAATCAAGTCTGTACCCATTTGCTGCATTTGAATCTTCCTTTTTAACCCACATCTTCTTGTGCTACTCCTTAATCTCTTCAACCTTTTCTTTGTCCCTTTCATTTGCTTTGTTCTTGTCTACCAGAGCATCTTGCTCACATTCTTACTTCTACAGTATTTTGCAATATGACAGGATTTGTTGCAAGCATAGAAAACAATGTTGTTTTTCTGAGTAGGCCTGAAATTCCCTTGATTTTCCTTTGATCTGCATTGGTTAGCAATATGTCCAAATCTTCCACAAGTATAGCATCTTACATTCCTCCTATTTATTATACTTCTTCATTCAACTGACTTATGATCATATTTATTGCAATTGAAACATTGTCTGGAGAATGATGAATTATTCTGATTAGCTCTATTTCTACATCAACTTGCCATATGACCAGGTTTATTGCAAATAAAACATTTACTATTGAATTCATAAGCATTAGGTTGTCTTACCAGAGATCTCTTGTTCTTCTGATGATTGCTTTGACCAAATCCAAAGCTTTCTCCTTTCTCAAATCCAAGTCCTCCCATATCACCTTTCTTCTTCAGAATTTTTAGCATCTTATCCAACTTAGACGAGCTAGCATTGAATCTTTCTTTGTACTCATTAGCAGTGGTAAGTTCATCTCTCTGAATTATGATTTGTCTTTCAAGTTCTTGATCATTATTCTGAGACTGTATCAATTCAAGCTTCAATAGGTTATTTTCATGATTAAATCTACAACATTCATCTGATCTATCCTTTAATGACTGAGTCGGACTTTCTTCACTCTTCTTCCTGTCTTCAGTCTCCTTTGTCAACTTCATCACAATGGATTGCATTTCATTCTTCGGGACTGCATTATCTCTAGCAAGTTTTTCACATTCATCTGTCTTGTCTTGATTATCAATGCATTGCTCTTCTTTATCCTTAAGTTTGTCCATCAGTTCCTTTCTCTTCTCTCTGGATGTGTTCACTTGATCTTTCAATGACTCAATGAAATTTTCTGCATCACTCAGATTTATTCTCAGATCACTTGCTTCTTTCCTTGTTTCATCTAGGTCTTCAAGTGCCACAATAAGTTGTCTTTGCAAATCGGAGTCCATTGATTCAATCTCTTGGATCTTCCTCAAGTTGTTAGGCTTCCTCATAGGAACTAGGCTCTGATACCAATTGTTGGAATCAATGAACACTGAGAGGTGGGGGGGGTTGAATCAGTGTTATGCAATTAAAAACTTTCTTAAACTGGTTCTTTAACCGCCAGATACAAATGAATAAAAGTAGTGTGTAAAAATTGAATGCGAACAAGCACAAAACCATAACACCAAAATTTTTACGTGGAAACCCGAAAAGGGAAAAACCACTGTGGGATTGGAACCCATAATATTATACTATTATAACCAGGAGTATGATAATATTACAAGAGGGGAATGCACATGAATTCAGGCACACTGCCTAGAGCTCACTGCTCAATTACAAAAGAGGGCTACAACCTGGAGGAAGGCTCATTGCCTTACAAAGATTACAAATGATAACTGATTGAATGAACTAATGGATAGCATCTACATATGCCAAAAATTAGTTCTGGTTAAGCACAAATGGTGTTCTTCCACTGATCGCTCTCTCTGCTTTGTCATATACCGGAGCACAAAAAAACCTTCAATCACACACACAAAATTCGCACAATCACTCATACAATCTTTGCACATTCACATCTCCTCAGAACACACACCAAAATGCTCAAATGAATCGGTCTTATATATCTGCATCAACAAATTAAATCAATTTCCATGTCGGTTCAAAAGAAATCGCATAACACGCAACATGAAACATGTAACAACAAGTCGGCTCAATCCGATTACAAATCCATATGTGGACCAAAAAAATTGATAATAAGATTAACACATGTTGGCTCGACCACCTCGAACTCAAAACCAATCACCGAAATCATCCCAAAGATTCCGCACAACACATTACACCAAAATAACTTTGTTCTTCCTGAATTACCGGATACCGGATTTTCTATCTTGCATGAGAATCAATACCAACGACTAGGATTGCTAAATAAGTTGCCTCTAACATCCAATTAACTACCTCTTTCACCGCAACCAAAACTATGCAACCAAAATGGAGATCTGCAAAATGTACTTATACTCTGCCGCATACTGTATTCCACCTTCCAGACTTAAGCATAAATGAATATCAAAATATTCGGTAGAATAAATATGCATATATCGGATGTGATCTCTGATTTGAATTGCCATCAATGACAACCCAAAAACATTTCTCATGCACAAATCTCTACTGGTGCAGTGTCTCTTGCCAACATAAATATCATGAGCTAAGATGATTCCCCCGCCATCTCGTGGCAAGGAAAGCGGAAAATTAAAGACCTTGTGGGATAGTCGTGGCAGGTGAAGAACATAAGCCCCGCCACCCCACAAGGAGAAAGGGTAGACTAAAGAAGGATGGTGCAATGTTATGTTTGTGCAAAGTGAATGAACCCTGTGGGCTAGCAAGGGACTGCTAATATGTGAAGGAAGGTTGCCACACATGAGAAAGAGTGTTCCTGGGAATAAGTTGTGGGACAACGGGGTGGGTGTACATGACCTCCCCACCATCCCGCATATAAACAAAAGATGAAATAGAAACCTTTTGGGATAACAAAAGCTTACAGAAATAGTGAAGCTCTGCCATCCCGTGACATAAGGAGTGTCATGATGAAGACCTTGCGGGTAGCAAATAACAAAGGGCCCCGTTATCTCGCAAGTGGCAATAATCTCGTGAAAGGTGGCAAAATTAAAACTTTAGAGATCAATGTGATATCAAAGGTGACAGAGAAATAAATTAAGGGATTAAGGGATGCCATGTCAGCGGTCAAGTGTGTTAACGCATGATCTGAGTTGTTCATTTGCAGATCAATGGCGGTGTTTGAATTTGGGAGCCACCAATCGGTCGAAGCTTGCACAAATGGAGTAATGGTGACTCCCCTGCGGGTAATAAAAGCGAGAATTGAAGCACATTTTCTCACCCCATGATTGAAGAACAGAGCATAGAGCGACTAAAGGCAAACCAGAGGTGACCGAAGCACTTCCAAAATTCAAGTAGTGACCATCTGTGTTCAAACTAGTAAGTTAAAAATCTTAAACTTCTCTATGTGCTTTCAAAGGGAATTAGCAAGCATTAGCATCTGTTTGTGTGCCAAATTTGTATATTTTTTTCCTAGATCTAGAGGAAGGGTTTGCGTAGGAATTTGAAGCCTGCTAGCCCTAGATTAAAAATAGTCTCCCATGCTGACGATACCACACTCCCTACTTCCCAAAAGACTCCCAAAGCGGGAGCAAGCTCTTTGGGGCCTAGAAAAACTCACACACTCCCACTTTCAGTCATCCAACCAATCCCCGTGATCATGAATAAGACCTTTGCTAAAGCCAAACCCTCATGATGTTGTTCAAACCTCCCAATCTAGTGAATCAAGTGCACCATCTCAAGAGAAGATTGTCAAGCCAAAGAAAAAAAGAACCCCAAAGTTTTTTGTTGTAGTTCCTTCTAACAGCGAACAATCAGGCGAGCCAAGCCCTTTCCCAAAAGAAAGAAAAGCCACCCCTAAGAGGAGGAAGGTTGCACCCAAAACTCCATCTACACAATTGTCTGCACAAGATCCTCTAGTTGCAGAAAATCCTCAGGAAGAAGAGTCCAATCCCCAAGAGGAGGCCCCTAAACCAAAGAAGAGAAGGGCTCCTGTAAAAAGGACCACACCCTCAATTGCAACATCATTAGGCCAAGCCCAAGAAACCAAGCAAACAACCCTTGCTACAGAGAATCCACCTCCCACCCAACAAGAGAAGACAAAGCAGGTCCATTCTGTTAGGATTCCCAAAGATATTGAGAAGGGGGGGGGGGGAGGGGGGGTGAATCAGTATCTAACCGGTAAATGGATTTTTTGAACTTATTAAGTAAATTGTATTCCAAAACAGTGTACCGGTAAACCAGAATTAATGCAGTAAATAAGAACAATAAACACAACATAGAAAGCACACCATAACACAATATTTTTAACAAGGAAACCCGGTGTGGGCAAAACCTCGGTGGGATTTGTGACCCACAATATTCACTCACTGGCCAATAAATGAATATTACTTACAATAGGGGTCTACACATGCAGGAAGGCCAACTGCCTAAAGCTCACTGCTTAATTACAAAAGGAAAGTATCACTGACTTACAAAATGGATTATGCAAATCCAATATAATGTACTGCTTCGGTTCAACATCTACTATGCCAAGTTCAAGACCGGTTTAAGCTCATAAAATAACCATAAACCTTACTCCAAAATCTGTCTTAATATTCGCATATTACTTCTGCAATAATCTGACCATGTCCACATCCTAAATGATCTACAAGATCTCATACTTATATACGAGTCCTATTACAATTCTCCTTGTCGGCTTACAAAAAGATATTACAATTAAATACAAAATGTAATAAACAAAATCTTGTTGGTTGGGGTGTCGGTAATCATCTTTGCCGCTGCCGGTAAACTAACTGTCGGTGTAGAGTCTGCCGGTGTTGATGTCATAGGATTGCAAGGTTGCCATCAATGACAATACCTTCAATCACCTACAATTTCTCATTAGAGTCTGCATTTGCCAACACATTCCTCATCATTTCCAACCAAGAGTGCCGAGGAAATTGCTAAGGAAACTGAGGAGAAATTGGAGGAAATGGACCAGAGGAAGAAAAGAGAGACACGAAGCCTCAGTTAGGATCTCTTGGAGCTATTCAAAGGCTCTAGTATGCATGAGAACCTCAAATCCGCCTTCAACGATCATAGCTCCCAGTGCAGAGATGGGGGGATGTTTGTCACTTTTTCTATGGAAACAGAGACAAGGTTGCTTCGGTCTCCAACCCTTGGAATCTTGATTTGGGGAAACTTGTAGTCCCTAATGTTTTTGTTGAGTCTTTGTTGATAAGGGAAATAGCCAAGTGCTATCATCCTCAAAGTATGACTATTAGGAAAGTCAATGGATATAACTAAAGAAGCTATAATTGAGTGTTTGATCTAGATAAGAGTGCTCTTAAGACAATCAACAAGAAAAGATTGGAAGCAAAATATTATGCAAAGAGAAAGATCTATAAGGGACAAATGTTGTCCCTCTATATGAAAAAGTTATATAAGGGATCAAAGAGTTACCTTTTTAACTCTAAGAGGGAGTCATTAGAGTTGAAATTTTTTTAAGGTTACTTTGTAAAAACCTACTATGCACTTTGCCAAATTTTGGGGGAGGACTACGGGTTAATCCAAATTACAGTTGACCTTATGATGATGGAAATCAAGATTCAACACATTGAAAAAAGTGAAATGTATGACTTCGCCATGTATCTCAAGGAGAAGCCGCATGAGGTCCTAGTGGAAGCCAAAAATATTAAATAAAATTTGAAATTCAAACATCATTCATTACTCTGTCACATGATTCTTTTCCAAAACGGGGCAGAGTGGGATGATGCTTTATAGGTAAAGAAAATTGACCCTAAGATAGGGCAAAAGTGGCCAATTCAAAGGTGGACCCAATATGGGATAAGGGGTCTAGGTTCTCAGATTACAAGACATTCTTACACCAATTTGTGATGAAGGTATTTTAGACGTGTGGAGTCAAAATTCCAAGGCCCCTAGTGCACATAGTGACAATCCTGAGAATGAAAAGTGCTAGAGCAAAAAATATTGAATATCTAGAGGGCGCCTTCGCTCATAACTCTGGAGATTTCTTCTTCTATTCAGACTACACAATAATCAGGGTTTACAGGTGCTCTCAAACACCTCATGTTTTGCCATTCATAGTCTTCCCAAGACTTGCATTTATTGAACTCATGTGGCAATTGATGTGGATGGAGAAGGAATTGTCTGAACAAAGAAGAATAGGCAACACCTCCCAGGTCAACAATTTTTGAAGCTTTTCATGTGGGTTGTGATACCTCGGAGAAGATGTACAACTTCCTAGTAAGAACCTACAGGCTCAAAGTCATGAAGGCCCAAAATTTTGACCCTGAGGGGTATACTAATGAATTGAGAATCCAAAGACTCCAAGTGAGGGTTTTTCCCATCAATATAATGAAAGGGAGGGCCTAATCAAAAATGCCAGCCCTCCAGAGGCTATTCAAAGAAGTAAAAAATGGGACTACTTGAAAAAATTGGAGGTAGAGAGGAAGGAAAAGGATCCTAGTTTCTAGGGATTTTGCTCCAATATTTAGAATGACCTTGCCATGATGATGTGCAAGATACGAACCTTTGACAATTTAATTGCCTTTGAATTGAGGAAGAGGGAGATAGAACAACTCGATGAAAAGTTGGAGGAAAGGCCAACCAATGAACCTTCAAGGTCAAAGGGAAAGACAATTTTGACAGGGGAATCTTCTCAAGCTGCTCCCTCACAGCCTACCCAGCAAAAGGAAACCCCTGCAGCAGGCATTACAAGAAGAGTAGAAAAGGGTAAGGCAAAGCTCTCTGATTTTGTGGAGGTCATTGAGCCTGAATTTGACACAAGTGCCCAGCCACCTTCCCCACCAAGGGACACATTCAATGATGATGAGGTAGCCGAAGTGCTCATAGACATGGATAGGTCACTCATCTGAAATGTCACCCCATTGGAAGAGGCTAATGATGAAAGGATAATTTCCTCTATGCAATTTATGTCTGACAACAATTTTGTCAATACTTCTGAATTTAAATCATTTTGAATGAGAGAGAAATTAAAGAATTTATCTAAAGAGGAGGTTCAAAATTTTGATAAAAACAATATTAAATGTACCCCTGAAGAGGCAAGGGAAATGGTGAAGAAAATTGACATATTGCTTATCCCAGGATGGGATCTAGAGAAATTTTTTATACTAGATCAAGTAATCAGGCAAAAGGACCCAATTTATGCATAGGAATTTGGCGAGCATGGGTCAGGAATAAATCCAAGTGTAAATGCATTTGCATTATGGGCAAAGGCCCCACACGTTGATAAGCCAGTTGTCTTGCACGGGGTTGAATAGAAGGTAGGAGATGCAATGGTAAGGACTCTTGCAGACACTTCATCTATTGAGGCAACAACGATAACAATACATGTTGCACATTTTGCTAAGTTGGCAGTTGAGGAAGAGGAAAAGAGACATGAAATTCTTAGAAACATGCATGTTTCCCTCACACACGATCACAATAAGTTGTACATTGAGAATGTGAGGTTAACAAAGGAGCTGGCAAAGAGGGATACACAGTCCTTGACAGGGCCTAAGCCAGAAAAAATGGAGACATTAAAAGAAGATTTACAAAAGGCAAAGGATGACGCACAAAGGGAATATTTTGAGATAAGGAAGTCAACGATTTTGTAGTTTTCCAACAGGATTATAAATAAATTAGACAAGGTACATGCTTGTTATTCTTTAGTGTCATAACTAT